>NC_057881.1:18728388-19042655 GCF_019740435.1 Gambusia affinis
TAAATTCTTCTGGCTCAAATAGAAACTGGCTGCTTTATGTTAGCATCACCTGCTTGAGCGCTTCAGGTTAAAATCAATTATTCTCTAGAAATAGCCGATAAGGCTGCTGCTCCTCTTTAGGTTCTTTTTTTAAAATACACACTTTGAGGCAGGTTTGTGTTTTCAAATAAATGTCTGTATCCAATGTGTAGAATTGCTCCCAATGTTAACCTACAGCTTGAAAAGTAAAAGGTTTTCAAGTAATGTTTTAAAGACTTTCATACTTTAAAGTTGGATCTTTATTCTTCACTGCCCCTGTCTTTACTTTGGGTACCTGTCATCCGTCTGCCAGTCCAGAGCTGGAATCTAAACTCTCTCATTTGTTTTCAACCCTGACGGTGCCTCACACTTTGACTGCCGGACCCAAACTCGGCAAATATGTTTCTAAGTACCTCTTCAGTCATTGTACTACTGAATTTGGTGCATGTTTTGCCTGTTTCCGTCTTACATCTCACATTCAGAGTTGGGCCGCCTCGGCAGGAAAGGTAAGTAGGCCTTTCCTGCATCTTGTGTCTTAATGATATGGTTGACGCCAGTTCATTTTGCTATTCTGCTATGTGCCTGTTGTTGGATCTGGCATGAGCAGCACCTCAAACTATTCCTCAATCCAGCCTTATAGCCCTAATGGTAGGAATGATCAATACCAGCCAATCAGTCTGTGTGTGACACATGCTTAACCTTTCAAGATGGTTCCTCTTTGTCCTTCTCTTGCACCTTCGATTCCTGTCTCCACGGACATTCGCTTAGCAGTCCTTAAAGAGGGCGGTCACCTTCCTGATGTCCTCCAAGACCTTTGCTGAGTTATTCAGCATGGTGGTTTTGATGCTCAAAGGGTGAAGGGTTAGGTTTAGGTTTTCTCTCAGTCTCAGAACTCTTCTTTGGACCGCCTCAAGCTGTTTGAAAAACGCAAATCACAGCAGCAATGTGACCCCTCATTAATAGAAATCAACTCATTAAACCTTAGAAGACACTCAGCAGGATCAATGTAGAGTTCTACGTACGAGACTTCTCCCATTCTAAAGGACAGAACAAAGTGCGGCTCTTGTCCGAAAACATCTTCTTAATATTTAATATAACATCTTATACCAGATATATTTGGTCATTGGCCATCCCTTCACAACAAAGTGCTGTTCTCAATTTGGTTCTCTTCAAGCATCACTGCTATATAATAAACTCCCATCGGTTCTTTCTTGAGAACCATTCATTGTATGTCAATGGAAAGAATTGACAAGCATGGACTCGCTGCAATTGCAACATGACACTGTCAGACCACAAAGCTGCCGAAGGATTTATTTTTTTTGCTTCATGATCAGAACTGCCTGATCATCTTTGGATGGGTCTACGTGTGCTATAAGAAATGATGAAGAGAGTGATTTACATGGTCACTAAAAGCTGACAAAAAGTTTTTAAATTTAAAACAATCTTCAAAAATCCTAGAGGGCTATTACGCAAGACCACATTAAATGAGTCAAAGAAATTCAGGCTTCTTTGGAAATCATTAAAAAAAAAAAAAATGTTAGTACTGTCTGTCTGAGGTTTTTTTGTTTAATTTTTTTTTTTATCAGCCCTTTGCCAATAGAAAACGAAGAGTGACAATCATTGATAGAAGAATGGTTTTACAGAAAATGTCACATCCTAAAAATGTACATGTTCTATTTTATTATTAAACTCATCCTCCTCTTCACTGTATGGTTATGGTCTTTTATCTAGTTCATCCACGTTCAGCTCCAGTCAGCACGTTTGACTGCGTTGATGCTCCTCTGAAAAGGTTCGTCTTAGTTTTATGCCAGATGTAAAATGGAATTTATTTGGCCACGGGATATTTTGTAGAAGTCAGTTCGCTGAAACAGGACCCTCAAACCCGGTCTCCACCTTCCAAACTTCCCTCAACAATTCCCAGTACATCTAACTCAATTCTTTATCTAGATGTCTTTCTTCATGACACATTTAAACTTACTCTGGTTTTAGTGTGTCCCTTTCTAGTGAAAGTAATTTCTTGACTTTGCGGTTTAGGTTAATGTGTGATTTAAGAATCTGGGCAATGACTTCTTTACAAAAGGACCCAGTTTGGTTTGGATTCATTAAGGTTTCATCCATCCATCCATTTTCTGTTCACCCTTGTCCCTAATGGGGTCAGGAGGGTTGCTGGTGCCAATCTCCAGCTACGTTCCGGGCGAGAGGCGGGGTTCACCCTGGACAGGTCACCAGTCTGTCACTGGGCTACACAGAGACACACAGGACACACAACCATTCACACACACACTCACACCAAGGGAGAATTTAGAGACCAATTAACCTGACAGTCATGTTTTTGGACTGTGGGAGGAAGCCGGAGAACCCGGAGAGAACCCACCATGCACAGGGAGAACATGCAAACTCCATGCAGAAAGACCCCGGGCCGGGAATCGAACCCAGAACCTTCTTGCTGCAAGGCAGCAGCTCTTCATTAAGGTTTCACTTAATGAAAATTATTTGAAACTTGTCTTTTTAATTTACTTAGGTATTAATATTTGATTATCTGAAAGTTTGATAACCTCATTCACCATTATTCTGATTCTAATTAAAAACAAATCTGTTGAAATTGGTATTGGCAGGTCAAAATATTCCATTAGTTCTGTATTGGTGCATTTCTTCCTTTAACATGTGTCATTACATGGAAAGTCAGTTAAAAATAAAACACGCAACACTTCATTAATCCCTCATTAAAAGGTTTGTTAATTTCCGTTTGATCTCATTATTAAATAAAGCACAAATTTTGTTCCAGCTCTCCTGCAACATGCGCTGATTGCTTGGCTGCCTGTTCCCAGCCAACACCATTCTTGTCAATATTTCAGGGCCGACAGATTTTGTATAATGAGTGAGGGGGGAAAACAAAGACAGCCCTACACCATGTGGTGTCCTGCTTGGCAGTGATTTACAGCCACGGTTTTTATTCAGAAGGTTCTGCAGGAATCACACCAGCATCAAAATGTGTGTAACAGGATAAAATCGACTGATGCAGATCGTCCTGGAGATGAGTTGGAAGTATTCTCACTATCTGATTTTTTTTCTTTGTTATTTTACAAAGGAAACGTTCTTTGAAATATTTTTCAGCTTTTATGCAACCACCTGCTCCATGGTTGATCATTTCAGGCTCTGCCGAGTCCGGGACGGCGACGAGAAGAAGACGTGCTGTCCTCGCCGCGATGAATACAGTTCCCTCGTCAGCTCAACACCCGATTCATCAGGAAGGCTGAATGCCTGTGTGTGCTCGCTCGGTGCAAATTCATAAACTTATATGGAAAGTATAGTGCATATGATTAGAAACAGAAATATTATGCATTGACGGAGATGCATTGAAACACGTTGGTATGGATATTTCTCCGCTGAGATCAGTGAAAAAAAAAATGCAGCTGGAAGTGGAAGCTCTAAATCACGTCGAGAAGTTTCCATCTTGGGCTGAGAAGCTGACGATGTGGCATTTCAGAAGGCCTCCTGGCAGCACCAATGTCACAGCACACTGGACCAAACCCAAATCGCTCCTCGCCTTGAGAGCTCAGAAATTGCCGGTGCAGGGGACAGCGTGTGCGGCTCTAAGCCAGCAGAGTGAAGGAGGACAGCGTTTCATGTCAAAACATTTGAATGTTTTCAGGGCAAACGCGAGTAGTCGCAAAGCATCGCTGCTTGTTCCTTTGGACGATCAAATTCACCTAAAAGTCTACAAACAATGATCAAATACTGGGGTGTTAAAACAAAAATGTAAAACTGAAGTTCTAAACTGGGAGCGTCATACAGGATGACGGAATTGTATGGAAACGCTGGTCGTGCCGTTTCATGGCACAATAAAGGAGATTTTTCTAGAATGTTTTATCTTCGCTCTCCTCTGCTGTGAAAATGAACCAACTCACGGCCGCGGTCCATGAACAGTCATGCCTGGAGCCCCCAGACACCAAAGATCACTAAAATGTAACCAATGTTTTGTTTTGGGTTTTTTTTGTGTTTTTTTTACGTTTGTTTGAAAGGGAAAAATACACGAGAAAACAAGTGTGTCAGTAAAAGCTTACTGGTACCAGGTGAACAACGAAAACAAAAATAAATACTGTGTGGCGATGATGGTGTTAATGTAAAATAGCCTTGCTTTTTATACTAATGTGCCTTAACTTTTTCTGACACACAGATCAGGAATATGTGTCCAATTTTAGATTTTAGTGAGGTTTTTTTCTAAAATAAAATAAATCAAATGTAGCATAACATATTATAGAAAGAGGAACAAAGGCAACATGACAAAGTGTTTTAGAGAGATTTCATAATTGTGTTAAAACTGTTTTTTTTCTCTTTATTCCCCAGAGATTACATACCCCTACCTTAATTCTGAGATTTCCAAAACTTCTGCCAAGCCACCATTTCTTATCCAGCACCTTGAAAGCTAAAATGGATAAAACAGCTTTGTGTTTAATCTGACTTCATTTTTAAACCCTCTTGAATTCCCCACTGAAGAGACTATCTGTTAGTGCTCAGGGTGCTGGTCTATCACCATTCAGCGCCAAAAATGTTGAAAATCACTCCGTTCCAGTCCCCGGATGAGTTTGCATCGCACTTCTAAAAGTAAATGATTAAAGACTTAAATTCTTTCCTCTTTCACGCTCATGATCTTGATCTATTGGTCTGCGAAGTTAGACAGTCACTGTTTTCAGTGACATGGTGTCCTTGCAGTTTGGAAGCAAATCTGTTGATTTGAGGAGAAGCACTGTCACTAGGATTTTTCCCATTTTCTATGTTGCATACTTCTTTTCCACATCTTTTCAAAAATTACCACTTATGATTCCCACCGGACTCTCCGGCGGTTTCACCTGACCTCTCTGTTCTCGACCTCTGACCCCTGCTGTTAACATGCCGCACGGCTGCCACCGTTGGTTTGACAGACGGTCCTTGCGGTTTCCGCCTTTGTTTCCAGTGTTCGGCGTGAACACATCAGTCCTTGCCTTTCTTTGAAGTGAATGAATTTTTATTTTTACTTACCCAAGTCTCAAGCTGTGCTTTCAGGACACCGAGAGCACAGTGGAGCGCCAAAAGCATATGTCTAATGGCCCAGGCCTTTGGGGGACACACATATTCTAGGTGTATTAAAAATACAGCTAGAATAATTATTGTTCCTTACTGTTTGAATCATGTTTTTCTCCGCAGCTAAACATGATAGTTGAAAGCTGGATGTAACTGGGTATCCTAAGAGGACGATGATGCCCAACACACAAACTAGCTGTGGAATAGCCAAAGGAAAGTAACATTGAGCTTTTTTGGAAATATACCAAATTGCATGGACTCTGCTTAAAAGTTTGTTGGTGCCAAAAAGAGACACAATTAAATTTGTGTATTTTGCACTTAGAATTAATCAAAGTTGCTTGGCTGTACAATTATTCCACCAAGGAAAAAAAATCAACCCTTCAAATAAATAATTAAGTGCTTGAAACCAATATGAGCTTCCACTTCATTCCTGACACTGTATTTTGCATTTTCTGATAAATTCATGCTCTTTTTTTTTCAGGAGGAACATTAGATGTTTTCAAAGTTTTATAGATGATGATTGACAGACCATCCCAGGAAGCATCATCTAATTTTGAAACCGCTGTTTTCACCCCGGCATGATGTGTTTACAGGACTGCTACAAGTTCAAAAAGGGCAACTCAATTTATTCGCAAAGCACAGAACAATCAAGATTTTTATTGGATTTCTAAATTCCACTTGATGGAGTTTGCCTTCTTGGGAAATGAGCATCGCCCTGATGTCTTTGGAGAGGGAGCTGAGACTTGCTAATGAAATAACTCCTCCTTCAAGATAACAACGCAGCACTTAGAAATTATACTCTTAAATTAGCTGTGTTTTCAGATCCTGTGATGTATTATGGTGAGACAATGCTTGCCGTGTGATACTGCAATTATCTCTTGATTTAAGCCCCCGATATCGGGAGCACAAGTGCCAAAGTCTTGTCCTGCAGCTGCTCGCTGATCCGCTCGTATGCATCCATCTTAGTATATTACTTTTCAGAAAGGGAGGCCGCGGGCATTATTGTGGCTGTAATTTGTAGAGTTGCAGAAATGAGAAACACTGAGAGAGACAGAGAGCGAGAGAGAGAGAGAGAGAGAGAGAGGGGAAAAGAAAGAAACAGAGCAATCTGCACAACGTATATTTGTATGCTGTTGCTGAGCTGAGATGAGGGAGGTTCCACTGATGCTCGCTCTCAAATTTGCCTCTGACTTCACCCAAAAACTGAGTCATGTTGCCTCCAAACAAAGTTTGGAAGGAATCAGTGGGTACACGGTCTGTCACAGAAAGGAAACGAAAAAAACAGACAAACACACACAAAAAAACAACACAAAAAACATAATACCGTGGAGCTAATGTCTCCTCCCGGCTCCATCCGACATGATAAAGCAGTGATTTCCGCTTGCATCTCGGCTGTCCTAAAGCTGGGGTGAGCCTGTCAGTGAGCCTGTGGCTCCCGATGCATCTTGAAAGATAAGCATCTCTGTTGCATCTTTCTAATAGCACTTGTTCCCTCATTATGCACTGATGAGATTTGTGAGGCAAATCATTACCAGGGCACTTGACAGAGAACACGCTATAGCGCTGCAAAGGTTTTTCAAATGAACTTTTCTTTTCTTTTCTCCTCTTTTTTTTATGTCTGCTGATGTGTTATTTGCAGATAGAGTACCTTGCAAACGTATTCACACCCTATTCAATTATTTCACATTTTTTCAAGTCATTAGAGTGAGGTTTAATAACATTGTAATTTTATGAAAAATGTTACAAATATAAAAAAAACACGTTTTTAATGAAAACGTGAAAAGTGTGGAATGCATTCTAAATCAGACACCCTCAGATTTTGCTGCAATTACAGCTGCAAGTATTTTTTATTTTTTTTTTGTGGCATGCTGCCTCTAAAAGTTGCAGGGATACATGGTGATGTTGTGCAAAACTGTGTTCACGTTTAGAAGTTTTGCATGTTTCCAGCTGACGGATTAGAGAACAGCTGTGTTAAACTGAGAGTAAATTACAAACAGGTGAGAACAGTTTAGTCAAGTGATGACAGGTGAATAATTTAGGTCGATCTGAATAAAGAGGGCTGCTGGCATAAAGTACGCTGCACTATGCAGTGTTATTGTTTTCATTGTTCGTCAGTATTAATAATAGTCAAAAAGCTAACTCTAGTTGAAAAGGTTTGCATAACACTGACATGACACTGTCATAAGCACGACATAACACCAGTTATGAACATGAATGTTTACGACTGATGTCATGAAGTGTCATTTGGTAAATCATGAGACTTTTAATGCAAATGTGACTCTTTTACTTTGATTTTTAATGAAAGCTGTAATGCAACTTTGCATAAAAAATGTGATTATTTAACGAATAATGCTAAATAATGCACTTTTAATGCAACTTTCAATGCAAATTTGCATAGGCATTCACATAGGTACATGACAGGTGTTTTGTCATGTTTATGACAGTGTAATGCCAGTCTCATGCAAATAAATTCAATTCAAATAAAGTGTTACTGTAAAAAAATAAAAATTAAAAAAATAACTTGTTAATTTTTACATCAAAGTAATTACTTATACTCAAATAATGCAACTCCACTTCAAAGAATGAACCTGTTTTTCATGTATCTTTGTGTTTTTAGAGCATTGCACAAGTCAAACTGCTGACATTTCTGAGGGACTATTTCTCTCCACCTTCAAATTGTCTCAGCGATGTAGAATGTCTGGTCAGTCTAAACATCCAGAATACACTCATAAAAACACAAAGGTTTAGGATCTTTTAGAAGAAATAATAATAATAATAATAATAATAATAATAATAATAATAATAATAATAATAATAATAATAATAATAATAATAATAATAATAATAATAATAAAAGAACACAAGTAGAACCCTAATAATAGGTTCGTTGCCGATCTGGCGTGAAGGACATTGTTGGCTTTAATCTCCCTTCCCGCTGACCTTTCAGCACTTCATCCGGAAAGGTCATTCACTCCTTCGGGCCATGTTGTCACCCAGATTCTGTCATATTACGGCTCAATGAAGCTGCCTTCTACAACAGAATAAAATGTTTCACAGGTCTTTTAATGCAGGTGTACGGGTAAAACCTCCAGGGTTCTTCCTTTTGGCCTGGCTGATCCCGCTCTACAAAACCAAAGTCTGAGTCACCCATTTCGACATCTGCAGCATGGAAGTAAAGATATACTCCTTAGTTGTAAATCTCTGACACAAAACCTGCCAAACAAACTGAAGTGTTTAAAGTTAAGGGGCCGCAGAGGCTCATTAAATGCCATTTTAGCTGCCAGTGCTCCATTTCCAAGACTGGGCTACACTTTTGGGTTTTTCACGGTACTCAACGCGTTTTATGAGGGTTCCCAGCACAGCAGGTACTGCACTAATGTATTTCTGCTTTACTGTGTCTGCAGTGCATGGTTACAGCAGCAGGTTTTACTGCTTTTATAAATGTCTGCAAATAGATGGCAGGTGATCGCTTTGCTCCTAAAGGTTGCATTTCACCTGTCAAATAAAGTCTCTTGACATAAAACGAATTTTCACATGATGCTTTTTGAGTACATGATTTCTTTAATTAGTGGTAAAAATAAAGGCATGTTGGAAGCTGAAATTGATTCAAGTCAGGGGGTGAGGGGTTAAACTGAGTTTACATAGCTGGAAGTGAGAAACCTCCTGGCTTTTTTCTATACGATTTTCCAAAGAGCGTTCATGTCAGGCATGTTTGTACAAGTCTCATACGATAGATATGTGTGAAGTGGCTCTTTGACCAGAGTTCAACTGTGTCGAGGGGTGGCAAGAGTATCTTGGAAAAATAAAATAGAAATGAGCTGAATAATCAATAATCTGGCTAGTCCACCCCACCATGATTTTGAACATTGGATGGATGGATGTGTGTTTGATAATGACCAGGCGTCTTCTATTGGTCAGACACTTTTATTAAAGTCTCTATTCATTGGTCTGCTCACACAGGTTTCTCACAGGTGTGTCACAAAAGACTCTCCACTTCTGTCGTCCTATTCTTTACATTCATGCATTCACATGAACCCATGACTGCCACCTAGTGGACATAAGCATAATTCACTCAATCAGATGCCAGCTTAAAATTCCCTCTAGAAAAATAGTTTTTCAGTAAGATTTCCCATCAAGAGCAGGTGTGGTGATGCAGAACAACGTCACGAGGTTTTACATTTCTGAGTGTGGACTATAAAAGAAGTCTTTTATTTGTTGTTGTTTTACATGTAACACTTAAAAGTATCAGTTCTGCAGTCCATGTTGACTTTACCATCATGTTTCTACTTGGAGAGTTCTGACTTATTCAGGTAAGATAGCCACAGCTCCTAACCTCTCCACACAACAAAACTGCAATAAAACACTGCTTTTAAATCGTGATATAAAACAGATGTCCTGTAACAGAAAGAGACATTTTACCAGCTTTTTAAAAAAAAAAATTATTTCAGCTACTGTTATAAGAATTGAATTAAAACATTAACCCTATTTCAGGACTTCTCAAGATGTTATCTGTTCCACAACTAATAACTGTGTTTACTCTGCATCTATCTGTATGAGTTGTACCACGTCAAAAAACAAACAAAAAACACACACACACACTCCGAGCACTTCGCTTCTTCTGGAAGACAGCCGCGGCCTCATAAACAGTTGGCCGCAGCATGTCCCCCGGGGTTAGGAGGAGCAAACCGAAAATCATGTCGAGCACAAGAGGAGGAAATGTTTACTGTCAGTCGAAGCTGTTGGAGGCACATGAGCCAGTGTCACCCTATCAGGCTTCAGTCAAGCCCCAGCAAGGAACAGCCAGTGTTACTACACACACCTCGGTGCATCTGCTGACGTGGAAGATTAACATCAGCGCCGACCACGCACCTACTCAACCACGAGGCAAAGAGGAGACGCCAAGCACTCAAATAGTTCGCTTCATTTTGGGTGAATTGTTTGGGTTTTTTTTATTTTATTTTATTTTTTTTTTATTGTTTGCACATCAGCAATGTGTAGAAAAATTCAGAATAACTTGGCCAACAAAACCTTTTTGAAAAGTGATTTGTTTTTGTAAAGGTCACTTTTTTTAAAATGTATTTTTTTAATTTTTGTTTTGCAATTTACATCTACAGGTACAACGGCGTGCCACCTGCTCAAGGCAGATATGTACTGCACTACTTTCCCACCAAGTCAATTGTGGGGATAATTAAAATATGGAAATAGCACTGGCTCACATCCAAATGGGACTGCAACAGAGGGTTTCTCCAAAGCAAGTTTGTTAGTCTGTCTGCAGTTTCCTGAGGGAAATCCTTTAAAAACCTGCCGGCTTAAAGTTAGGCAACAACGAGCTCATCCGACAGTCAGAGTATAATCCTGATTCCCAGGGTACACACCTAAATCCTCCCGATTAACAACATCAAGATCAAAATGGAGCAAATCCTGAATGCCAGATGAAAAAAGGGGTATTTCAAAGGGATGACAGTTTTCTTCCTCTGACTTTGAAGAAACCAGGAAAACAAAGAAAGGAACAAGAAAAAAGTGGCACCTTTTCAGAAAAAAAAAAAAAAAAAAAAAATTATTAAAGTTTACATATAGCAAGACGCTGGCAGAGATATTTTCTGACTAATTTGGCGCCTTCATGTGAAAATGTACAACGCAACAGGAAGCTGGTGAAAAATCTAATAAGTTTAGAAATTGTAGAAATTAGAAATGTTTAGATTTTAAGAATAGAGTGAAGAAATAAATGATAAACTTTATCATTTATCATTTATATACTTTATATTTTATGCTAAATATAAAGTAAAAAAAAAAAAACGCCGTGGTGATTTAATAAATAATTAAATTATGTTTCATCCGGTAACTTGCAACATCTACACTGATCAATTCCCATTCAGTTCTGAATCAATATGAATTCGATTCGATGGCTCGCACGGAGGATTTTAAGTATCTTGCCCCTGACGTTTATTTGAATCGAGTGGCTCGGTGAAACGGCATCCATCCACGCAGCAGATCCCCTTGGCCTGATATGACTTCATCATTTGTAAGACCAGTGAGGATATCAGAGTGAGCAAACGGTTTTGAAATGAAGTATTTTACACTGGGATTTAGGTTTCCGATGTTTCAGCACCTGCAAAAAAAGTGTTGATACTGGGTACAGTGTGAGTTAGAACGGACTCCATGTATACCGAGGATTTAGTCTTCCACACAGCGCTGCTGGGTTTTGTTGCAATTTCAAGCACCAATAACTTCCTCATTAGAATATGACTGTAACATTTTCTACCCCTCTCTTAATACACAAACCATGTTTTACACAGGCAACACACATTTACATTAAAAAAACTACTTCATCATACTTTGTGGCAAGTAAAAAAAAAAAAAGAAAGAAAACACACATTTAATGTTAACCTGCATAAACAAGATTCTTTCTTTGTGTCGGTTTCATGTTTAGGCATGAGATTGAGCTGGATCTCTTGCAGATGAAGTGTGTAATTTCAGGGCTCAATAAATGATTTAAAAAAAAAAAGAAATCCGTAATAGATTAATTAAAACCACTTCATGAAAATGAAGCCTGAACTGCTATTAAAATAAATGAAATGTTAATGCTAAACTCTGAAAACTAAGGTAGGAGGGCTCAGAGATTTGACACATTGTTATTCCCTGCACCATATTGCCTACACCATTATTAAGCAGCAATTCAGTACCTTTATATAACACATTTGTATTACTGCCTCCGTGACACACATGGGAGGATGTTTTAATTGGCATCCAAAGGAAAGTTGTCACAGTCTGAGTTTCTCACAAGTCCTTTAAAACCTCCATTTTGCTTCCTTCTGACTCAGTAAGCCTTCCCCGATCAGAAGGACATTTTGCTCCAAGTAATGAGAAGCAGTGAAGGTCAAGAGAAGCTTTCTGGGTCTTATGATCACCACGCAATTTAAAAGAACTGCGTGTGAAATGTTGCTCAGTAAGTTATTCATGAGTGTGTGGTGTCAAAAGACAGACCTGTGCTCTAATTCCCCTCCTATATTGTAATACTTATATATATATATATATATATACATATATATATATATATATATATATATATATATATATATATATATATATATATATATATATATATATATATATATATATATATATATATATATATATATATATACATTAAACCTCAAAAGGAAAAATATACCATGTGACATATCTTTTTATACAACTCTGCAACTGAACACAATGTATTTTCTACAATATGAACAGTAGAACAAAAGGGGATGTGTCATGTGTAAATGTGTATAATTTATAGTTTTCATTACACAGTAAAACAGTAAAGCTGCTTAGTTTTGCTGGAAACTAATAAAGAGAGACCAAAGCAATTCATGGCAATTCTAAATTTAACTTAGACGTTAGTCAGAGCCATTTTTAATCCATGTGTCGTTGTATAACTTATTTCTTCACAAAGTTCTCTTTGCAAATGGTGTGAGTTGCCGCTAACAAAATCATGTTCCACCACAGTGTGCAAGAATTCATTGATTCATCCGTTTTAGAAGGATGAATCTTATTTTCTGGTGGGTTTTGCAGCCACAATACGAGGTAAGGATTTTCTTTCTTGGTTTTTCTGTTTATATAAAAGCAAACACACGAATTTTCCAGTGTTTGCTTCAAATTTAGATTCATGTTTGTCTCGATTGCTCATCTGTTGGTGTCAGATAAAAACAAAACAACAACAACAAAACAGCTGATCACTTAAGTAATCTTGTTTAACTTTGGGTAAATGTTTGGCACCTACCTATTCAGCTGGTTTGCAATTTGGCTAAACCAGTTATTTAGAAGATACAAGTCACTATACCAAGAACTTGTTATTCAAAACAAATTACTGCAGCAGCAGCTGCTGGTAACTCACCAGGATATATGACTCCTGTGTCAACATCCCCAGGGAAATGGTTGATACCCAATACAATTTTGTAGCACATATCTGTAGTAAAAGCAAATGAAAATCAGGTGGGGACTCCTGCATCCCACTGGGCATTTCAGAAGTTGGTTACCATGGAGACTTCAGATGAAGGTCAGTACAGAGTAAGAGTTACAGTCATTTCTTTAGTGAGTTGTTCTGCTGCTTACACTTCAGGTGATGTATCCTACCCCATGGAAGGTATTGCTTTATTATTATTCCTTAGCAAAAAGCAACACAGTTTCATTTGATTATATATTTTTTTAAGCAAAATGCCAAAAATACATTGATCGCTGCCTGTTAAATCGTCAATAGGGATGAAATTCTTTTTCAATATCTGATGTGATGGTAAAAGAGCAGGGACAGAAAAAAAATACAGAACAAACTAAAATGAGCTTTAGAAGGATTGTGTTTCTGTTGTTTTTACTCTGAGATGAATTCAGTAACGATAGGTTCAACGGTGTAACTTATTGTTATGATAAGTGTTGAGTTGTGTTGCACCCACTACTATAAAACAAAGCTTGATTTAACAGAGAGAGCCAAAAAATGGAGCATATTTGAACCGTGGTTTCACAGGCTTTTTGATCACTATTGGAACCTGAAATACATTTCGCTTCGCCAAAAGAAGCCCAATAAAAAATTTTTGTGCGTTACGAACAACCGGTGGAATTCGAATTGTGATGGTCTGCTTCGTTCTTGTTGGTCTCCACTCTTGTTTCTGCCTTCGCTAACGTATAAAAACGTGAGGCAAAAGCCGTGAAATTATTTTGCTGTAATCAATAACTGTTTGCTACTTAATGTGATAGGTGGTTAATGCGATTCACTCGCTGCTACATGAATGTGAGTGCCAGTCAGATGGTTTTAGTGGAAGGGAGTTGTTTGTGTGAGGAGTGTAAAATCGTGTTGGACACACTGCAGCAGCTGTGCATGTCTGTCAATCTGCCACATTTGGCTGAATAATATCACTTACAGGAACCTCTGAGGGCCACAGCTTCGTTTTAGTGACATTTTAATTTTTCCTCAAGTTCCCCCATCGCGGATGACATTTTTGGTTTCGAGTAAAACGTCTCGACACTTTTTGGAGATGCTGCCTTACATGTTACTAAAGACGTTTGGCTCCATTCCCTTGTCGGCCTGGCGAGAAGAGAGTTCATTGCTAACAGAGAGACTCTGTGACATCTTTGGCATTTTTGCTTCCATTCTTGGGTCAGCTAGATGACTCCAATGGCGGCAAACGAATTTTCTCCGCTCCTTCAGAAATGTCAATTCTGATCCCTTTCAAATTACAATAGAGGGAACTGGTATAGCCTTCTCCATGGGTCATGTTCTCATTTTTATGAGTTATCACATTTTTAACGCCGCTGCCTATTATGCAAACATTTACCAACTGGATTTTATTGCTTTAACGTTCAATTTTCAGTTATTCTTTTAAAAAGCTCAGGAGTTGACAGTGAAACTGTGCTAACACGAATATAACAATTATTCTTTGATTCCTGTGCTGACAGGAATAAAAGAAAGAGTCTGAAGTCATTTTGTAACACCAAGCAATCTTTTTATAGGATTTTATTAGACTTTCATGAAAACTTGCATAAAAAGACCCCTGCTTATCTGATTGACCTCTTTTCAGAATCACAATCATTTGTTCATCCATCCATCCATTATCTGTACACCCAGAAATACAATAGTAAACATATACATCCCCTTCACACTAAAACCCCAATGAGAATCCGGCGTGACTTGCTTCAGGTGTCACCTCTTTATTAAATAAAGTGACCTTGAGAGTAATTTAATGCTTAAATAAACAAAGCTGTTCAGTGAAGGTCTCTGAAGACGTTTGACCTCAAAGAGAAACGCAGCATCGCGCCGTGAGAAAGCTTTTATTCAGCATGAACAGATCGAGATTAGCACTGATTGGAGAAAATGGGAAACAAGATTTTTTTTTTTTGTCCACTTCACAATTATGCACAATTTTATGTTTGTCACATAATGTCCTCATAATTGCTGTTTTTAATTGTAAAGAAGGAAACTGAAACAGGGCTGCACAGTGGCGCAGTTGGTAGAGCTGTTGCCTTGCAGCAAGAAGGTCCCGGGTTCGATTCCCGGCCCGGGGTCTTTCTGCATGGAGTTTGCATGTTCTCCCTGTGCATGGTGGGTTCTCTCCGGGTTCTCCGGCTTCCTCCCACAGTCCAAAAACATGACTGTCAGGTTAATTGGTCTCTCTAAATTCTCCTTAGGTGTGAGTGTGAATGGTTGTGTGTCCTGTATGTTTTCTGTGTTGCCCTGCGACAGACTGGTGACCTGTCCAGGGTGAACCCCACCTCTCGCCTGGAATGTTAGCTGGGGATAGGAACCAGCAACCCTCCCGACCCCATTAGGGACAAAGGTGTATAGAAAATGGATGGATGGATGGATGGAAACTGAAATAAATTAGTAGATGTCGATTTAACAAAAAAAAAAAAGGTGGGTTCTTTTTTTTTCATTTTTTTTTTTTTTCATTTGAATCTTCCTGGAACGTCCAAATAACATTTACCAGATGTCTAGAAATGAAGAAAGTCAGATATCAGACAGTGATTTTTGGAGCAAAGATCAGTCAAATTATTTCCAGTAACAAGATAAAGAATTGCTCCCCAGTGGTCCAACAAGAGGAGATTTTTGAGATAAGATAACACTTAGTCTCACTTTAAATAAAATGTCAACCCCCTGGCATTGAGTCAGGAAGTGGGGAGTTTGGAGTCGAGATTCTAAAACAAAGATATACGCGAAAACTAATTTCAGCAACAAACAAGCTAATTGATCTGAAACCCAGACAATGTCAAATATTAGTTCCAGCGTGAGCCGTGTGGAAAATAAACCTTTCGTTACAGCTGAAGTGTCAATGATAAGATGTCCCTTTATTTCAAGCTGTGTGAAAACTGGTGGTTCCCACCAAAATCCAGAGGAGAAAAATCAATTCACATTCACGAGAGAGGGGAGTATCGACCCTGCAGCTTGTCAGGAGGAGGCGAGCTGGAATAAAAAAGATCCATTCCCATGTCTGTAGGACAGATTGTATAAATACATGTTTTATGTTTTGACAAATATATATATGAGCTAATGTCTGGAGATGGCTGGAGTAAAGAGAAAAAATATTAACTCTTTCTTCCGTGGTGCGATGAAAATAACAAAAATTTGCCTTCAGTTTAAATTCGACTGTCTTTCTGTGAGATTTTTTTTTTGTTTGTTTTACATGGGATTGTATAAGAAAAAGAAAAAGAAGTACATAATTGTGAAGAGGAAAAACATAAAAAAAAATTTTTGAAACGAAAATCTGAAAAGTGAAGTATACATAATGCCCCTATTGGTTCAACACCCCTTAATAAAATCCCAGGCAGCTAATTGCCTTCAGAAACGACCTGATTGTTAAATATGTTCTACCTGTGCGCAATTTAATCTCAGTTTAAGTTCAGATGTTCCTTAATAGCCTTAGGGATTTGTTAGAGTACTGCCAACCTAACACTAATCAGAATAACAGCCATCGGAGCCCATGTTGACTGTGGAGGAGCTGCACAGATTCCCACCTCAGGTGGGAAGGTGACAAGTCATGCACTCTACAAATCTGGATTTTATGGAAGAGTGGAAAGAAGAAACATTGTGCCGACAGCATCACGCAGAATCAGCAACCCTGCAGACAGTGCTTCAATGAGAATGAAAAAGTTTGGATCCTCTTACATTCATGAGTGAGGGTGGCCTAGTCAAAGCCAGACTTCATCTAGTCTCACTGAGCTTGAGTTATTTTGCTAAGTCGTCAACTTGCTGGGAACACCCATTGTGTATGCCCACTTTAGTTTTCCCGAATTACTTAAATTCCACTTAATCCCCCTTTTTGTCCAGACACAAATTTGCTCAATCTATGAAACTTTCTCCAGTCATCAAGGGAACTTTCCCTCCAAGTGAAGTTCCCTGCGTCTTTCCTTTTTGGCTGTACACATGGTCGCAACTTTTCCGGGGACGACTTCCTGCCCCGTTCTTGTTTACAAGCACACTAAACATTTGTTCCCAGACAGACACAGCTAGTCGAGCAATAAATTAGCAGCAAGCGGTGGAACAAGGTTCTCAGAGGGCATTCATTAATGCTTATACAGCAGGCTTAGCTGCTTTCATCCCCTTGCCAGTCAAAAAGATTAGAAAATACTGCCTGTTAGAAAATTACCCCAAAAGAAGAAGACTTCAAATAATCACCAAAGGGTTTGAGAAGAGTCTAAATCATCCCTTTTATGCTGCTTGAAAACGCTATGAAATCAGTTTCTTGAAGCCAAATGCATTTTTATTGGGCTACTTTATGGCTCCCTTTATTAATTAAGTTGAAATCAACAGAATCAGAGAGACACAACGTGGAGATTGCTCAGTTCCACTCCCAGAGGACAATTAGTTGTCTTCAGTTTCCTTGGGAAAGAAGCTGCACTCATTCCCCTGCAGGTTTGTTAGTGACAAGGCTAATTCAATAACCCTGCCTTAATGAAAAGACTGAATGGGTTTGTCTGAACCGCCCGCTCAGTTCCCCGGTTACACTTTTCGATTTTCTGCTCTTACAGAGGGAGACGCTGAGATTAAAAGGTCCTCAAGTGTGTTTGAGACTTTCGGTTTGCCTGACGTCCCAAATTGTTTCCCAACCCCCACAACTCTCTTAAGATGGCTTTTCATTGTGCTTGTCTCCTCTCTGTCAGATACGTGACTGACTGACAGCTTTGCTCATGGGGAAGACAAGTTATATAGCTTTTTATCAAACAAGGTTTGCCGAGAAAGCTTTAATACCACTCAAACTTTTCCACTTTCTGTGACACTACAGCCACAAACTGTACTGTTAATTGGATTGTATGTGCTATATGAACACAAAGTTACGCACATTTATTTGTAGGTTGATTTAGCCTCTTTTAACCCTAAATAAAACTTAGTGCAACCAACAATAATCCGCCGGAAAATATCTTAATACCATTCTGCGAAGTCCCCGGATGTATTTAGTGGATATCATTGAAATAGCAGCATCAAAAACCATAGAACAATATTGTAAGGTTAGTCCAGACACTTGTGGCATGTTCATGATCTAAGACATGAAAACATACGTTCACACATGATCTCCCTTCACTCTGCATGAACTATTCCACAAAAACTGGTAGAGATGCACACAAAGACACCATCCTGCGAGGACAGTAAGCCACAGCATTAGAAAGGACTGACTCAATTTTGAAAATAAATGCGTGCCACACTTTTCAGTTTTTTACTTCTGGAAAAATCTTTGAAAGGATTTTTTTTTTAAAAATCATCCTGCTTTCGCAATTATCTACTCTTTTTAGTTGATTTTGAAGAATAATTCCAATAAAAGACTTCTATCCCCTCATTCTTCATGAAGTTCATAAAGGAAGAATAACACTTTGTAGCTCAGGTCAGGTTTTTTTCTTCTTTTCTTCTCATGCAAGAAAAGGCAAAGTCAGCAGGAGGAAGCATAAAAGGCGTTTATAAAAGTAATTAAAACAAGATAAGACAGTATCATTAGTATTCAAATCATCCGACAGAAGGGATCGCGCAGAGAGATTTAGGCGGATGTATAATTTATCCGGGTCTTTTTGTCAAAGTTTCAATTCTCCGACTATCGAAATCAACAACTTAACGAAGCAGAACTAACTTCCTCACAGAGCTGCTTCTAGCGCCGAGGCTCAAAATTCAATTTTAGCAGAAGATTTCAGGAAGATTTAGTAAACTCTTCAGTGACAGTCCATTGTTTTACCAGTATGTGGTCATTGGCTACTTTATTAGGTGGATCTGATTAAAAAAAAAAAAAAAAAAAAGAAATAATGAATCACAAGACAGCAGCTCAACACATTTAGGCTTTTAGATGTGGTGGTGACAAACGGAGGAGGACATGGGATTTAAGTGACTTTTATTGAAATCACGTCACTTTTTAATCTAACAAGCCAAGTGTGGCCGAGATACTAAATCTCTGCCAAGTAAAACTGTGTTTTGTCACTGATCCAAGTCTATAAAGAAGTTCCATAGATTAGAATGATACAGTTCATTTATTTCAACAATTCTATTCATTAAGGAAAACTCGTTATCAGAGTTGGGTAGAGTATTTAATATCATATTCTTTTTACTCAGGAAAAAGTAGAGAGCCATCCAATTTAATACACAAGTTAAAAAGTGACTGATGAAAATGCTACTGAAGTACTGAGTAACGGTTTCTAGAGTCTTAGCTGTCGAAGATGACGGGGAAAATACAGTAATTTAATTGTATTATAATCCACGAGGATCCAAAACTAGCCTACTCACAACTCAATACACGATTTAACTGTTGCATCAAAAAGGTTGACTTGGCTGGTTTGAATTTAAAATTCATTCATCAAAGACGTTTTCATGCTTCAGATGACACATGCGGCTCATATAAAGCTTTTATCACTCTCATGCAAGTCCTGTGTGACCTCTGATCTATGTGGGCACCAGCTGATGGCATCCTGATGGCGCCGTCTTTCATTCACACCCGAAATGAAGAAAAAAAAAAAAAAAAAAACCCTGCTGTTCCACTGTTTCAGCCACAGTAAAATTTAGACTGGTAGCCACCACAAGCAGTAAACAAAACTAATAGGTTCTGCCAACTGTTGTTCGCACTTAAGCAGGTGTGAATAAACATGAATGAAGTTTATGCAAACAGTGAAGCACTGAGAGGCCATGTAGGTCAGCGGCGGTGATTTCTACAGAATTGACACGTGGAATTTTGTCAGAGGCGCCGACACACAGGAGCACAGAGAGCGCGGCCTTTAATCTGAAAGGGCAAGTGGGGCGCAGCTTCACGGGGCAGAAATGGTTGAACACTGCTTTTACAGGGGGATTGCCAAAATGGAGGATTGCAAGGTACAGACCCCGTACATAGGGTCGGAAAAAGTGCCCGGGTGCTTGAAAAGATTAATCAATCGTTCAAATGTCGGCGCTAAAGCTACCGAAACATGGTCGTCTTCCAAAACTGAGAAGGAGAGACGACCATTCATCAGAGAAAATCTGGTGCTGCCAGGATGATTTATTGCGAAAGGTGACAGGAAACCAAGTTAGAGGAAGGCAGCAAGAACGTGCACAAAAGGAAGTTGGAGACAAGGATCACGAGCAAAAGGACAGGGGAACGACAGAGAGAAGAAAGGAAAAACGAAGGTAGGAGATTAGGGAGGAAAGAGGATAATTAAAGAATTAAACCAGGAAGAAAATAAAATGTCAGAAAGGACGACAGCAGGAATGTCTCAACGCCATCGTCCCTGTAAATAAATTATTCAGGGCTGCAGATACCCTATTCTCCACTTTTTGTAGAGGAAATCTGTGCAAACACTGTAAGGCACCCGGACCCATCAAAGTCAACTGCGCTAGCAAATAAAAGTCCTATGAAAATGTCGAGGTACTGAACTAAAAGTAGAGGAGAAATGAGCCAAAGCACAAAAAACATCTCAGAGAAACCTTCTGAAAGAAAAAGGTCTGGCTGGTTGAAAGCAAAATATATAAAAACGAGGAATGACTCCCAACTTTTCCACATTACTAAACACATATACATGTTTTAGTCATCAATCTGTTTTGTGCCTCACCCCTGTGGCATCCTATGCTGGGAAGCCAGCAAAAGCCAAGAGGACTGATATGCCACTTTCAAGTCGGCTGCTCAAGGGGCGCAGAGTACTGCTGATGAGAGCAGAAATTTGAAATTTTCTCCCTCTTTGATAAATACAATCTGGGGGGAAAAAAAGAAGAGGAAAATCCAGGCGTTATTTTTGTGTAATAGGCTGCTGACTCAAACGGCGTAAACAGTAAACAGTGTATCCAGTGGCAAGTCATCTTCTGAGCCACAAAGGCTGCATTTCCTGTATGGACACATAAGAATTAATCTGTTCTGAAGTGAGAACATTTTTTTAAAAAACATCCAGATGTCATATTTACAAGGACTCCCTTACAGATCGGTGAGGGCAACCTGATCAGTTTCCTTTTAGGCTTGTAGCCACACAGAAAATCACATTAATTAGCCTGACATAGCCTCTAGCTGAGCAAAACATTAGGACCACTAAAAGTTGATGCTAATTCACGATGAAAACATTGGCAGAAATATGATATCAGGCTTGCTCATGTGACAACGCACAGACAAAAAGCATTTCCAGTGTTGGTGTATTCATTTATTTCTCATCCTTCTCCCTCCTACAGTAACGACAATCATTACATACAGATTTTCACTATAGTGCAGTTGACGTTTAACTTGACGATCGTTAAAATGTTTGTCTTTGACTCGGATGATAAGTTACGCGAGGCGATAACATCCACAACAGAGGTCATATAAAAACAACAACAGAAAAAGGCATTAAATAAATGCAGCCATTGTCCAAAGTATTCATATTTACAGTTTGCTGTTCAGAAATATCTGCACATAAGATGAATCGATGAGGCTACCGCAAAAACTGGAACTCCATTTATTTATTTTTTTCCCATTCTTAGACGGTTAGGTGAATAAAGGAAGCCTCTCATCTGCTCCGTTCTTTTATCCAGGAAAGTTTTGCCTTTATGCTTCAACTGTATTGGATGGATATTTTGGAGACAAATATGGAAAGATCCCAAACTGTTTTATTAAATTAGAACAACGTGGGACTCATTTATCAGCACAAAGCCAACCCTTGTCGCCCAAACCTGATCGTGAGGTCCAACTTGCGTAGTTGATAATTTAATGTGCTCATACAGACAACAATAACAATGCTTTGCAGGATTTTAATCAAATTTGCACATTTTATTCTAGAATTTTGTTAGATGCAAGTCTCTAAATGAGATAAGCACTCTAAAATAAGGTAAAATGTTTTTTAAATTACTATTGGATACAGTTTTGCAGACTTGGTTCAAAAGTGCATTTTTAAAAGTCGAACCCTTTACCTGGAAATAATAAGTGAATATTGTCAGACCAGACAATAGGATCTGAATTGTTTCACATGATATAGAAAGTGGAGCCTAAGTTCTTTATGCAACAGAATGAGTTGTTATTTTTAATGTTCTGTGCAAATTTTGACATTTTCAAGGTAACGCTTTGTTTAAATGTTGGTTTCTGCTAATACCACAAAGCGTTGTGAAATATGTTTTCAAATTAAACTTACAGATAGGAACTTTTTATCTTAAGACTTACTGTAAATTTAACAGAGTCCTATTGCTCCAATGTCTCCTCAAAAAGAATCCAAAACAAATCCCACAGGAAAATCTGGGGTGGGAACATCTGACTCTCAGCCTGTTTCGGCTATCGTCTGTTTTTTTTTTTTTTTTTGAGATGGCCAGTGAGCCAGAAATGCAGTTATTCCATATTTTTCCAGTCAGTGAGTGCACAACACAACACTAAACTCTTCGTCGTGGATGCTGTTGCTGAAGAAAAAAGAAAGCCGTTTTTAGTGTCAACAATGAGGCCAGACGAAGCAGAGAGATGATTTCTAAGTAAATTATGTTCTAAAAGATGTTGAAATATCTGCAGTTCATTAAGGCTTCAAGAGAGCAAAACTTAGACAGACACTTTAGAACAGAGTTGGTTAGTTTTAACCTTGCGAGTCTTTGACCTCTCCGTGGAACACGCCGAATATGGAAATGTTGGTAGCCTTTTGGAAATGAGAGAAAGACTCAACAACCTCCAGCAATACATGCAGGTGCTGATTTTATTTAGCTACGGCAAGCTAGCTGCACTAATTTCTGAAATAAATATATAACAATTTTTTGTCTGAGTTTTACAATATTATCTAAAGCATAAATCTGAGTAAGTCTCCAATTGCAGGTGGGAAATTGGTGGCAAAACTCTTCTAGATATCATTTTTGATCATTTTCAGCTTGCAAATCAGCTCAAATAAACCGAGTTGCACTGCTCAGTGAAGGTCACACTGAATGAGGACACCGAGTGAGGTGACAAAAATGGAAAACACACCTCTCCTGAGAAGGGACAGAAACGCACGCAGCTGGTGCAAACACATAACACAACACTGTTAGGGCAAACAAGCGTAATTTATATTATTTTCAGAATCATCATCTTCATATTACATTTATCTAATTTGTGGACGGAACAAAATAAAAACAAAACACAAAAAAAATCCCCGCAGAGGTTCCAGTCAGGCACGACGAAACAACGCCCCGAAGCCAAATATTATACAGCGAGCGTACAGTACGGCCTGGAAGAGTGAGTCATTAATGCTGATCAACTCTGCCGCTATAAGTGAACACATTCAGACAGAACGGTGCGACATTATCAAATCAATGCATCTTCTGTCTAACAGAACCTGTTGTGTCATATTCATATCTGTGATGTTTTAGAAGTTTATATGAGAAAAGCTAAAACTTGATTACAAAAGAGAAAGCAGCTAACTTATAATCCATCTGTGGGTAGGAAAACCTGCAACGCCTTTAATGTGAAATGCAAGTCGATGTACATGGAGCGCATTCAACAACAGGAGCTCGTGTCTGGGACAACATAAGGACAACATTGATATATATTATCATCAGGCTGACTAATGTGACTTAGACCGACGTCTTCAGTTGTGCATGTTGCACAGCTCTCTGAATCCTTCATAATTTAAACTGTAAAAGAAAAACATTCAGCTGTGAGTTTTCGCTCACGTTCATCTCTACTCGTTTGCTTAAACGAGACGTTCGCGAGTCTATCTCTTTGGTCTGTCGATGTCATCGATGGCAGCCAGAAGTTTCTGACGAGCCCTTTTGTTGATGTGCGAGCCCAGACACACGTTAACCAAATTGGCCAGCTGCTTCATGGAGTACTCCTGCATCGACACACACCGGAACACAAAGGAAAGCAAGCAGGAGAGATAAAGACAAGGGAAATCCAGTTCCAGTTCTGGCAAAACCCGTCTATTTGATATTAAACCGGCCGTCTTACCCTGTGGTTTTTGATGAACTGCTCCATGTCGTTCTCAGTAAGGTAATACGCCTTGATGTACGTTTCCACAAACTCCTTGTCGGGAATGGGACGCAGGTCAGTCAGTTTCTCCAGCTTCATTAGGAACTGCTGAAAGTCCAGCTGCATCAGGGCTCGGCCCTCGTTGCTACATTTCTTTACGTTAGCGTAGCTACAGCGGAGGACAAAGAGGGAGAAAAGGGTTTCATTTAATACCTGTGAGCCATCGCAGCAACGGGTCGCATGAGTGTGGCTGAGAGGTTGTCGTTTCAGGTTCATGGTTTTCATGCAAGGACACTCGAACCAAGTACTGTCGTCTTCAGCAAATACGAGTGGTCACACTGGTTTGCTGCAGATTGTAGAGGTACAGTGGGAAGCTGTTGAGTCTCAAAATAAATAGCAGCGCACCCACTGAAAGACTGCTGCATTTTGCTGAGTGCTGTGAATCCACCTAGGTAGTACTTACAGTGTAAAGATATTTGTTGTTCAGCTTACAAAGTCACTTTCACTGCAGAAGTGAAATGTGTTCAAGTCCGGTGATTTTAGAGCAAAAATAGAGGCATTTTTTTATATACCGTATAAGCAGAGTCTTAATAAACTCAAAGAAAAAAGACTAAGCTGAAAACGTAAAGCTAGAGCCTGCCTCTCTACTTCCAAAGCTCCTCCCTGGACAGCAGTTTTTGGAGAGAATTGTGCCCTTTCTGTAGAATGCTCAATTAAATTTAATTCTGTAAATGTTTTGAATACAAAAAAGGTACAACAGGCAGTCATACTTTTACCTTTCTTTGAATGCACCTAAACGGTTTATTAGATTTAATGCGTTACCTTCAGATGAGTTATATGTGTGTGTGTGTGTGTATTACAGTGGGTTAAGCGGGATGTGTTTGAGGCTCAGTGTTCACATGTGTGTTTGTGTTTAATGGCTGCCCACATCTACAGTACATTAACACACAGATACACTGGTTTCTTTTCATTGTTAGTGTTGCTTTGTCTCATTAATTACCCTCTCTTTTACCTTCTCCTTCTTTTTTTTTTATTTTTTGCTTCTCAGGCTTGTCAGAATTTGTTGTGGAGCGTTTGAACTCCAGCGCAGAATGCTAACAGAGCCATTTTTGTGCGCCTTGATGGCAAGACACGAGCTCTGGACAGAGAAATTAGATAAGAGACTGAGGGAGGCAGAGCTCAAACAAACAAGTATGACCACTCTATCTCAGAGAGGACTGGGAGGAGTGCGTGTGTGTTCCTGTGTATTTACGATGCTCGAAGAAGTGTACCGGGAGACGAAGGAAGGCAGCAGAAGTCTGAGTCGTAATGGCACATTTACTCACTGGAGTGGGTTCAAAAGTTCTCTCACAAAATGAGAGGAAACGTGTTTAGCAAATATCCGGGGAGGTAAACATGTTTCCCCTTCGCAGCGGGTAAGGGCAGCCCTTCCACCTACGCTCAATATTCAGTGTTTGCCCTCTGCTTGAAAACACTTCAGCAGCACTAAGGCATTTAGGTGAATTTTCTTCAACCTAAATTGTACTCTGCGCCTGCAATCAGTCCCACAGAGTTACTGTAACTAGTTTAAGTAAAAAAAAACAGGAAGCAGCCAACGTCCGCATTCTTTCCACGTCCCATTAAAAATGTGTGAAACCCCAAGACGATTGTTAGCAGGTAGCTCATCTCTGTCACAGAGAAGGATTTATCACACCTACCGTCTAAAAAGCCCACTTCGCACACACACTCGACACGTGAGTGTAAAGACAGTGGGGATGCTAATGCTCAGAAAAAATAAATAAATAAATAAACAAAAAAAATAAATAAAATAAAAATACAAACACTGCTGCTTTCTGTCACCTAACACATCCCATTTTTTCTCACTTTCAGGGGAGGAAAGTGGTGAAATGCATTACAAGGGATGTGTCAAGAGCAATGTGGTGTTTTGTGAGCTCAGCGCTGAGGCCGTCCTCTGATGGGAGTTTAGAAAGGCTTAAGAGATGTAACCGGCACCGAGGGGGTTCCTGCAAGAGTGGAATTTAATAAATAGGAAACAGTCCAAAGTGTGTTAAGTGGTTTCTTTAGTTTAAATGTAGTTGACTTAGTTTACCTGAGACGATTTTGAAGCTTTACCTTTAAGAAATTACGATAAGAGCAAAAAAAAACCCAATACATTTTGTAAGTGAAGTGCTAAAATAACTAACTTAATTATTTCATGACAAAATAACTAAAATCTGCATACCCATTTTTAAAACTTGACTTGTTCATAATTTTCAGGCAACGTTTTTAGGAGGCATTGTGGAATGGCTCAGCCATTGACACACACTGATCCTTTCTTGATCAGCAATTCTTTAGTCGGCTTTATGCTGCGTTTTCATGTTTGATCCACATGTCTTCACATTGGACTTTAAAGTATTTTAACATACAGAGTCGTTTATGCTCGATTCAACCACATCGTCCTTCCTTGCCTCACTACGTGTGACAGCTGGTATGAGATGTTTTTGTTTTTTGCCTTGATTTTCACCAAACACGAGAGTGAACCTCATGGCTTAATATTCATTTACAAAAATGCCGGTTTCAAAATTGTCTCATAATCCTTCCCTGCTTGATCGACAGCAAGAGTTAATTGGTGATGTTTTTTCTCCTAAGTACCACGGTGATATACATCTGTAAGCCTAGTTTGCCTTTAATTACTCACACCTGGCTGTTTCTTTCCCTCCTAAATTTAAAGAAAAGCAAAATGCACATGCCACCATTCACGCACTTAAACTATTCCTATCTGTCAATGATCTATCTTAGTGTTTACCAGAGTAGAATCTGGTGACAATATCAGGCCATACTTTTAGTGTTGCCACTCTGTGAATTTACTCTTGCAAGTCAAACTCCTACAGCACAGTTCACATTTATACTCGGTGACAAAAACAGTGCAACACTCAGAATGTTTGTTACTCCTTTCAGAGAATTTGTTCAGTAAAAGACTGGAAAGAACAAAGAGGTGTTATTGATTCCATGTTGACAATATGTCACCACAAAATTGTTCCGACCACACAGTATAGCCAGAATAACCAGGGATCTGAGATGTTTGTGTCATGCAGAGGAATGCCTTCAGACTTTCTTACCCTTCAACCAGAGTCCTGTTAGCCAGGCGGATGCAGTGCTCCCACAGGACGTTGGACACAGGCAGAGGAATGCGCACATGTCTGGAAACATCACCGAGCCGCTTGTTAAATTGCTCAAACTCCTAAGAGGATAGAGGAGACGGCGTATGAGGAAAAACTCCCAATAAAAACACGGATTAACTGTTGGTATTTTGCATCCAACTTGGTGGACTTGCACACTGGCAAATTAATTGAAATTGAAAGGTTATCAGTTTTTCTGATGTATTCCAAATTATGTTAGCAAAATACATCATTTTGCTAAAAAAGTAGTGATTTCAAAGCTAAAGACCAGGTATATTTCTTATTTAGCTTACTGTCTTAATTACGAGGTTCATTCTGTCAATCATTGCTGCACATTGGTCAATTGAAAAAGCTGCAACACATCAAATTTTGGTTATCTTAAAAAATATTCTTGACTGTGATAAACCGTTATTGAGAGGAAACTAGAGGAATCCATGCATTACTCTTATAAAGGTAATGCTATTTTGAATGCCAGCAGACAGCCTGGCCACATTCACTTTGTTCTATAAAAATACAATGTTACTAAATTGAGCAGGTTATTATGATGTTTTTAATTTCAGACGAAATTACCGTACCAAACTGGAATAGGGAAAAGCAAATGAATCAATTTACTTGCTTTACTATTCTGCTTTACTTTTTGGTGTAAATACTACAATACCATTTTATTATTCTCAATGCACTGTAAGAAATAGAGTGAAGAAAGGACTGGACAACATTAATCCAGTAAGGAACAAATAATACACCAAGCAACATCCTAATCTAATAGTGGGCTTTTAGAGTTGTCTCAAACTAAATTATAACTGCACAGGGGTTTTAATTAACACTTTCTAAAAGACATACTTTAAGTGAACCTTTGATCCCTTCCTAACATTGTACCCTATAGGCAAGGTCAAATTAACCAATTAAAGCACAGCCTCTCATTGCCAGCTTTTTATGTTTTGACACAAAACGTTAAGGCAAACTATCCCAGAGGACGATGCAGACTGCAGGATATAAACATGCACGGTGTTGTGTTGGTCACAAGAGGCCATCAGCTGCATTATGTGTGCTGTGTTTTGATGTTTCCTGGTTTGCAGCCATAAAAAAAGGAGTTTGTGTTATGTACTTTGCTGCTTGCTGAAATGTTCAATTATGGATGACAAACACTCGTGACATTACGTTTCTTTTTACACAAGCAAAAGTAGTGGCTATGTAGAAGATGCATAGATAAGATGGATGCTCCTCAGTAAAGGGCTTTTCTATTTAGTAGGTGTTTGTTGGTGTGTCTTACAACTTTAATTTAACCCTAACCCTAACCCTAATTTAAGCCCACTTTTTTAAGTAAGACATGAACCAAGGATTGTAAAGCTAACACAACTTTTTGAGTAAGAAAGAAATCTCATTTATTTACAGAGAGCCTCATAATGACTTTTGGCTTAAGCATTTTGTCACAGAAGTCATTCAGAGCCTTCTGCATTTCTGCACCACTTTATATGCAAATCATCACGGAATGACAGCGATCAACCTGAGTTCATGAATAAAATATGCCTGTGTGTTTGTGTGCGTGTGCAGTGCAGTGCAACAAAATAGGGCACACTATTTTCAATCAGTGCACCATAACTCAGCTCGTGTGCATTAGGTTTGTCTGACAGGTTGACGGCGCATGGCATTAGCACCTGATGAGGAGAAAATACATGCTTGATGTAATGTACTTCATGTACATCAGCTGTACTGGTCTGACACATTTAGCCAGTTAAAAACAGAGCCTGTGTGACTAATTTCCTCTCACATAGTTGTTTCTTAGAGTTAGAATTGCTGATCAAGAAAGGATCAGAGTGTGTCAATGGCTGAGCCATTAGAATTAAACATAAAAACTGAGTCAAAGCAAGTTTGAGTTCTCGCTGAACAAAACAAAACAAAAAACATCTAGCTGACATACACAGTTTATTTTTTAGTTTTACATTTATCTATCTGTTTGATAGAGGTCTGCTCATAATTTCTAATACCATTAAAAGCAATTTATTTCACAATAAATAAAAATATTCAAGAAAACCTCATCTATTGTTAGTTGAGTAATGCATTCTGGTTTTCATCATTGCATATGAAAAGGGAAAAAAAAATGAAGTGGGCTGTGTGTTCTTTGCCCTCCATGAAAAATGCATAGAGCAAGCAGGCAGCACGCAAAGAGACTTGTGTTCAGTGAAAACATTTCACTCTAAAAATAACGATGAGGGCAATGAGAGGAGATGACACTTCCCCAAAGTTTCGCACTTGACTCATAAAATCTTCACAAAGAAATTACTAACTATTTAAAGTCAGACTGAAGAGTGACAACACGACTTTAGACATGTCTGACAAAATACATATTTACAACTGTTTGAGCTGTTTTCTCCGATAATGTATGACCGAAAGAACAAAAATCAGGAAAAGGAATTTAAAAAGGCTGTAATAGACAGTTTTGTATTAAGACTAAAAGTTTATCAGACACCAGAAAACCTAGAATGATCTTTACCTTCATCTCCTATTGCAAACCGTATACTTGCATTAAGATGCAATAATCTTAATGACTAGACCTCATTAAATATTAGCATAAGTTGTTTCAACCACCTCCTAAGACTTGTCCCTGATTAAAGAAACACCAGCAAGTCCATTTAACATCAGTGTTGAAAACTATCAATCAAAAAACTTCACTGCGGCTCAAAGGTTTACACATAATGCACCGTTATGTGTAAACCTAATGCGTTTACTCATTCGTTGGTTTAAATGAGTGCCTCATAACACTTTTCTCTTTATTTTGCTTTCCATTTTATCACATTTGTAATTTTTATTATTACTTAATATTTATATACGTGCTTCTATTTGTCATGTAGCTGCTTTAATTTCCCCAGTGAGGTAGTATTCTATTCTAACTTAACAAGGGTCCAAAAAGTACCGCAGGTTTTTCTATCAGGTTTTTGATTAAAAGATGCAAGATCGTTTTCAGTGAATTTTCCATGTAAAATAAAGACAGCTTAAATATTGTCTCCACGTTATTTATTGTGTTCCTTTAAGTTAGTTTTTTTGTCAGCACCTTTTACTGCAAGCAAGAACCCAGGATATGTATTTTTTACTAGTGAGAAAAAAAGACATAAAAAAAGATTCAGGAGCACTCCCACATCCCTTGTTTTTAGGTATAGCTTTTTCCTCTGCTGAAATCCTCAATTAATATTTCACTACAGTTTCACAGTCACCTTAAAATTGTCTCGCATTTGCCAAAATTTGTCAAATATATAAAAATAAGACGCTGCATGGATTCAACTTATGCAAAAACTGATCACAAGCCACAAGATTATTATTTGACTCATCACAGTAACCTTTACAACTACTGTTACCTTCAGCAGAACATCCACATAAACGTTGTGCTGCGACATTATCTCTTTGATATCCCATTTAACTCCGGCCATCATAAGCAGCATTTGCTCGTAGTCTATAGCCTTGGCTGCTACTATCCAGTATATTGGTTTACGCAGTTCGCTGGCTGTGGACACCGTCTGTGAGAGTAGAGAGGAAAAACAGATGTAATTTGGTTGTTTTGTTACATTTGGCAGGTCAAATGTTGATGAATGTAAGCAGTACGTAGTGATTTGACAGGAGTCACGTCTCCTCTAAGGTGAATTACTGCTTAGCACTTAAATGCAATCAACATAAAAGAGATGCATTTGCTGATGAATTATGATTAGACTCATTATGATGAAACATTTCTTTTGAAAATTTTATATAATCTTGTACTTTGTACAGTACAGGCCCTTAACAACTCAGTATACCAGATATGTTATGCATGCTATCTGGTAGCAATTTAGTTAAATTGCACTATGGAAAATGGTGGAAACAATTCTCATAAAAAAATAAACCCTTTATTTGAGTTGTTTAAAAAAAATGAAAATAAATAGTTAAACTTATGGAAGAAGAGTGACCACAGATAATGATGATCAAACCATCAAATCCATGGTCGTAAATCTGACCCTTGCCTGTAGACAGATAAAGAAAAAGCTGAAGCTTTCAGTACCTGGGAATAAAACTGTTGCAGGAATGGTTTCTTGGCAGCAGGCATCGTTGTGTCCAAATGAGACTGCAGGGACTCAAACTGCTCAGCCAAAAACACACTGAAAGAACACAAAGGTAACATATATCAGCTCAGCGGTGAAGTAATGCGTTCTGAATGAGTTTCTCAGGAGCCTGATACCGGAAAATAAATACGATGCAAAGTCTTTTCAAATTTAAAACACACAGTTCCCTAACATTTTGTTTAATTAAACTTGGATGAATTGTCTTTAATTGCTTTGGGATCGAGAATTTGAATAAGTCTAGTAACAACGTAAAGATTTCTCTACGTTTATTGTCCTTTCTGTTTTGTGGGTGGATCTATATTTTCAGGGATCCTCATTAAAGTCTTAAAGCTTCTTTATTTTGCAGCTCCTAAAACATGTTGTTTTTTTTCTACCCTGTTATTGCTACAACTTTATAATATGTGGTGCAAAAATATATTTGTTCAATTTCTTCTGCTTTAAACTTTTCTTTTAAAATGTTTTCAAAAGAAATGTTTCAAAATGTCAAATAATTTAACTGGATTATTCTAAACTTAATGTTTCTAAAAAAAACAACAAAAAAAACAACAATATTTTACAGACATGAAACTTTTATTCTAGACAAACAAACATTATTCTTTTAGTTTTATATAAAAAAAATATGACTATGGAGTCTACAGAGACAGTTTTGTTTCAGTCACGATTGTAACACTAACATAATATTCAATAAATACAAAAATAAAGTTACTTAAACATTTATGGTATTCAGATTGCACTCCTTTATTCTTTTACTAAATCAAGGTATGCAATTGGAATGGATGTTTCTTTTAGGTTTTTGTTTCCAGCTTTATTTAAATGAACAGATGAACCTACTGCTTCTGGTCAGACACAAGAAAGCTCTCCAGAGGGTCATCACTACAGCCCAGAAGCTCATCATCTACCCTCTCTGCTCCCTGGATGACCAGCAGATTTTCCACAGAGAAAATGAAAACATTCTGTGAGACCTATGTAACCCGGACGTTCTGTGTTTGAACTGCTCCGCTTGGGCAGACAGTTCAGGGCCATTAGAGCCAAAACAAACAGACTTAAGAGCAGTTTCTATGCCAATGCAAAGCACACTCACTTTTGAGTTTGGGAAGTTCATTGAATGCTAATGCGTAGTGATCCCTGTTTGGTAGGAAATTTAGGTAGAATTTCTTAAATGCATTATCTGATACACTGTGACATTTTAAAACTGTTTGGTGCATCTTCTGCACAAATGATTGCTTTTATATGTGTCTTGTTTGTTTACAAAAACAAATTTTCTAATTTAGATTGCAATTCAGCTGAATTACATTTTAGATTCTAATTCAGCTGGATACACTGAAACAGTTACGTTAACCTGGAACATCTTGTGTCTTCCTCTGTTCGACGCAAGGGAAAAAATAGAAGCAGCAGCAGCGCACGCTACGGTTCACTATTATCTGATCACACTCGCAGAAATGTGACACCACATCAACAGCCGGAGGGCTCAACAACACCCAGACGGCCAGCTTCCTCAGTTCGGCTACCACATCTAATTCCTTACTCTGATGTTTCTCACCCCTACCTAGTTTGTTCAACCAGAAAATGGTGCTTTTGCAGTTAAACGTGACCTATAAGGAAGAGGTCAGAGGTCACCTGCTGCCATTTTGGGTAACAAGTTAAGATAAAATGAAAATCTGCCATATTCTCTTCTTTGCAAGGTTTTACCTAAGATAGACTGTCACCTCTGCAACTTAACTATTTTGTTTTCGTCATTATTATTCAAAAATGCACTGAAGGCACTGATGTTTAGCTTAATTTAGAACAAAGGCTCTATTAAGTGATGCATATCTTTTCATAACAGTCAAAGGAAATACAACTATGCACAGAAATAGAGGGTGTAAACAGAACAAAGAGTAAAAGAGGGCTTCATGTAAAGTGCTCAAAGTGAGCAAGTTTTGATTTGTCTTGGCATCACCGTGTGCATTAACACAATACATCAAAAGTAGAATTTTGATATTTGGTATGTTGCATCATAGTGGCCAGACTACATACCAGATGCTAATACAATGACTTATTGATGAAATGCTGTGCCGTGGTATGAAGTGCTATGCTGCTTACAGAGACTCGGTGGCCACCACTCTCTGTGCCAGCCCATAGAGAGTTCCACTGTCTGTGAGGATCACCATCTGGCTCAGGTGCGGACTGGGGACCTTCTCCTTCCTGTCCTCTGGGGGCCCATGGACTCCTGCATTCTCCCCAACAGGATCCTGGAAAGAAAAAATGACGCAAAAAGAAACAAAGTGAGGGTGAAATTGTAAATATCCCAAGGAACCTGTTTAATCCAATATTTTAAAGGACCACCCAACGAGGAATACAATACTAGGAACAATGTAACAACGCAAAGCGATGTGAAAATGTTCCTTCAGCCTTTATTTGTCTCTATTTAATCCCGTTTATGGATACTTTGCTGGAGTCTGTTAATGTTTAGACATGTGGCTGCCATCAGGACACAGAGGCTATTTAGACATCCTTGTGTAGTTGACAGGAAGCCTGTCATCTAGTAAAGAAACAAGTGATTCGATGACTTTACAAAGTAATCATAAGGTCGGGCTCACACTGAATCATCTTGTCAGCTAGAGTCAACATACATCAAACTGTGAGAACGATGACAACACAGGGCTTCTGTGCTTGTGCCCACAGTTAACCTTCCAGCGATGTGTAGCTTCTTGCATACAAAAATGATTTTGAATTCAATCAACCTTGTGGGAGATGCAGCCAAACTAAACAAACTCAATCTAAAAATCTGCTGACCAAACATTCTTCAAGTGATCAAATGTATCTTCCTTTTTGGATATCTTTCAAAACACCCCTTTATCCAACAAGCTTTTTATTCTTTTATTTAAAAAGCAGCAGAAATAGAAAACAAAAGAAAAAAAAAAGTCAGCCAGAGTCCCTTCCCATCAAACATAATTATCTGTATCTGTAAAGAAGTCATAAAATGAGGTAGAGCATCGTAATATATCTATACGGCACGTCTTGGTGCTGTAATGGATCATACTGGCATACAGATTCAACACTGTTGTTGCCGCAAGCCTCTGTAAAACTGCCTCTAAAAGACTCGGAGAAATTATGCAGCTAGTTAACAAATAAGCGCTATCAGTAAGAAGCCATATTGTCCACTTAGATACAGTGATCCTGTTCAGCTTGAATTTAATCATGACTGGGCATTTTCTGTCTCGCCCTGGGAAGCTTTTATAGCTGAGGCAATTCCAAGTACGGATTGCAGAGGAAGTCTATTTGAGGACTGGGGAGTGAACCACGGGTCAGTTTAAAACAGTGGTGGGACTCGATGAGTGTCTAATTAATTAATTAATCACAATTAATCAAAACACATATGTGAACAACATAAGAAACATTTTCAAGTCATTTAGCAGCATTGCTAAATGACTGAATAAATACACAAATGAGCTCAACAAGATATTGTTTTCAAGCTGTTATTTAAGTTATTAATCCCCAGATTGATGAAAAGTGCCATTATGCCAGCTTTCAAGTGCTTCAGGTATCCCTGATCACTGAACAAAATACTTGTTTAGAAATGTGGAGTGTGAACGGTAAGATAAAGTTGGGGACATCTGTGCTTGCTCCAACATGTTTTGCATTGAGATGGTATTTTTTTTGCATGAATAGCTTTGGTGATCGGCTAACACATTTTTGCTCAACTCACACACAGTGATAGACTTTTCCAGCATTCGATCAGGTTGGTTTTTGAAGCAAAAATAAACCCCAGTGGGCCAAGAGAAGTGGATTTGTTGATTTGTTGTCTGTTGATTATGTTATATTTACATTGAAGTAATAGATGTTATTAAAATGTTAAAAATGAGCAGCTGATAGTTAGTAAAAACGTGACACTTCGGAAATATGAGATTATCAAAACTTTTACAATTTAATCACTGAGTGGTAGCAGGGCAGATTAGGGCAATGCAAAATTTGTTTCACTAGTAATAAGGAATAAACGTAATGTCATGCAATTATTTGGTAATACTATGCTGATGTTTTCGCTCTAAACAACACAAACGTTAATAAAGGGAATTCATTCTTGGGGAAATAAATGGCAACAACCAAATAATGAAGCTTGGATGGATAATTCAGATTGTTGCCTCCATTCAGAACCATATCAGTCAGGAGTGGTGGTTTCTAAATTAAGGTTTCAATACTTTTAAAAAAACAAAAAAACAATTTGAATAATACATTTAACTCAACTGCGTTTGTTAGTATCAACTGGAATGGATCTACTTGACTTTGAATCTGCCCATATGATTGGATTGAATTTCCTTTTTCTGTAAAGTGTCTTGCGACATGTGTTGTCAATTTTATATGAAAAAAACCCAAACTGAATTTAATTGAATTATGTCCTTCATGCCAACTCATTTTTTCCATGTTGTTTATTAATGCAAATTAGACTGAGAAAAATATGAATTTATTCATTCATTCATTTCCTTTATTTAACCAGGTTAAAACCCCATTGAGATCTAGATATCAAGGGTATAAACTGACAAAGTGACAGTTTTGGTTTATATTCCCAAATTTTAGTTACAATAATTACTATTTCTTTTAAAAAGTAAAATGCCTGCTTGGGTCAAGGTTAAAATACTGGTATCATGAAGGAGCATTTGGTGGAGATTAGAACGTGGAAAAAATACTAGGGGTTTGCGGTGAAATGTTGTTGTAAATCAAGGAAGACAGTTTTTAAAAAATACAGCTTGTAAACCTCAAAGAGCCAACTATTCAGTAAAATAAGTTAATGTGACAGTCCAGCATACATATTGCATAAAAAATGAATGGTATGTAGCTCGGGAGACAATTTATAGCTCAGATCTGCTGCTGCCTCCTAATATGTGAAAGCTTCAACCTTTCCAGAAACTTGCGGTTATCTCTCTGCAATTAGTCCAAACATGACTGCTGCACCACTTGGCTGAAAGTCATTCATAAGATTAACATGTTAACATTTTTAATGATAAGATTTTGTTTTATTTAGGTCGAGAGACAACTTTCTTCACTTTGAGCTCTTCAAGGTTTTTTGACGTTTGTGCATTCATCCGGTCTTGGAGAGAATAGTTATACATATTTTTTCTCTGATGTAAGGCTTTTAATTTTACTCATGCTCGGTCAGTCCTAATTGATAGTTTTACAATTTTTAAGCACTTTATTATTTACTCAAAACTTAAAATAAACCCAGGGAAAAAAAAAAAAAAAAGAAAACTGATTTATATCAAGTTTATCACATACCAAATTAATTTTATTTTGGAAACATTTCTCCCTTCTAAAAATGCTTTCCACTTCCACCAAAAAAAAAGAAAAAAGAAAAAGAAAAAAAAAAGCGACTGTATAAATCTGCTTTATGCAACGGTAAATCTGTCATTTAGGTCACTGGATTCAGTAAAGAACCATTGCTGCTGAGAAAGAACTTCTCAAAAGCATTTCAGCTGTATCAAAGACGATTTGAATAAAATATATGCAGGGGTTATGGAATAATTGCCAGAAAGGCCATTAGTAAGATTATTGAATACTAGAAAATGACTCAACAATCTGGAAAATAACAACTGGGGACCATTTGTTCACACAACGTGGCAAACCGAAAGCAAGTGATATGCAAACTGTAAATCAGGGTCTAAAAAAAGAAGTATGTCTACTTGTACAAACATTTAAGTATTAACAAATTCTCAGTCCATTCATCAGCTCATAAATTTATGCACTATACCTATGTCTCTATTTATGGCGGTTCAGACATTTCGGGGGCTTTTTATCTTGTAATTCAGTCAAGTAAACTTATGTGATCTTGCCTAATATCACCATTACCAAACAACAATTTACTTAGCTGCAATAAAACAAGTGAGATGAAAACACATTAACTTTATGAGGGAAGTTGTTTGTGGATTAAAAGAGGAAGCTTCAAACAGAGAAACAGAATGGAAAATGGTTATTCTGTTTGTGACAGTAAAGGCTACTTTTCACAGAAAACATGTCTTAATGCAGTTCTTGTATGCAATTTTGAGTAAGAAAATACTCAAAATTGTTTCAATGTTCTGAAGGCTCCTTGGAAATGGATAAATATTACAATGACGTTAATGTCGACTTCTAAGAAAAAACAGACGTCTTTTCTCTAGTAAGTGGCCATTGCTGCTAAGCAATCATCTCTATTTCTACCAAGTCTAGCTTTTCTCTCTCTTTTTTACATCAAAGTATAATTCAAAATGTTTAATCTCTTTTCCCCATGCACGTTTCTTTTAAGGAAAAGGACAACACTTTGTAAAACCAACCTCTCCCATTGGCTTTGTAATGCACAGTAATAAATAGTTGGGGGTTTTTATAAACAGATCAAAAGTAGTAGGACTGCAGGGACACCTCAATTAATACAAGAAAGTCCTCAGAAAATGGCAAACAAGGTAAACAAAAGAAAAAGCAAAAAAGGAAAAAAAGTAAGAAAACATTTGTGGCATTTAAGATTACATGTATTGTTTTGTTTTTTTTAGTTCTGCACCAAAATAAAGACTCTTATTGTAGGACCGGAAAACTTGGACAACCTTTCCTTTAAAAAGCTTTTTTCTTTTTAAATATTTTGGACAAAAAGAACAACTACATTTTATGCAAACAAAATGAGGCCTGATATCCAATATTACCTAGTAATATTACTTACTGATACTGCATATGTCCTAGCAAAAACATAATCGGATTTTTTGTAAATCCTTTCAGGGATTTTAAAGTATGCAAATTCTTAGGAAAATTGTTTATTAAAATTTTTGAAACAGATACTTAATTTACAAATTAATTTATCTGCCATGCACAATGAGATCTGGCAGTTTTCACTATAAATAAATTAACTTAAAGCTAATTTCTTGTTCAAATATTGAGGCAGACGGTTATTTTTTGTAAATCCGTTATTCCTAAGAGTACACATGCTATGCACAGTCATTCGTCGGCTATATTTCCTCTATCAACTTCAGCAATCGTTGGCTATGTAGCGGTGCAACAAACCACAGCTGGTGAATCTTCAGACTTATCAGAAATGAAATTCAAAGCAACAATTCCGCCTCGTGTACTTTTTTTTTTTTAACTCTTATTTTCTCAAATACAAAACTGCACATGCAATTATGTTTTCACTGTTATGACCACACTCAATCAAAATGGCAGATGGGCTCGATGGGGGGAAAAGTAAACCAACACCATGTGCTACCTTCTTTGCCAAGTGTGTGTGCAGAAGAATGCCATATTGGATGAATTAGGTTTTGTCCATGTATTGTTTTAAAGTCATGCAAGGGGCTGAAAAAGGGGAGATGAGACAGAACTTTCCAGATATCTTGACTTATTAGGATGTGGCCTTTGTTGGATTTACGTTATGCAGCTGTTAAAGATATAAGCAGGGGTTTGTTTCTTTAAAAAGAAATAGTTAATTTTTCTTTTTAGCCATTAGTAAGCGGTTTAAATTTTTCTGATGCTAGAAAATATAATAAATGCACTGACTTTAGTCAGGTCCATTGACTTGGAGCATGAGTAAGCAGTGTAAATATGGATCAATATTTAATATAAAGTTGAAATGCCGATAATTCAAGATCACTCATGAAAAAAAGAAGCTATTCTGATATGTGTGAAGTTTGCGCATTATAAAGTCATGGCAAAGTACGATTCTTAATTCTTTTGTTGTTATTGATTTTTTACTTAAGATAAGAGCCACCAACTCATTTGACCAAAGTAGGATTTTAGCAAAGCCAAAAACACATGTCTTCCTCAAATAAAATGTCAGTCTCAAGAATACAGTTTTAAAGTGAAAAGCTAAACATGAAACTTTGATCGAAAACAGTTTAATAATCCCCAGATGCTTATCTTACTGAACACTAATTGAATGAATCAAAGTAAAACTTTATTACCCAAGAAGGCATCTGGGCTGTGTTAGTACAACAGAGCTACAGGGACATTCCACTAAATATATATATATATATATATATATATATATATATATATATATATATATATATATATATATATATATATATATATATATATATATATATATATATATATATATATATATATATATATATATATATATATATATATAAAGCTTCATTTTGCAGATGAAAATCTCTTAGAAATGTCCCTTGCCTCACAAACTGAGAGCTCAGATCTCACACTTCTGCAATAGTGTATTGTTCTCATGGAGGATGGACAAAGAAAGGAAGAACTATATGAAGAGCTAGAGTGACTGCAGCAAAAAAAACCAAAAAAAAAAAAAAACACAAGCTCTTAAAAAGTAGCAGAGAGAACTAAAGATGACATATAATGCTGCCTATGTTGAGATCTTGCAGCTCCTCAATCAACAAGCAAGGGAGTAAAGATTTTCAGGCACTTGAAAACCTTTAGAAGCCATTCCAAAAGAAGAGATGGCTCACAATAGCGAAATAAAGAGGCCGACACTACAGGAGGTTGAGCAGCAGTAAGACTGGCTCTGGACGAAGCGGTTCCTAAAAAGAAGGAGGTTATGTCAGATCAAACTACTGGAGTTTAGCAAGTTTAACTTTGAGAAAACGTCCCCTCTTTGTGTTGTGCACACAGGTTGCCTTTTAAGGGACAGGGGTTCTTTAAGCAATTTTATTCTTCATTTGGCAACTTCATTAAGTGGCGGCTAAGGCAGTGTGTCTATGGGAAGCAGTGAAGCTTCTTATTTGTCACAATAAATCCGTGGCAATGGTGTTTAAGAAGTCATTCGAGGACAATAACTGTTGTGTTTAAAGTGAAATTAGAAAGCCATTTTTAGTAGCATCAATACTAAACAACAGAGTTTAAAGTATTTCATTTTAATCTTCTGAAGTTGTGCTTATAGTTTAACAGAAAACTGATGAAAGTTATCAAAAAAAGGTAAACTGTGCCTCATTTTCCTTGATTTTATAAAACCACTAACGCTGTAAATTTGCAGAGAAGCTGGACTTCTCTGTGTGTGTTTACACACTTAGGCAGAAATACCTCCCCGTGTTATTTCAGTATGATGAGGATAGCAGCTCTTTGTTTCTATGACAATAACGCATCATTTTTACAGCTGCTTCATGACAAACTGCCTCTGCCTCCTTGCTTTCTATTACGGCCTTTATCTGTGAATTCACTACTTATTTAATATCTCCTGTCACCACTGTCTCCAAACAGAAGATGCTTGACATCAAGTAATAAAAGAAGTATTCACATTTGTTGGCAAAATCAAAGCTAAACCTTTTTAAGAGCTTATTTGCAAAGTTGTGATTCAAATAATATAATTTTACAAGTTTCCTTAGAGAAACGGCGTAAATATCTGTGACTTATTTTTTTAGCAATTACGCCAGATACGTTTTAAAGCGTATTACAGACAAGCGTTTAAGTCTGCCCGGTGAGATAACTGTTATAGCTGGTTCAGCACAAGCTGAGTCTCCAATATCTAGGACCGTCAAAGAACGATCCATCTAATGAGAACGCTCCACTGGATCATCCCTGAAGTACATCAATAAGTGAGAAATAGCTCAAGCTGAACGCAAAGTGATAAAACATACCCTCCTCTTAAAATTAGAAAAAGTACTTGGCAGAATGTGCCATGACACCATAAAGCCAAAAGACACTGTGAGGTTCAGTGTGTTAATTATCTGTCTGGCACTGACACTCCGAAGTGGTTGTCTGGTTAATGAGCCACTTAAAGATCCCCTAAAATTTATAGCTTCGGTCTTTTATTATTTTACTTTTCTGTCTGAGGCCATGCTGTCTCTGAATGTGTCTGAATAGGAAATAACAACAACACTTGTATAACAAAACAAAGTTTTAATTTACAGATTGTTCCTGGCGCCGATATTTATATCTCTCAAAAACAATACAAAATAAATGCAAGGCAGGTTTTAACTTTATTCATCTACAAATAGAACATTTGAATTAAACTAATGGCAATATTTTTAAAGCAATGTGTCTTACTAACACTTTTATATTAAAAAAAAACCAAAAACATTTTTAATTAATCTTAATAATTTGCCAATAAAAAAAAAATATTGCTACTTTGAAATTATCACAAAAATGTAAAAATAAAAGGATAAACTTAAGAAAAACTGTATTTTGAAAGCTAAGTTCGGTCTAAAGCCTTTAAGCTAGAGCATCTTAAGTTTCTCTAAATTTCTGCACACTGCTATTCAGCTGGCTAAAATAAGACAGTTTATTTTCTTTAAAATGTAAGATAGGGTAAGGTAATTTTATTTATTTAGCACATGTTCGGCAACAAGGCAATTCAAGGTGCTTTACAAGAATTAAAAGGAAACACAAACAAAATAAACCAAAGGAAAGAGCAAAAGAAGAAAAAGAATCTCGATACTGCCATTCAGGGTTGCTAGATAAGTATAAGTAAGTATTCTCTGGACTTTCAAAGCATGCTCTAACTTTGTAAAAGTAATGAGTACTCCACCGTTTCTAAGTACTAATAAAAACTAAGCATTCCTGATCTGGAAGAAATTTTTCTGTAAGACAAATGTCCTATTAAGGTAAAACTGTGAGAGAAGTACAGCTGCCCAGCAACAAGTTAAAGTCAGTTTAGTCGACTGCATGGTGGCTGCCTGAGCAGGCAAACAGATTAAATAACTGGTTCATTATACCTGTGTTACTGTCTAAAGAGTAAAGTAGTAAAATGTATTCACTGCATTATAAGCACATAAAAGCAACTATTAGATTTACCAGGATGTGTGTTCTGAATTTGTACCCAAATTAAAATAACATGGCCCATTGCAGATAACACTAATATGAATGCAATAATATGATACTTTAAAACATCTGCAGTGATACTGGTGAAAGCAACAAAGATAGGTTAATGTGATTGTATCAATTCAGTTATGCAGCATATTAAATTCTAAAAATGTTGGCCAAGAACTGGGATGAAAATTGCAAAATGTTAGGATGGGAAGAGAAAACTCAAATAATAGGAATAAAGCTGTTTTTCTCCCATCAACTTCTATGTCTTCAGTATGGTCAATACAAACCCAAGCTACTTCACAATTTGTCTCCAGCTGCATTTGTTAATTTAGATTCATCCCTGCATAAGACCTCTCTAAAACATAAACACCTAAAGATTTGACCCTTTTATAAAGCTGGCAAATCGTTTTTGCCTTCACAAGACCTACAATATGTTCTGGCATTGAAGACACCGAGCGATAACCTGTTCACATTGTTTACTCTGTCACCGACTCCCTGTGAACAGAATTAAGGGTCTTTGACAGAGAGTTGCTTTTTTCACACAGTTTGGTTCAAAATTCTCAACATGTTGTCTGGCACAGGTCACAGGTGTCTGCAGCCAAGTCCCCTGTTTGGGTCTTCTTCCACATTTTTACTTTCATAATGCGCAGAATATATTTTTTTTTACATACCGTACCTATATAGTTTTTTAGAAATAACAATTGAATGGACTGACCTTTACCAGGGTCAACATATAAAACACACATTTTTCAGTGTGTGATCAATTATTCACAAGAAGACTAAATATACTCACACTGGTAACATGCTACTATTAAGTGAGGTTTATTATTAGGGACAGAACATAATCTACTAGCTAATTCGGTGATTCAGTCCCTGTTTAAGCATCTTCTGAAACATTTGCCTCTAAAACTACCAAAACAAAGGGCTATTAGATAAAATGTGACCTTAATCCCTGTCATTTATGCACAAAAATTTTCAAAGATTTCTAAAATCATTTCATGATTCCCATTTGCTTAATTTTTCTGATAACTACAAAAAAGCAACAAGTCCTCTTCAAAGCTTCATGAAGTAGGAAAAAACAAACATTATCATCAACAATTTATATAAAAACAATTTATTATCTGACTTTGATGCCAGTCCTAAATTGCACCTGCCATTGTTTTTTTGAAGACTTGAAAAGCTGAAATTTTTAATTTAATTTTTGCCAAAAATAAATAAAATAAAAAAAGTATACTGCTATCAATTAAATGCCAAAGCTACGCCTTCATGTGTACATTAGTCAACAAATGTTTTACTAAGGTCTTCTGTTCCAACAAGAGGATATGAATAAAAATAAATCTGCAATAGCAATATAGTAATTTCAGGCAATCTCTGCAACTGACTGCAGACAAAATCTTTTGCCAAATCCTCTGAGACTTGATGCCATCCACCAGTTGAGAGACAACAAGCTGCATAAATGTTTGCCTTTGAGAACCACAGTATTCTGAGCCAAATACGATTTCCCCATGCGGAGCAGGAGCTTTAATAAAATTCCCAAAGCTTCAAATACTAAGATCTGCCTAGCTGTAAAGTTGGGAAACTAAGATTCAGAGAAAACGTGACTGAAAACTCACGGTAGGAACTTAAAAGAGATAAAAGTAACATTTTAAATTAAAGAAAAAAGAAAACTGGGGTATTTCTTGATAATGATCTGTCCCTAGAGTTTTCTTTCAGACAGATCAAAGGGACGGGTCTGGAATATTTATCTGAGGAAGGATTCTTAATAAAGATAAGTTAAGACAAATGACTGCATGTGTGTGTGCGTGTGTGTGTGTGTGTGTGTGTGTGAGACCATATTTTTGTAACTTTGGTCTAATGGGATCTCTCTGCAGCTAAAGAAAAACCACATGGGACGTGTAATTCCTGTCACGGAGCACCTCGAGGGAGAAGCAGCACCAAAGCTCTGAATTGATCAGGAATAACATTTCTTTTCAGGAACAGAAAAATGTTGCTGCTGCCCAGACAAAAACGCAAGCAGATTTGATATTTCTCATTCTATATCTTTTTTGCAGAGAAAAATGCATTGACGTATTGAACAGAAAACCACCAACAAACCAATGGTTAAAGCATAAAATGTCTTCAGAAACCCTAAACAAGAAGCATTATAAATGCATCTTATTTTTGCCATAAATAAGCTGCATAAGCTGCGACACACAGCATGGACAAACACTCGGCTCTAGTTTGTTGTTTTCAGCTCTAAGTCAAGAAATAAACAGGGTTCATTTAGAAAAAAATAAAACAGTAAATAAAGCAATAATTTCAATCCCACTAGATGTTCTAAAGCCAATATTGTTAATCTGCAGAACCCAGTAATATTTCAAAATAGTAATTACCGGCAATTTAAAAAAAAATCAACCTGATAATTTGACAGATTCAGGGAACCTGTGCGGCGCAGCATTTTGTAACTCCGCTTTTAAGACTGAAAACTTTTGTCTGACTGAGTGCCTCAGTCTTTCATGACTGACTGCTCAAATCTGCTCTATAGAAATCTATATCCAAAGTCAAATGGACCGGCTGCAAGGCAATTACTGTCAAGTGGTTCCTATTGCGACTCTTTGTCAACCTAATACTTGAAATTTGCCTTTTATTAGATAAATGTCATGAGGAATTAGACCCTTCATTTATTTTGTGTGACGTCGGCTTCCTCTCTTAGCTTATCTCGGGTAACTTTCTCTTCCCGCTGCTGTTGGTTCTGTCACCTTCTCTGGGATGACAAACAACCCAAACACTGAGACAAAAGCTCCCCTTGAGGAACATGGGATGAAACAACTAAAGAGGGATAAATCAAAATGACGTGTATTGAGCCGTGGTGGGGAATAAACAAAATGTAGAATACACGTGAAACGATTTAAACCCGAAGCATTGGCCTTGATTCCTCAGAGTGTGTCAGAACGTTATGTGTGAGGATCGAAGGTGAAGAGGGAAAGCTGAGTTAAAGCCCCTAGCGGGACAAACTGTGTCCAGGTCAGATTCACAGATAAGCAGTTTGACTGAGAAAGTGTGCACTCCCGGGTGCACACTTTCCTCTGAGTCAACAACAAAGTGAAAGGCATGAAGATTTCCCGACAGGTACTGGAAAAACACATCAACACTTTGGCTCTTAATTACGATATATAATTCCTGACCAAAATGGTCCTCTCGGGAATAAAAGACACACACTGATACGTTTCCAAAAGAAGTAAATATTTTCAAGTAAGACTTGGTTTGAAGTTTAAGGGAGGTTTCAAAAGAATTTGCGGTGAGTATTTCCAAAGAACAGAAAATAGTCTACAGGTGGAGAGCAATAAAAAATATCGTCCAGATTTGGCCATCAAGCAACTTTATTCTGAAGGCAGACTGCAAGATGCTAAAGGAAGTCTCCAAAACAGTAGAATATCATTGGACCGACAGAAGGCTGTTTATATTGTTGGTATTGAAGTGTATACTTGTACAAGTGAAAGAGTCAAAATTGGAAAATGTGAAAGTAGGAAACAAGAAGCCAAGCCAAAGGTCTGACAGAGAAAATCTAGATGAAGAACTTTTTTTTTTTTTTTTTTTTTTGGAAAGAGGAAACTGATATTATTTGGTTTAAGACAATATACAAGGAAAGAAAACTCACAAATAATAAAGCTTGAAGTGTCATTGTTTGGGTATGGTTTACTGAAACAGGACTTGAGTAAATTCCTTTTTAATATCATAGAATCCACCATGAATATTCATGTGGTGCTTACAGAACATTTGAGTATTTCCAGCTAATGAGATTTTCCACTGAGCTTTCGCTGTTGAAGAAAAAAAAGAAAAGAACTATAATCTCACCTAATTTCTGATTTCGAAGTCACAAATATAGCAATATAATCACACAGATGGGTCCAATAGTTTGCCAAAGAGCAGATGGATCTTTCCTAAATTGAGAAGTCAATTACCAAGACCTACTATGATGCCAGCTCTTCAGGAAATGAGTTTAATCATATTGGAAAAAGCAAAAATTGTGAGATAAAAACCTTAAGAGAGCATTCAATGAGCAGTGTGTATGTTGCCTCCATCTACCCCAGTATAACAAACGTCAACTACAACACTCTCAGAGGACAGATAGAATTCAAATCCAACTAACGTTCCAATTTGTCTGCCGACGTTCAGATTGCATCAGCCTGCGTTTCTTTTCTCGCCTGTCAGCGTGACTTTTTTCTGTGTGCATCTTTGCCTGAATCTGAGCTGCCAGAATACTGATGCCAACATAGAAATCATCAGACTTGTTGCTACCATTTCAGTGCCAAGCTGGGTGAGGAGGGGGAATGCAGCCAAACTCCATGGAGAAGTTACATTCCCACGAGCAATCAGACAAACGCATGGAGTCGGCTCATCAGACTTAACTTCGGCTACCACAGAACTAAAATTAAACGCAATCTCGAGCCATTTGATCTTATCTTCCGTCCTGGCCTGATGGCGAAGCGTGAAAATAAACACCTCATTGTGCTTTCAGTCACAAGCACCAACAAATTTTGGACCAGTACAAGAAGATGCTTGTGAAGAGAGTTAAAAGGCATGAAATCACTGGGCACACAGCTGTGGAAGAGGTAGCGATAAGACAAAGATAAGATCGAAAGAGAGAATTAAAAGATGAGAAAAGAGGTTAAAACAAGTAGGAGGAATGAAACACTGAATACATCTAATCCGAGAACCGAGCAGAAGTAGAAGGTTGGTGAACCCGAGGTGACTTCTGTTATCAGCTCCCTCCAAACGCGAGTCTGTGTCAGCTCTCTTCATAACGCCGCCTGCAGCAGCAGCAGCAGCAGCTCTCAGTAGCTGTCATGGCTGAACTTTCTGGCAGTGTCAATGTGACCACAGATGGGGTTGTACTGCATTACTCAAACACATCATGGTCAGAGAACATGTCCTCGAGGAACATCACAGGACAGTTGGAAAACTCGGCAAGTAAAGAAGCTGATCTGCTGACAGACGATAGCTTAATCTCAAAGCTTCACGTTTAGGTCCAGTGCCTTCCACAATTACTGGCTAATTGTGTGTTTAAAAAATGCAGACATCATCTATGGTGGTAGCCCTGAATTTGTATTGCAAAATTTTGGGGAAAAAATAATAAGAGGGAAAAACCCCTAAAATATAAATCTATATGATATACTTTGTGATCACAGTAATTGGCAAAGTCACTTCTCTGGCCATTCATCTTTGAATAATCCCCTTCCCTCTTTATCTCTTTTTAAGAGAAATACCATCCCAGACTCTCCATTTAACTTTAGATTAGGCACATAATCCTTTTTTCCCCCACATATTCAGCACATGTTTCATGGGGAAAAGCATAATTTCTAATTTTTGTTTTGTCCCTTAACCAACAGATTTGTTTTCAGTTAAAGTCCAGCAGAGTTCAGCAAGCTTCACATGCGATGATTTGAAAGAAAAAAACCTTTTCGTGGCTTGCCTTGCAAACAACTAACGTACAGAGACTTTTTACTGCAGTTCTCCAACAGAGAATTTTTATCTCCTCTACCATCTTCTTTGCTATTTATCCTGAGGTAGTAGGATGAACATGGGTCCTTTTTCCATTTTGGAAGATTGGCTAAGAGAAATGGGTCACCGTTACACAATATTCAGAGAACTAGTATCAAAGATTGTTAATTAAACGTACAGAGACCCACTGATAAACTTAAAATAAATGTGGAATGGACTGACTAAGTGGAAAAAACAATGCTCAAGCAATTCAAATTCAAAAACACAAGTGCTAACAACCGTGGAACACACGGTGCCAGACAACACAACACAACACACCAGAAGTTTCTCCCAATCCTCCTAGTTGTCCAAACAATCTACAAGAAGTAATCAAAGTTCAAAGAGAGAAAATTTGAAATTAAAGTCTCAAACTCAGACAACCAAAAGGTTCTGGAAAGGTAATTATGAAGACAGCAGGCAGAGAAGGAAGCAAGCAAGTAAACTAAGAAACGCTTTGCTTTTTTTTTGTTCTCTGTGGACAGCCCAGTTTAAACTGGAGCTACTCTGTACCAGAGACCGGATGAGATGAAATGTCACTCATGTTCATCTGGGACTCCCGACTCATTACCAGCACATTGGCTCTGGAATCGAAGAGCTGCACCGGCAAACCGGGGAAACAAAGCCGCATGGACTCGGCGGCTCAACCGGCGTGCAGCGCGCAATTAACTCTATAATGTGTTTACAAATGAGGTCTACCTAGTCACAATCTCCGGTGAGTGATGGTGAGGTATTTGTATGCAGGTGCAGGAGCTTCTGCATGAAGACATGACTCCAGAGTGAAAATTACAACAGCAAGAGTCTGGTTTGAATGAGAAGAAAAAAAAAATGTGGAATGTTGTTTTGGAAAAGAAGTGCCTTTTCAGTGTCAAATCCTTTATTGAGAGGAGTTACAACAGTTTTGCATATGAAATAAGATAGGCTAAAAGCATTTGCTAATGCATTAGAGAGAAAAGGACAGGTGTGGTTACAAAGCCTGACTGTGTCCTTCCTCTGAGGAGGATTTCAAAAAGCTCCTAATCAGGGACAAAGTGATATGATAATGCTCATCTGAAATGCATGCTGGCAGCCATGCGACTTCGGTTTTAGCGCCAGAGAGAGCCCTCTAAACGAAGCTCAAACATGTCTCGGTGCATTACACTCCTCTCCTCTCTGCAGCCATCCATCCATCCATCCATCCATCCATCTGAGTCCATTTGATGGGTTGAACAGTTCAGAGGGTTCCTAAATTCTCTAAAGAAGGGTGCATGTCAGCTTCAGCTTGTCTGTCATCTAAAAATGGCTCATAATCTACCCTGAAAATTACACAGGTGTAAATGGCCTCCTGACGAGAGAGCACATGTTGCTTATTAAAGGAGAAAAAAAAGCTGTTTAAAGTTTTCAGAACTTATTTGGCTCTGGTATATTGAGCGTGTGCTTGTTTTCTTTCACGACCAAGATGCCAGCTGTTGATTATTAGGTAGTCAGCGCAGGACAGCAAAATGACACTAATTTATAGAGGAAAATAAATCCTGCAAAATAGTCCTTTGAACCATGTGTGGGTAAAAGCTGTGGAAATTCAAATATTATTTGATGCTTTGATAGAACGATTTCCAGATGCTTCTGACGCGGCTTCGTATTGATGGCTGTATTTGCAGGTGTGACTCAATAAATTAGAATGTCATCAAAAAAAGTGAATTAATACCGTCTCATTATACGCAGATGTAATAATTTTTTTATTATTATTATTTTAAGGATTATGCCCCACAGCAAATCACAAACATTCAGTTTTTAAGAAAATTCATATATATTTTAAATCCACAAATGTTATGTTATAGGCTCGTTCATGATTTGACAATCATGGGGAAGAGCGCTCACTTCACTGTTCTACAGAGAATAGATAGTCAGTCAAGAAGCTGGCTATTTATAGCTCTATCCAAACCTTTGATTTGAAAGTTAAGTGGAGGGAAAAGGTGTGCTTTAATAAATGTAGGTTAGTGGAAACCACAGCCTTAATAGGAAAGAGATTTAAAGAACTTTTAAGATTCACAAGTCATGAACTGCAGCTGGAGTCGGTGCTTTTACAGCAGGGGTCTCAAACTCCAGTCCTGGAGGGCCGCTGTCCTCCAACATTTAGATGTACCGCTGCTGCACCACGCCTGAATAGAATAATTAAGGCTCTGGAGAACTGATCTACACAAGGAGGAGGTAATTAAGACATTTCATTCCAGTGTTTTGTACTTGTGGCACATCTAAAAACTGCAGGACAGCGACCCTCGAGGACTGGAATTTGAGACCCCTGTGTTAGAGCCACCATACACAGATGTATCCAAGATTTTCATCACATCAGCCACTTCTGAACCAGAGTTATATAAGAGCAAAAATGAGTGGACTGTTGCTAAGTGGTCTTATGTCCTCTCTTCTTTTTAAAGTACACTTTCCATTTCAATTTGAAATTGCAGTCCCACACTCTGAAGAAAAAAACAGATGAGCTGAAGCTGAATCTTAAAGCCACTTGGAAGCTAAAGGCTGATCATCTCAATCCCACATCGCAACAATGTGGTAATTCATGCAAAATGAGCCCCGATCAAGTAACATTACCTAAGACCACATTTGGTCTTAGGTAATGTTTCTGCTTTTAGCAAAATTGAACTTTCTTTTTTTTGTAACCAGTCAGCCATAATCATCAAATTAATAAAATAAAATAAAATAAAAATCTCAAATATATCACTGTCTGGAATGAATCTAGATGTGGTTAACTGACTTTAAATACTCAAATAAATCAACTTTTTGATTCTAAGGCTACAGAAAAGCTTCTGTAGCCTTAGAAGTGAGGTTTGCAATTTTGCTGTTTTTTGATAGAGGGAATAAAAAGGAAGCTTCTTCTGTTCTACTCCACTGAGTTGCAGACGAAAATAATAACGATTTTGTGCCACACTGAGAAGTCTGCTCCTCGGTGAGTTGCTTGTTGAAAATTGTGTGACCTCCCCCATAAGGAGCCTGCAAGACGCCACGCTGGAGCAAACAAAAAGAGGAAAAGGGAGAAAAAAAAAACCTTCCATTTATCTGTAAAGCTATCATTTATCAGCTTCTCACCCAACAGCGTCATAGAATATGGGCATGCAACCCAGATACTTATGCCTCCAGGCTCTAACACTATGGAGCCTGAAGGCAGATTAGTTGGGTGTGGCCTAAGGCAAAAAACAAAACACCAAGAGGCAAAGGTGAGAACTCCTGAAAATAATAATATTTTGCTATTGTTTCTTACAAATTTCACTGCACCACAAGCTGAGTCTCTTCCCTGGCCAGAGCTCCCTGCAAATGCCAGCCTTTGTTGGCTCTGTTTGTAACGGTGCCAGCAGCTGCAGTAGCTTAAGCTCTCAGCAGTGTTAGAGCTGAACTGGCAGTGTTAGTGTGAACACAGAAGAGTTTCACTGCATTACTCAAACATGACATGGTCAGAGAATCCGTCCTCAAGCAACATCAGAGGAGAGATTGAACGCTTTGCAAGCACCGACAAATCATAACTTTTAATGGAGAGATGACTGATTAGGCAAATGCCTCTGTGCTGTTTTTTTTTCCAACAAACGACTTATGGATCACAACTTAATTTATTTCAAAAGGTTGATTCCGTCTTCAAACTGTCTCTGGATATTTATAGAGCAGCAATTGCCATGCCTCAAGTCCACTGATATATTCTGTCTTAGCCGACTTCAGAGCTTCCTGTCCAATGTGTCTGGTATCCAATGAGAGTCGGATACTAGACACCTTTTAAAATCAACAACCCAATAAGCAGGTATTAAAAATACTTTTCAAGAAGCCCACATAACTATCATTTTTTCTATTAGTAGTCTTCTGAAATATTCTCAACTTAAATGTTATGTTTTCATTTGCTGCAAGGAGAAAATCATAATAATTAAAAGTAGTAAGGGCTTGAAAACATCAGACTATGTTTTATTAATCTATAAACATATTTACTTAGTTAATTAAGGTACTGAAATAACTACTATTTTCAATAATATTCCAATTAACTGAGATGCACCTGTTTATGCTGTTAAAGGTTAACCATTAAGCCTCTTAACAGCTTAAAGGTTAACATTAACCATTAAAAGTTCATGCTTAATGTTAATGTTAACGCTTAGTGGTTAACATTAACCATTGATGTTGAACCAACTATATTTTTATTTCTATAGACATTTTATGGGAAACCTCTATTCAAAATATGTATGATAATGACAAAATATTACTATGTGCCTCCTACTTTCACAAAAGAAGCAATAACAGCTATGGGAGCTCACTTATTGCTTGATGAGTGTAGTAGCACAAGTTAATACTGCTTACGATGTAATAAATATGCAGCGACTCACTAACACAGTTTGACTAATTTAACTAAAACTAAACAAGCAAAATGCTAGCCAGCATAACATTCAGAATGCTGACTTAGTGAGCAATGACACATAGAAGCAGTCATAATCAATCTGAGAAGATAACATTTTTGAAGACTAACAGTTGTGTTACGACTGGGGTCGTTTGACCTAATTATATACCTGAGTGTGCAGGTGTTTTTTTTCTTATTTGATTGGTGCCTGGAGGACGACGGGGGACGTCTGATTGGTCGCTTCCCGGAGAGGACGGATAAAAGCTGGTGACGCGGACTTCCTGGGGTTCCATCCTCGGCCCATCCCTATCGACCACACTGTTTGTAACGTTTCGGAGTTTGTAGGAGTGAGCTGCCGTTTCTGTTTTCTTAGTTTTCTCCTGTTTTTTTTTTAGTTAGGGAGGTAAGTTTTGTCATTTGGTTTATTTACTTTTAATTAGGTAAGTTGGTTTATATTCAGATAGTTTTTTTTGTTTGTTGTTTTCGGCGTTAGCTCACTCCGAGGTTATACGCTCAACTCCTTGTAAATTAAACATACATCTCTTTAAAATAAATATTATATAAACTGTTCAACTTTGTGTGTTGGTTGCTGGGGATCTGAAGAGGATGGATCCTTTATGTTGCGATCTGGCCTCGCCTAGACGGGTCGTAACAGTTGCACTTACTGTAGATTAAGGTTTTCTATGAAGCATTACAAAAGCAGAGAGCCCTAATGGACTAACACAACCCCCGCCTCTGAATAAAGAGAGGGAGCATGTCCATGTGTAAAAGGGACGAGGTGATGAATGTCCAGATAATGATGACCTATAATGCTTTTTGTGGTGACACTGGCGTAACAGTAATGTCGCACACAGAAATGGCCAAAATGGATAAAGTGGATGGAAAAGATCTAAAGGTAGAAGCATAAAGAGGAAAGATGAGTGGAGGTATAGAGAATATAGATGGCGAGAGCATGGAGTGTCAGAAGGGAGACGAGTTAACAAGCACCGGTAAAAGCGAACGAGGGAGGAAGACAATGAGCAGAGGAAAAAGTGAGGTGGAGCAGACAGGAGCTGTCCTACCACGTCAATGAGGCTCTCCTGGATCCGGTTCAGTGTGGTTCTCAGTCGGCTGCTGATGAGGCCCAGACCCGATGACTCATACTGTGGAAGGCACACAGAAATACACACACAATGAGGGTCTGCACAGTGCACGGACACCTCACTATACAGGAACACACACAGACTGCAATGGCTGCTTTCCTCTCGTGTCAACAGAGACAAGCTGGAGTCGCCGCTGTCTGCCTCAAACTGACTCTAATCCCTAACGATGGAGGAGCAACAGTGAAGAGCAGACATCAAAACCAAACAATCGTGGAATTGACAGCCCAGAGAAAATAGTGGCATGGAGAGGGTAAAAGCACTGCAAACTCAACAACAGAAGTCTGCTCAATTGATGTTGAGATGTGCTTGGGTTGGGGGAGGGAGGAGAAGCAAGTCACACACATCCGAGGAGGCTCAAACAACATATGCTGGCTAGCATTCTGGTTAAAAAACTACCACAGCCCAAACATTAGTCATTATATGTCAGGATGGAATGCTTACCAAGCAGGCAGGGCCCACCACCCTGGCTGGGACTGCCTCTCTGCCACTATAGGTGGGCAAAGATGGGCTTGGGACGGGCTATGGATGTGGTTGAACAGGCAGCAGAAAGGGAAAAAAATGAGAAGCAAAAGCACACAAACTTTAAAAGCAACACTGAGGATATATTGCAACAAGACTGAAAAAAAAAAAAAGCCAAACAAACAGAAGCAGATTAACGGAGGTAATGAGAGAAATAAATTCCACACCAGTACTGCCTCAGCTTTAAACAGACTTTTAATTTAAGAGCAACAAAACTCAGCTGAAACTAATTGGAAACTGCTAATGAGGAATCGGGCCATAGAGTTGCTTCCTAAATCAAAAAACTTCTATGAAAGTTTGACTAAACGTTGCTTGCATATCTCACAGTTCAGACAATAAATAGGTTTGAATAGAAAATACGCTACATAAAGGATCAATTTAGCATAGGTTTCATTGAGCTTAAAACACCAAAAACTTTGATGAAGCCCCACTCACATCCAAAATCAGCTGTAATGTGCATTGTTATGGCAGGATCTTAACAGGAAGTGAGTTTTTTTCACCTTGTGAAGTTTCAATTATCCTGGTACAATACTATGGTGGTGTCATATTTGGGTCTGGTTAATGCACTGTTAGCCTTTGCTGTATTTTCTACAGCTAAATACCGCAAAATGCCCAGTAAAACTAACATAAAACATCTTTACAATTAGTTACTGTAATTTGCATTGCATTATGGGTAAAGGACATAGTATTACAGTAACTTACTGTATGTTTTGAAGTTGCAGTAATTTACTGTTTACACATTGCAGTAGTGGTACTGTATTTATAATATCTTGCACTGTTAGCCTTTACTGTATTTTTTACAGCTAAATACCGCAAAATGCCCAGTAAACTAACATAAAACATCTTTACAATTAGTTACTGTAATTTGCATTGCATTATGGGTATAGTACATAGCATTACAGTAACTTACTGTATGTTTTGAAGTTGTAATTTACTGTTTACACATTGCAGTAGTGGTACTAATAATGTCTTTGCGCTGGCCATGTAAGAATTCTATTTGATTTCCAACGGTCATCATAGATGTTTCATCGTGGTTCTCTGTTTCTGTATTTTTACTCCTTTAGTGGTTAACATATTTTAAGGCAGAAAGAGAGCATGTATTTTTGTTTTTTCACATCCTAGCTAACATTAATATGCAGTTTATCTAGCTACGTCATCAAGGGTGGCTTCGCTTCCAACGTTTTTCTGATGACGTTTGTTTTAAACTCCGAAGCTTTTTCCGTCCAAGTGCAAGTGCAGCTCTGTCGCTGTGGGCTCACACTGCTTCAGCTCTTTGCAAGACAGGTAAAAAAAACACTTAGAAAACTGTTTGAAGCCAATGTATATTTTAGATGGAGCTAACGTAACTTATAGCATCATGCTATAATGCTATAACTTAGCATGAGGTGAAAGATAGAAAAATATGATGGTGTTATTTTTTGAGCTGGTTCGGAATTAACGTTAGCTAAGGTGCTAATTTTACCGAAGGTTTTAGCTTGGCTTTTGCCGCTAAATCTTCCTCGAGCGACTAGCTTTGGGTTGAGATAAGCTCAGTGATGAGTGTCTGTTAGCATTGTTGTTACATCCTTTGTCGAACAATATAACGTTAACTGATAATTGACCCCCACCCACCCTTTTTTAAAAAAAAATACATCTAACTGTTCATTTGTTTAAACCATGACCTTGCAAATGTTAAGAGTGCAGATTAGCTAGGTCAACAAGGATGAATTCTAACGTTGTTCTTTTTTTTCTTTTTGTCAGATGACTTTTTTTAACTCCCAAGCTTTTTCCCTCCAAGTGGCTGTGCAGTTTTGTCCTGCTGAGTGCTAACATAGTTTCAACTCTTGAAAAGACAAGACAACAGGTAAAAAGACAGCTCTTCAAACATATTTGAAGCCACAAAATAATCTGGAAATGTAGAGGAGCAGCTAACCTAATCTATAACTTTGAGCTTGCTACAGCTAGTTAGCCTGCTAAAGTATCATTACATCTCCAACATAGTGTATAAGAGTCTGTAAATGAGGACAAAGGTGGAAAACATTCAAGTGGTTTCTGTTATTTTTTGAGTTGGTTCAGCCACAGTGGCAGGTGGACAAAAAGGTTAATTTCCAACCCTGGTTACATATAAGGACTGTTCACCTGTTTAAACCATGCTCTTGCAAATTTAAAGTTAAGTCAGTACTAACAGGTGCAACTATGTACAGGTGTAAATTCTGCAGCATTTGTACTTCAGAATTTAGAGAATTTTGTACTCATGTGAAGAAACATCAACACACAGCTAATTATCGGTTTCGTTGTGGAATAGAGCAATGTCCTACTTCCGTCAGAGAAAATAAAACATTTAGAAGAAAAAGAGGACTCAATCTTCATCTTGGTTGATGTAATTTTATATCGACTCTTAACTTAAAACACACATCTTAAATCAGAATTGTTCAATTAATTTGTTAAAGGGATCAATTCACCCAAATTACAAACATTTTGTTAACCCATATTGTACTTAGCCATTCAGATACTGTATTTGTGGAATGTAATGCTTTAAAAAATTCATTTAGCCTCACAAACTGTCATTCACATCCGTTGTTTCAGAGTGGTAGCAGGATGTAGGGGTAAAGTCTAGTCTAGTCTCTGGGGTGAGGTTCTCAAAACCTGTTGTAATCTGGGTGAACCCTTTAAATATAAATTACTACCAGTAATTCATATTTAAGAGTTTTCCTTTTATGTTTCAAAGGTATCTTCCACCAAGATGTCTGTTGAGATGGAAATGACCTTACCTACAACACCAAGGGTAATCATGCTTGGTAAGAGGAATATTTTCTATCACTATAATTTTTTTGTAGCAATGTATGTAATAGTTATGGTAGTCTGTACTTTTACTCACTAGCATTAGCTTGACAAGGGTTTGTCTATTTTAGGAAATAGCTTGATGTCTGCAACCTGGTGGATGGTCAGTATGGAGAAGAAGGTATTTTTCGAACCTGAGCAACTACATGACTTTGCGTCCTTGCTGTCTTTTTGGGTCATATTATGACTTCAATCTGGAGTATCAGGAGTCAGCATCCACCACGCTGGAGATGATACAACTGTAAGTACTCTACACCAAGCCATTTATGAATAAAATTTAATGACAGTTTGACTGATGATGAAGAACCATAGCTGATTGCTGTATTGTATGTCTTCATTTTAAAAAATACAATTAATATATTTTATTTCTGTTAAAAGATTCTTTGTGAGGATCAATCCAGATGTTGATACCAAATGCACAGCCAAAGTCAGTACAAGCTGCAAGATGGGAAGTCTTGTCAAGAGGAAAGTAGTCAGTGTCAACTCCCGGATCACCACCTTCCTCAAACGACTCGCTGAATTTGAATAGAGGACTTCCAACTAGGTAAGCATTTTACCAAATGTTTATTATTTTATTGTCTTTTCCTCCTATCTTGCATGTTCTGACTTTACTTTAGCCTTTTTAATATGATTTTAATGATTATTTATAAATGGCATGCGATTCCTACACAATAGCCCTTTAGAGTAGCCTGCATCTTTTCTGTGTCCGTGGGAAAAGTGGATGTCGCTGCATCTCTTACTAAATCACAGAAATGTTTAAGTGTGTAGTCGTTTAATTGAGGTGTTTTTTTTATACTATGCAGTTTTCAGTTTATTAGGCACACCTTTGCAGTAATCCATCAGCACCAACAAAATGACTAAAAAGATTGTTATGACATGTTGTATTTCATCGTCTCCTTGGGGACATTTGCAGGGTCTCAATATACGCAATCGCTTGAATTAGTGAAGACTGACTGACTGCTTTTGCCATAAACAATCCAAAAACCTGAAGTGAAGCCAGTCCTGCTCATTCTTTATGCAGCTTCTATTATCACTTCAGTGTAATTGATTTTTTTTTTTTAAACAAATTATCAACTTAATGCTGCTTTATGCCAATGATTTTATGCATTTGGACATTGTCACTTCAGTTTAATTTGTCAGCCTTCCTGTTGATTTGAAAATGTAGATAACTTCCTGACCATCTCATGACCTCCCACATTTTCTGTCTTATTCTTTACAGTTCAGCTTCCACAAGATGGATCCCACTGATTTTGTTTGACAAATGGAATAAAAGTTCTTCTAATGTAGGAAATGCATCTGATATAACAATATTTATTGATATGAATGCCTACCATATAGTACATTATCGCACTTGCACTGTTACTGTGATGTATTGTGTAACAGAGCACATTTAAGCTTCTGTTAACTGCTTTCTGACAATGCAGCCTCTGCTGGTTTTTAAATGAAGTATATTCTATATATTTTTAAAAGTCAGTCTTTAATAGTTTATGGCTGGTACTTGATGCACACATGTTCATGTTGCTACATACATGTGCCATAAAAATATTGACATGACCTGTAGTGTGTTCTATGGTTTTGTTGTTTTATAGCACATTATATTGTATTGTGACATTGTTCTTTATGACATTGTGAATATATAAATGGATTTTATTTCAACAAATCTGCTGAAAATAAATACCTGTTTTTATTCACAGTACTTGGACTAAAATTTCTTTTGTGAAACTTTTCGGTTTATGGTAAAATATTCTTGTATTAAAAAATGTAAACTTTAATTTACAGTAAAACTGACATTATGTTGTGAAACAAGTTTACAGTAGACCAGCTTTACTATAAAATACATTTACAGTTTTATGCTATAAACTACATTTACAGTAAAGCAGTCATAACTGTAAATCACACTCACAGTAAAAATTAACTGTGAAATATCATAACAGTAAAGGTACTGTAGAATGGTGATTACAGTAACTTACTGGCAACACTGTTGCCAGTAAGTTGCCAGTAAGTTACCGTAGAATGGTGATTACAGTAACTTACTGGCAACACTGTTGCCAGTAAGTTACCGTAGAATGGTGATTACAGTAACTTACTGGCAACACTGTTGCCAGTAAGTCGCCAGTAAGTTACTGTAGAATGGTGATTACAGTACCTTACTGGCAACACTGTTGCCAGTAAGGTACTGTATAATGGTAATTACAGTACCTTGCTGGCAACTTACTGGCAACACTGTTGCCAGTAAGTTACTGTAATTACCATTCTACAGTAACTTACTGGCAACAGTGTTGCCAGTAAGGTACTGTAAAATTACAATAAAAAGTCTAACAGTGTGGGTAGAGGAGAATGGCAGCTTATCTGTGGTGTCTGGCCTGCCCTCTCTCCTCATGGCTTGGCTTCATACCAACTTAACCACACCAACACTTGGCACCGAACCAATGACAACGTTTTATTCTTTGGCTGATATAATCTTGGGATCCTACCACTAATCTGGCTGCATCTAACAAGGTCCATCAATGATGGTAAGAAGATATCCCCAAGCAGATTTATTCAGCAGGGGAGAAAAACTGATATGATGGCCAAAAACTCATTTTTGCATTCCCCTTGAAACTAGGTTTTACTATATTTGTCATGATCGAGTGACATTAAAATGATCGTGTAGCCTGGAGGCCAAAGGGCAGTCATAAAGCGATGTAAAGAGACGATTGAGAGGGAAAGAATGGTCTCAGTTGTAAGTGTGAGATAATTTGACAAACTGAATTATTTGGGTTATAAATCAATTTGATATTGGTTAAATTGGAGCTTACATGACAGTCTTGTTGTAAAATTAATACTAAAGTCCCAAGTTTTTACATATAGGAATTTGAGAAATTTGCAAGACATGCAGAATAATCATGTGTGCGTCACGAACAGAGAGAAAAAAAACAACAACCTTTTTTATGCGTTATAGGTAATTTTTCAGAGAAACTATTTTTTTCGACTGAAGTGTGTGGCATTTAATGATATATTCTTTCTTTTCTTCTGTTGAGTCTTCCTGATCCAGTGTTTTGGTAGACAGTATTTCACCTCCTCTTTTTCTGCTCCCATATTTCTTGCCTTCATCTGTTCAGTTTGCAGCTCTATCATCAAAGTTGTTTTTGTCTTTTCTAACCCTCTACTGTCTTTTTCCAGAGAAGAGGTATCTGATTTATCCTCTTAGGGAACAACTTTCCAGAGTTTTGAAACATTAATCACTTTTTTCCAAAAATGTGTTTGTAAATCTGTCTCTCTCAACCCCCGCAGCTGACTGACACATTACCGTTAACAGTGATGAAGAATCTGACCGAAGCACATCACGCATCTTTAGCATATGTGTCACAGTGTCAAACCGTGGTTGTTTAAACGGATAATGGAGATATTTACTCTTTTACATATTAAGGTCCGACCATTACTCTCTAAGAGGGAGAAGTCAGGCAGCTCAATCACGATTCCAGTGGCGTAAAAGAGAGCAAAGTGTGGGTCGTGGCAGCAGCAAATGTGCGAGGTAAATTTCCACGAGCTCTTTCAAAATGAAAAAGAACATTAACATTCACTGTGTGTGTGCGTGTTTCGGTGAGATCCATTAGTGGAAATAGGCAGGTTCACAATATGATGCTGAACTGAAACATTATACATCCAAGTAATGTAAAACAGCTGAAATTAGAAGGGATGCCATAAAAAGATTCGGTAATATTTTGGGTATTACCGGGAGAAGATTTTTTGTCGAAATGAAGTCCGCTATAGGAAGGAATAGTTAGTTACTTGTCAGTGTGTGATTTTCTCTGGTGAAGTAAATGTATATTAAATTGCTAAAATCCTCACAATTCAATTCAAGTACAATTATTTGGGTCATAATTCAATTTGATATTGGTTAAAATACTTCAATACAATATGACGTTTTGATGTAAATCTAGAATTTTTGTTCTAGATTTAGTAATAAGTAGCATACAAGCAATTAACCAGAACACCTACTAATAATTGTATCCAATACTTAATTTAAAAAAAAAATTTTTTTATTTTCCTGCCCATATGAATAGCTATTTTTGAGCAATAAAATATTTCAGAATATTATACTGTAGCACAGTAGTATTTGAACTCAAATTGAAGTACAAAATTTAAAAATGTGACAGTACTGTAAAAAACTGAAGTGTATGTAAACATAATAAATTGTTTTTCTTGTCAAAAACAGATAATTCACATCAAATATTTCAAGCATATTTGAACAATACTGCCATCTTACCACATGCTTCTCTAGTGGGTGGTGTTAATGCACACTTAGCCACCAATTAACTCAAGAAGAAGAAAAAGACAACTTCACATCAAGCATTTGGTGACAAACAAATGGTGTCAGGTGTTCAACATCAAGTAGCAAGCATCAAACATGCCACTATCCACTGCTCTTCTTCATCCCATTGATGAAAAAGGTGGGAGCTAAAGGAAGTGAGTCGTTCCACTGGGAAATCTCAAATATTCCTGGACTGTGCCTACACTTCTTGAAAGTGTTGCTCAACACGGTGAGACACCACTGGTCAGGAGAGCTAATCAAGTCACAGGTTTTCCGAATCAGTATTGATTTGGAAAATAATTAATTGCAATACATTGATGACTTGATTTTGTTACCCACACCAAGTATCACATACTATTATCATCTCCACTTCAGATTCTGAATAAATCAAACTTGAGTGGATAGTATGATACTGAGAAAAATTGTTTAAATGAAGTTTGAGATTCCTGGAGGGTGTCACTCAGGAAAGGGTTGCATGTATAGATGGATGCATGTATGACTGAATGATTAAAAAAAATGTGTTGTAGAGAAATGTGATTTTATTTAGAATTTGGACCAGTTTAATTAAGCAACAATAAAAACCACAACATATGGACCATTCATGCATGGACTGGGAAATTCTACATTAATGCCAGGTTGATCAAAATGCATAATTCGTGAAACCATTATCAACGAAATAAAAACATGGATATTCTTATACTTTCCAATAATACTGCTTCAGTCTTGTTTCACTCTTGTGAACCCAATACGATGTACTGCCTCGTTTTATGAGCTGCAGGTTTCATTAAACCTCTGGTAAAATGCAAATGCGCATACATCACACGGACACATAACATTGGTGAAAAAAGTAAGCCAATGACAAGTCTATCTTCAAACCTTTTCTGAGATTGCCTTAGCAAACTGTCACACACACACAGCAACATGTCAACAATCAGACTCAAAAAAGCCCCCATGGCGAATATTTTATCTTTATCTTTCCCATTTGGAAGGGACAGAAGTCATTTCACTGTTATCATTACCATTTCCCTGAGGGCAATAAAGACACAAATTTTGCCTTCTTCCATTCTTCGTGAGGAATAGTAAAACTGACGAAGCTTTTACATTCAGTGAAGAACTGGGCTCACTAAATTTAAACCTATTGCTCGGCTGAAACGTGTACTGCAATAAACGGCAAAAAGGTTGCTGGTTTACTGTAAGTCTGTCTTTAACTGTTCTGATGTTACAGAGTCTAGATGTGAACTTGATGTGAACTGAGTAACAACAGGATTAGTTGTTACTCAGTGTGTTACTGGAGATCATCCAATAAACTTAAAGAATCTCTAGCGGTAATGTGTACAATTTGAGAGAATATTTTAAAAAATTAACAAAAGCAAAACATTATAACAGGAAAAAAACTGAGGTGTACACAAAAAAAAATACAGAGTAAATATATTTGCTTATGCAGACTATTCGCACTACAACACATATGTTTATATAGTAATTGATGCATATACAACATAACAAAATTTCTCACTTTGTATTCATGTCCGTATTTGTTTGGATGTGGGATTCTCAGTGTTGCCTCAGCTTTACGGAGCCCCGTCAGAGTTTAATTTCAACCATAACTCAGCGATTCTATCCCTAAATTTACCACTGGATTAACTTGGAGTTATTATTTACATTAACAGCAATATTTCCATATTCCATATTAGGTCAATCAGGACACCAATTTAATAAAAGCAGCAGGGAACAGCTGTTTCTGTCCATAGCATAAAAAAAGATATTTAGTTCTCAATGAAATTAAGTAAATATATTTTTCTGGAGATGCACAAAAACAAACCATTGAAAGGTACATACAACTCTATTTTTATTTTAGGGTTAGACAGTGTGTTCCACTCAGAGGGCTCTAAATTTCCACTACAGTCTATGATGTGATGATACTGCACTGCTTATACAGACGTTTGAGGGAATCCTTATTTGGTTTTAAAAATACTTGTGTCATTTTGTGTCTTAAAGATAAATTAGTCAATTGCAGTTTTTCTTCTTCTGCTTTTAGAATGATTTCTACTCTTTATCTGCCACTTATTTAAATTTTACGTTGCTGTTGTGATAAAAAAAAAAAAAGTGGACATCCATGGAGAGTCCTATCGAACCCTCATGGACAGGTACAGTTTACGAAATTTAAATCAGGCAATTTTTATATTTAAGCAGGCGGTGGAAATAGGATCTTTGTTTTATTGCAGCAGTAGAAAGGGGTCCCATTAAATAAGTTAATCAAAATCTTTATTCAAAAACATTAAACATAAAATAATTTTTTTTTCCACAATCAGCGTAATACGTTTTAAGGATTTCTTCTGTTTAGTTTTTGATTACATAAACATTTTGACTAATAAAAATTATAATTAAGTTTCCTTTCCTTCCCCCTTTCCTGCCACCTACCTTCAAATAAGGGACACTAGAGCCCACAAAAGACCCCCTGGCAGGGAAAGACAAAAAAAGCAAAAAACTTTACATTGATATTCTGAAAGAAAGCTCTCTATGAACATCCAGCTTTATGGCTTACCCTCTTTGTGAAGAGTATCACTTCTGAAACAGAGCAAGTTAGCAGTCCTCCGCAAGGGTAAGTGATAATATATATTAGCAGTATAATATTTCTTCACTAAAATCCTTTTTATCGTTTTCATGTCATATTCTAGTTCTGATTTTAGAATTTTACAAGCTCTACACTGTAATAAAAAATTAACAGAAAAGAAAACACATCACTCTGAGTAAAATTAAATTATATGAGTTCTTGTTTCAAACAAACACCAATTTATTGAGCTGCGTTTAGTAAAGTCTATGTTTTGTTGCTGATCTGTAGAAGAATGAGTTCACACCAAGCATGTGTCAGTTATTGATGTTTTAAGTGATATGGATAAAATAATTAGACAAAAAAAATGTTGTAACAAACTATTTGTGAAATGTGGAGCTGTAGATATAAACACAGCAAATGCAAATTGTACTAATTTCTATGAAAGCAAACACATAATTTTTTACTTGTTTAAAATTTACAATTACAATGCCGAGCTTTGAAACTTTGCATAGTTACTTTAACGAAAAGGGGACATTGTACAGCTCAAACATAAAAATCCCCTTTTATAGCTGTAGATATATGCAAATTATAGCTATAAACTAATACACATCTGGATTATAGACATCGAGAATTCACTTATTATGATATACAAATCACCAAAAAAAAAAAAACTAGAAGACTTTACCATGTCATTGCGTCCAAAGAAGGTGTATACAGCATAAAGGTAGTAGTCAAAGAGCTGCGAAACACAGTGGATGACATCAAAGGCAATCGGTTTCAGGATGTTCATCATCTGCATGTACTTTCCTGAATAGAGAGAATGCAAAGGAAGAGTTATTTCACATACTTTGATAATCTGAATCAAGACTGCAGCTCTCACTATGTCCCAGGTTGTTTGGTGTCATTAAGAGATGAGCATTTTTAAAGCAAATACCGATTTAAGGTTCAAACCTTAAGTAGATGTTTTGGGCCATTAAAAATAATAAAACACTCCCTTAAGTTAGTCTTAAGGGAGTTACATTATTTAGAGAAGAACTTAAACAGCTACATCCTGCATTTCCACACAAATGGCAAGGTCTTCATTTAGCAGAAAGGTGATAAAGGCTATAAATACACAGGAAAGGAAGAGTAACAAGGTGTCTAACGAGTAAAAAGTGATGAGGGGAAGAGAGGAGAAGAAATAAGCTCAATCTTGCTCCCTTTGCCTCAGACAGAACTGTTTCTCAAACTTACTTATTACAGAGTTTCTCTTGAATTTGGTTCAACCTGATTCCATCATAGCTCTGTAGAGTATATGGGAATGACTTCAAGTTTTTCTAGTCTGCTAAAAAGTCAGTATAACAAATCCAGTGAAGTAAAAAATAAAATGGTAGAAGTAAGTTTTCAGACATTTTTTGTTTTTGCTCTTCATGCACAAGAAAATTGAATCGATCTAAATTCACTTAGTAACAGTTCTAACATCACTGCCTTAAAGATAAGTATCTACTCTACTTCTGATGTGTCCATGAAAATCCTTCCACGTCAACCATGATAATATTTTATCAACCAGGATGTGCAGAAGTCTTTAAAGTCTCATCACAAAAACATGCGAGCAACATCTTGTAAAAAAAAAAAAAAAGGCCAGAGCTCAGGGTACAGGCTAACCGTTATTCGAGCAGCTTAGTCACACAGACACAGCGCGTGTCAATCGGCAATGATTTGCCTTATTGATGAATAAATTGAAATCTCAGCGGGTGGGAGGGAACACATGCTGCAGCTGAGTCCGAGCTCCTCAGGAGGATATAAGGTTACGTGGAAAAAAAGGGCTTTCGTGTGTACGTGCAGCACCCACCAACAAGCCGGATGACGTTGAGGGTGGTGTTGGTGAGAATCGGCGCGCTGGCCTTGCTCAGGTTGTAATCTGACTTTTTCTTGCTTCTTATGGTCTCTCGGGACACGCTGAGCCATGCAAAAGAGGGAGAGTGAGAGAAAGCAACGAGGAGACCATGAGAAAGTAATGGACGTTAATATCACTAATCTTTGGAAGCGATTGGCTGGTGTGGGTCAAAGTCCTATAATTGATCTATCAGAACCCATTACACATGGTAAGAGATACAGCTGGAGCCTGCTGCTGGGAAAAGCTTTGAACTGATGATCCTGGAGCTCTACATCCCTGACACCAAGCTCAATGAGCCAAATTAGCCAGAAGTCATTACCTTGGCTGCTGTCATTGCCGGAAATGTCATATACCTGCATGTGGTCGCGCAATCCATTCAATGATCAACCATCAGTAAGTATTGCTTTCATTAATTAAAATGAACATTTTAGTAAGCATTTTGTATAAATGAAGATGGAGTTTCAACGGTTTTGATCTCTAAAAGCACTGCAATGTCAGTGGATCACGGCAAATTTGGGAAACGTAATTTTCATGTGACTAATACTAAAATGTTGTTGTTTTTCTTTACTACAACATATGTGGTGATTGGGATTTTTGATTATGTTAAATTAATAAAATAAATCCTACATTCATAAGTTGCTGTTTGCACTTTTCCATTGACGGCATGAAAAATACATTTTTGTCAGGTGTGTGCGCTTTTCCCCAGCAGAGAGCTCTGTATGTGTGATCCGAATGCGCGAGGGGTGTCGATTCCTCTGTCTCTGAAACCAAAAATATGATAACATTCTGTTTTTGTCGACTTGGTTTGGAGGTTCTTGCAGCTGTGTCAACTCTTTCTTCTATGTGGTATCTGACAACTATTGTATACAAATGCTGCAGTCGGACGAAGCTATAAAGAATTTCCAAGAGTTCTGCAGCCAAGTTCTCGAGAAGAAGGAAACGTCCCGGCCAGAAAGAACTTTGTTCTTGTTCTAGTGGAGCATGTACGAGCTGGTGGAGAGAAGGCCTAAGCTTATGATGGTATTTGCACAGGTGACAGACCCATTTAAATTCATCACATCCTGAAAACAGAAATAAAATATAGAAAAAGAGCCTCCAGAGCTGCAATTGATTCATTTTACCTTTAAAGTTAAATAGGCTTATATATATATGCAGGAGAAGAAAAAAAACATTCACCAGTATTAAATGCTGACTTATCCTTAAATATAATAGAGCAGTGACTTAGGAGGCAGTAGTAAGAAAATGGAAAATACGCTTTTGAAAGCTTTTTGGCAGTAAAGTAGGGTTACGCAGAGGTGAACTAAACCGACTGCTGAAGGGGTAAAAAAACCCCCAAAAAACCCTGAATACTTTCACACTTTTAGGAACATCTTCAGAGAAACATTTAAGGAGAGATCAGTGTGTGCTTCTGTGATTTGTGAACCTCTACACACACTTAAAACAGCCTGGCCTGTGTGTCAGTTTGACGTGTGTCACTGTAATAAGGGCAGAGGAATCTTACCTCTTCAGAGGGACGTCGCCTGTCTGCTCATCAACGTAGTCTTGCTTGAGCTCATCTGGGACGTCGCTGTCACTGTCGTAGTCCTGATAGACGCTCTTCTCCAGCTCATCTGATTCATACTGGAGAAAATTTAAAAGGGATAAAGATCAGAGACGATTGAAATCAAGTTCAGCAAATGGAGAAAATGTCAGAAAAGCAAACAAAAACTCACTTGATTCAGGTAGAAAGGGTAAAAATATTCAATAATGCCTCAGATCAAAAATCAAAGAAATACTTCCTAAAATAGGATGATGTTTTGTTTTCCTAAAGAGGATTTTCAGAGAAAACAGAGTCGCTCTGAATGACTTAAATATGTTACAAAACAAATGGAGACGGGTGCATTGACTAAGGTACCAAATCAGAAAAATAAACTCATAAAACATGACATTTGTGTGACAAGAAGACAAAAACGGTTGCCTTCATCAAATAAACCTAAATTTTGTGCTTTGTACTTGTTTTTATAGGAGACATGGAAAACTGACTGCCAATAAATCTAACAACTTGTTTTCTTAACCTTGACGGCAACGACTCCCATTCAGTATTTCTGATAAATGGCGATGTGTCTGTGGAGGAATTCAGCTCTATTGAGGGTGTTTTAAAGGTCATCTGTTAGAGGTCATAGCAAAGTATCTCAATCAGATTTAAGTGTAGAAAACTCCAATTTTTTTATTTTTTTTTTTTAAACCACTCGGGGTTGAAATGCCATTGTGCTTCGGATTACAGGCCTTCTGAAAAATTAAAGGTCTTAATCTAAACATTTTCCTTCAAGATTTTCTGGTGACTATGGCAAGCTGCTCAATGTGTCAAACACACGGCCCGCCACTTCGCTTCTTTCCGATCAAAGAAGACCTACATTAAATATCAAGGAGTATCTAATATTTTCTGAGGAAAAACATGCAGTGGAGACTACTGCTGTGACAGAGGTCTGATTCTTGTTCTACTGTTTTCTGCTTTCCCTCCTAGATTTGGTCCTGGGTTTTTTATTTTCCTTGAGTCCTTGATATACTCTGTGAATCATTTTCTTTGGGTGGCCACTGCAGGGAAGGTTCAAAAATATTCCATCGTGTCTCTGTTTTTAGATAACGGCTCCCATTAAGGTTCACTAGAGTCCCAACACCTTATCTATGCTTTGTAGCTCTTTCTAGACTAACAAATGTCAGTGTCTTCATCTGCTTTCCTACAACTTTTTTTTAATTTATGTATTTATTTTTTTGAGAACTTGTAGCGTACTTCATGTTGTCAGACAAGTTCTGTTTAAGCTATTTCTGAATTTTACAGAATTCAGAATCAGGCAAGGGTAGCTTAAACAGATCAGACATGCAATCCCGCGATGACTCTTAATTCTGAAGTCGTACCCCGTTAGATGCGAGAACATCCTCAGTCTCCTCTTCCTTGTGCTCCATGTGCATCTCAAAAGGGTTCCCATCCTGATGATACTGCTGGAAAAGTGACAGCTCCTCCAGAGCCGGGCCAGCTGAGGAGGCAGCCTGTTTGCTTGGGGAAACGGAGGGAGAGCGGCACTGGCCCATGAACTTGAACTCCTGGATTAGAGAAAATGTCACAACAAAAACACAATTTTCATCTTATAAAAAAGACACTAAGGGACTGATAGATAATTGATTTTTTTTTTAATGTCTTTACAATAAGATTATTTTAGATCTGGTTAAAATTTAACCACAATTTCCAGAACATCCATGACTGTTTGGATGCACCCTGGACACTTGTTTGAGTGTGATGGTAGCCTTGGTAGTGAAAGATTTTTTGTTACCTGCCAAACTACTATACTACTGCCACAAACTGACAAACTGATATCTGGACAAGTAATACACAAAGAACGCAGGTTAAGGGGACGGCAGCCAAGCACATCATGCTGTGCAGTACTTTAAAGTGATGCACAGTGACCTTTGTTGACAGATACCAGGCAGGGGGCGGAGAGGGAAGTTTTGATGAAATGCAGAGCAGGTCTCAAGGTCGTGACTCAAAACCAGGACGGCCGTGTTGAGCACAATCGCCTCTGTATATGGGGCGCCCATTCTGCCACCTTGATGAAAACATTTTTGCTTTTAGCTGCTCCTAATTGCCAACTTACTTCAGTCAATAGTACATGTGCAATTTGGAGATGTGTGTAGTTTTTTGTAGAAGAGAATCAGATGTCACAGGGAGACCGACATACAGATTTGGATGGGCAAATCTGTATGTCTACAGATACTTAGAGAGATAATATTTGGTGTACTCAAAGAATTGGGCCGATGTGTTTCAATCACCTGGAGAACTGCCAGCCCACTGTGGGTATGTTAGCTTGTTGCCTTGGGATGGTGCGAGCATGGCCTGTCCTGCTTTAAATTCTCTACTAATGAATCCACTGTGAATCAGGCATGCCACGATCCACATTCACAAATCATTATAAGCTCAATAGGATCTGGGTCTGCTTAAATCAGTCTGGGAACACTCATGCTACATCACACATAATGGGGAGCTTAATGCATACTCAATGCACCCCATAGGACCAATTTAACCACATTCTGGCTGATTCCGAAAGCGGTGGATCATTTATGTTCTGGCTAAATTCAGCTAAATATATCAGACACAAAGTGATCATTGTTGGTTATCATATGTGAAGGACATCTGGTACAAGTGAGGCTGGGCCATTCAACTTTTCACTTGTATGAACTATTGCACCAGAGCGCGGGAAAATCCCCCCAAAAAAACAATCTGCATACTACCGGGGACGACAGCCGTTTCATGTTCATTCAGGTTTCATAATGAGCACTAAGAACACTCCGACACACACGCTCATTCACACAAAGGTGCAAAATATAAAGGGATTTAGATTTTTATGTAAATTTCTAATGGTGATGGGGTGCTATATGTGAACAAAGCATGAATAAAAGTCATCTTACTCCAGCTTTTTTTTTGACTTTCACTTACATGGAGCTGGGCAATGTTAAAGTTGGACTTGACTGGACATAGTTCCCATGTCTCGTTTTCCAGAAACATCCTAAGCTCTTCCAGTCGTGCTCTGGACAAAAACACAGAAGAAACGAGCACAACAATAAATCAATAAAACGTTATCTGTTAAATAGCTAAGAAATGATCTTTTGCAAAATTGCTCCTGTGTTCAGACAGTCTGAGATTAACTGTGTGAACATGAACAAAACCACCAAAAGGTCACTGAAACCCAGCAGGAAGGAGGAAAGATGTGTCCTGTCTGTAACAGGTTTTGATGTGTAAACAGGTCAAAACAGCCACCCTGGCGTTCACCTGCCAAGTTAATAACATCTCATACTCTGTAACATATCATCACAGTGTTCGCTTTAAACTCTGCAGGACACCTTTTATGTCTTAAGGGTGTTTGAAATATAAGAGTTGACAGAACACAGAACATGGGAAGAGAAAAAACAACAAATTGCACGCTCAACTAAGCTTGGTACGTGCAGTAATTGGAAAATGTTGTACCTGCTGCAGATTGAATTAAGAATTAAAAGATGATTAAACTAAGAAAGGAAATCACTCAGAGAAAAAGATAAAATTTCTGTCATTTTTGTACCACTAAACACTCATTTTGCACTTAATTGCCACTAAATCACTCTCAAGGTGTCCTCATTAATAGTGCAGACATCTGCCACTCGTGTTTCTTCACATCCTACAATCTTCCAATTACAAGTAGGCTTTCATACCCAAATTATCTCCATTCCGTCTTCATAAACCCTAAAATGTATTCATTATGTCTGCCTTGTGTCACCTGATCTTTGGACGTTTCGTCAATGACCACTGACACGTAACCTTAATGCTGATCAATGTGTGTCCTCTCTGATGGCAGGGCGCCGTCTGTGACTGTGAGCACATATTCATGAGGTTGGCAGGCTCTAATGTAATCAGGATGTAAAAGGGATTTTTTTTTCTCCTCATTGAGTGTTGCCATGTAATTACACATTTATTCCAAAGAGGATTATGCAAGTGATGGAGTGTGTTAGAATTAGCCAATGGCTACCATTTTGCATAGAACGTTCTCTCCTCATTGAACAATTTACAGGCTGGAAGGCTTTTGCTTTTACAGTATATAAAGACCTTTTTTTCAGTCACTAACTTTCACATTATTGAAAAGAACAATTAGTTCCTCTCACCTGTGATAGTTTTTGAAGTAGTTCACACTCTGGCGTTTGATAGACTCCTGCAGAACCTCTGACTTGCTGCCACAGAACTCCTCACCAACCTGCATCAACCTGAAAAAGCAGAATGCGGTGTGGACAGAGAAAAAAAGTGGAAAAGAAATCCCGACCAAAAAAAAATTTCATCAGAGCTTAGTTATTTTTTGGATTGTATTGTGTTGTATTTTATTACATAACTGAATTTGTAAAATGCATTAGGGGCAAGAGTATGGAAGAACTGAAATATGGGGTAAATCACAGGGATTTTGCTATAGAGTAGTACAAACCTATTACGTATTGCCTCTGTACCCACATCAAAAATGTACATTTTATTTTATATAAGTGTCTGTATTTACCTGTTTAGGACACAAAAAATGCAGACATATCAAACAGAATTTGAAGGCTCTGGAGTATTTTTTGCTGTGTGTGTCTGTTTGACAGAAAGCAGACAGCTGCAATATCAGCTCACTTTCCATATAACTATAACTCAGCAGACATGAGACAGAAAAAAAGGGAAAGAAAACCTAATGTGAGGAGGATGTGTCTAATAAGCCAAACTAAATTCTTATCTTCAAAAAACTAAATAATCTGATATTTTCATCTACTTCCTCACACTTGTTTACAATTTTATCGAACATGCATGAACTTCTACTTTTAATCACATATTGGATTGTTGAATGTAATTGGTATGCGATTTATCTAATTGTCTGTTTTTACTTTTATCTTGTTCACGCGACATTTCATTCTTAGCATGTTTTGAAGTTTGTTAAAGTTTCTGATGGATACAGACCACACTAAAAAAATCCTGCAGGTCAACCCGATTAATTAACTAAAACGAGCAGCTTACAACATTGTAATGAGTGATATAGCATTATTAATATGAAAATAGATTAGTGGATAGACAAAAGGAAGGGTAGATATAATCAGAGTAAATGTGGCCAGTAATGACAAATCTAAATAAACATTCATTCATAAAACCTTCTTAGGAAGTGATGTAGGTTAATTTCCCTAATATGAATGGACGTACATCAAAGAATAAGTACTCTGATGGAGACAGACCACACTGAAAAATCCTGCAGGTCAATCTGATTAATGTGACCCACAGAGGACGGAACGGCGGAAGCAAGAGAATGAAGCCCAATTAGCAGAATAAAAGCGAGCCGTCTGGACCGACCCTGACACGTACCTGCTGATGACATCTAGTACCACTATGAAATCATCGTATTTGAAGTTTGACATGTCCGTTCCCAGAATATACACCTTCACCTTTAACTGGACATCCTGAGGAGAGACGCGGAGACAGGGATGGATTTGGTAATTTGAAAGATGAGTGCTGTAAGTGGAGTCAGAACCTGATAGAAAGCTAATGAGTTGGGGAGAAAAAAACAAGACAAAAGGTAATGCTTGACTGCAAACCTGCCAGATCCGCGTCAGTCCATGCTCCAGCTTTTTCTTCACATAGCTGCGGTCCACAGTCAACTCATCAGGCTCTCCTGCTGCATCATCTACAGGAAAAATCAAAGAAAGTACCCAAAAAGTATTATTAGACATTAACGGAAAGAACAGAGAGAATGTCTTTCCATTCTGGTTTTCCACCTAAAACTAGATCAACAGCCAGTTAAGTTAAGCTGATTAAGAATGCTAATTGCTGTTAGATAAAGGATGCATACAAACATTTCTACTGCTCCGATAAATAGAAACATGAATGTGAAAATGCGGCCTCATTTGATCAGTAAATCTGCCATATTATTAAAGTCCTTCCCTGCCAGCTGAGGACTCAGTTGAGAAAAGCTGTCAGCCCTTGTTGCCAGTCAACATCTAGAAGACACGAAGGTCACAAACTCCCAGCAGAGGTACACGACTGACAGCAGCTCAGAGGCCAACAGTACAGGCATGGGCGACCGCTAAATATCGAGTCCTGCTTGCTGTCAGACACGATTCCTCCTCCATCATGAGCTCACGATCCTCTTTGTTGCGTCTCCATTGTTTTGTCCCCTTAGATCGGCTGACAGCGTTATGGCAACATCAATACTCCTCTTTAGCTGAAAATTGCTTCAATAAATCTGAAGTTGCTTCCCTTGCAGAAAATAGATTTTTAGGAAAGCCAGCAACAGTTAGCCTTTAAGTCAATAAATAGTCAGCTGTCATTCTTAAAATAAATCACATTACGGGAATTGGACTGCCGATGTGGTTGGTTGTACTCCATTTACAGGACAATAAATTATATACTAGCAAAAATATGAAAAAAATATTCCACATCTATCTGGCAAAATAACTGACCATTACAGTGGTATAAAATATAAGATTTGCTCCCTTACACTTTTTTTTCCTTTTGGCAAACTGAAATGTTTTGTAATTTTAATATTGAAAAAGCATGACTTGAGCAAATTTAAAAGCAGTTTCATAAAGTGATTTGATGCATTATTAAGAGAAAAGCGATATGTAAACAATCCTGGCCCTGTGTGAAAAAGTAATTATTGTATAAATATAAAGCACTGACACAAGTACCACAGCTACTTATTGCAACTCACTGAGGCGTTCCCCAAAGACCCAGTGATGCAAAATCTGATACCCCTAAATTTTGAAGAATTAGTGAAGAGGGCAGAATTTTTCCAATTAAGAATTACCAAGGCCAACTGGTAGATTGTCAGATAAATATATAGTTCCTCGACTAAGAACATGTATCCAATTTCCTTAATTTTTCACTTATATTCTCTGTGCTGACAGAAATGTCTGATGGCATCCAGAACATGCATTGTTACATAGACAGATGAAGTCAGACTTTGCTCTTTTATGGTTTAAGTTAAGTAGCAATTTTTTAATTACACAGCATGTCTAACAGATAAAAATAGTCTATGTATACTTCTAAATATGAATGATTTCATAGATAAGGAGTCAATTACATAAAACATAAGTATGAACCACAAACTGACAATGTAGAGAAAAGTGAGACTTTCTGCTGCTTCTATTCACTGCTGCTTTGATGAACACAACCAAACCACTGCAGTGTTTGTTACCTGCTTAAACAAAAAATTTGGAAACTGAACCATAAGTTTTGGTAAGTGGTCACTGTGTTAGTCATTGGTGGCCAATGTCTAACATACTCATTCTTTGGCAACATTTGGCAGCCAAGGAATGATGGAAATAACTATTTTTGTCTATGAGCTGATAGACAAGTATCATCTCATTTTAGAAATCTAAATGAGATGGTCTTTAATTTAAATTTATATTTAGGTTTACTGGAGTTACCAGAGGAAAAACATCTTCAGCAGTTAATAAAAAAAGTGTATGTCACTTAATGCATTGGCTTCAACCCATCATTCTTGGAAATTGCATGAAGTACATCAGGCTTGAATGTTAGAAGCTGCATAAACCTTTCAGTATTTTTGCATTTATTCTGATGTAATTCAGCTGACAGCCCTACACCATTTTTCAATTCTAACATTTATGGATAATTTGCTATTTCCTCCAATAAGGAAAGATCAAATAATTTCAAGCAGTGCAGGATATTTTGATTCCCACCTCGGTTCTCTTGACCCTAATATCACAGGTCAGATTTTTAAAATTATTAACATTTGACAGAGATAGTGGAAACAAGTATGTGACTCATTAAAAGACAAAAAAGGAAGGAGTGAGAAAGCAGCTTGACACATAAAGTTCGACTTAATGAGCACACTGATGGCACTGTATGAGTGGGGCTGTGAGAAACAGCAAAAGAATTTGGGGAAGACGAATTGAAACTGAGTTGGAGAAAGCTCATAGCTCCAAAACAAGGTGAGAAAGCTGAAACTGCTAATTATTAACTGATCAGGAAATCCACAAAAACTGAAATCGATCAGTGCTGCAGAATTAAATATCTAAAAACAATTATCGCTTTCTTAACAGTCACCTCTCTTTCATATTAACACTCGCTGCGAGTGTTAATATGTTTGCAGGAAACAGAAGAGAAAAGCCTTGGAAAATTGAGTATCTGTACTGCACTGCATTTGCCAGCAGATGCAACACAAGTGACCGATAATAGGACAGCCTCCTTTTCTCCAGAAGTTCCCCTAATTACAAGTATAAATAAAGCTCTACCCTCATTCTACACCCAAACAGACGACAAAGTAATAGGTCAGTAATTTATTTCTACAAAACCACAGAACTTATTTCTGAAATCACAAAACAAACAGCCACCTTTCCTGTCCTCAAAGAGGCTGGATAATGATAGTAGCAATGTTATCTATTTTTTTTTCTTCCTGATGTAGCAAAATTGCACATAGGTGAGTAAAGCAGAGCTAGAGAACAACCTGAGCACTTTTGAAAGTTCAAGACTTATTTTTGCGAGAAGTTTTCTATGAAATATTTCTATGCCACTAAAGCGACTCGAGTGCAGGCTGGTTTACTTTGATAGCTGCCTTATTTTGTATGCATCACACTGGGAGAAAAGATAGAATTTAAACATGCCTTGTTCCTGACAAGTCTGTGTCAACATCAGTAAAACAGGACTTCATTTCCTCTCAAATCAGTAACTAAAGATGCACACGGGGTCAATGCTGTGGCTTTTAATCTCTTTTCCAGCTTGTGCAGGTCATTTGATTCAGCACCTGGCATCTGTTTGCTGTTCTCAGTGTAGATAATGAATGTTTTCAAACTGAATAATGTTTTACACAACAAGAAAAAAAAACTATGTAGTATTAAAACACCAAGAGAGCTTTGAATGTAACAGCACTACTTCATGCACATTAGCAATGTTCATAAATATCTCTGTTAAATCAGATAAAGGAGCCAGTGATAGCATGGTTACGACATATGTACTTAATTCTTGGAAACCTTTTTCAAGTCTGGTCATTTTATTAACAAAACAATTGTTGTGCCAAATTTGAATAAAACTGCAATAATTTCTAACGCATACAATGTAGAAATGAAAACCAAAATGTTAAGAATCAAGATTTAAGTACATCCCACAAAAATGAAACACAAGGTTCCTAAAAGGCTTCAGGAAGCAAGTAGTTGTTTTTTTTTAAACCAACAAGGAACCTTTCATCCATATGACAGCTACCTGGGCATTTCCTCTTTTTCAGACATTTTTCTGTAAATCAGAGGAATGGCTGTGTGCAAAGATCCCAGGAGAGAAGCAGTTTCTGAAATACTCAGACCAACCCGCTTGGTCCTAAGAACCATGCAACGTTCAAAGTACCTTAAATCCCCTTTGGTTCCAGTTCTGATCCTCAGTTTTAACTTCAGTTTCTCACAGTCTAGCTATCTAAATGTATTTAGTGGCTTTAGCTGATTTGCTGTTGGTGTTGACAAAAAACACCTATAAAATGTCCAATGACTGCATAAAAAACATCACAAAACAAGACTCAAAGGACTAGCTGTCAGCTTCTGACTTGGCATGAAGCCCCAAGCACCTCACTGTCTTTGCCCTGTGGACAAAAGGTACTGACACATTATTAAGCTCATGATTTTTGATATCACAGCTAAGTAGTGCCTGTCGGTTTTTACTTACTGCAGAAATATGATTGGTAGGTGGTGGAGTTTTTGGAGCTTTGCCGTTAGTCCAGGCAAAACACCATGTTCAACAGGCTCATCAAATCTCTACATAACACAAGCCCCACCCAATTCACTCACACACCTCCTCCCCAAAAGCAAAGAGGAAAGAGTGAAAACCACTACAAAGCCAGAGCAGAGGCCACCTCTGCACCGAAGACATAAGTGACACTCAATCAAGTGCTGAGATGATAGGTGTGACTGGTGAAAGTTAAATTAGAATATGTCCTTTACCCGCCAAAGAAGATGGCATCTGTTGAATACTGAGAAAAAGAAAGGCAGACATTACCTGTTAGGAGTACTTTGTATATCTTCGTGTTTTCATGTTCTGAATCATGAACAACGTGTAGCGGGAAAAAAGCTTTGGGATTTCAAGAACGCAGATATAACAGATTTACACGTACATCCGAGCACAGATTTTGTGTAATGAGTGCACTAAGATGAAAGGTCTATCAAGAAGAAAAATAGATTTTCCATTAAGAATATCAGCCTCTCCATTGTACAATAGCTAATAAAAGAATAAGAGAAACAAAAGAGCGTTGACTGATGGTCTGTGCATTCATTCTGCTGGCAAAGCGTTCTTTGCAAGCTTGTTCTTCTGCAGGATCTTATGCAGGATGCAGGATCCTGCATAAGATCCTGAGAAATACTGTTGCTGAAATGTGTCGTTAATAAAACGTACCGCCACATAAACAGAAAATCTCATTGATATTCCAAATTGCAACTAAGATGCACTGAAATTAAGTGGGAATTCATTCCAATATCCAAGCAAATATCCAAGTTGAACGCAGTGTAAAGCTTGAGGGAAAGCAATGCAATTTGTTCTTCCTCAAAATAAACAGAAATGTATTTTTCATACGTTTGTCCTTTAGGCTTTTTGACATGTCCATGAAAAAGAAAACCAAAAGCAAAAATAATTTTATGCAATTTTTTTTTTATGTCTTTCAATTTAATTTTCTAAACCACTGGGCCTAACTGAAACTGCATGCAAAAAAAAAATCAATAAACAAATCAAAGTATAGAAAATGTTAAAAAGTCAGGACAAAGCAAAATAAAAATTAATTTCTGTAATTTCCTCTCATCAGATTAACTGAAGCCACACCCACACATGAAACCTTCCTAACACAACCAAGCCCAGCTTTACAATCTAGCACTAATTACCCATAGACTTCAACTGAACACACAACAACTGCCATCTAATAATTTCTGGTTTCACTTTTTTAGCTTCTTAAATGTCTCACCTCTCTGCCTTTATTCACTGTGCATTGCTGCTAATTGCCTGGTGTCATAAAAAACATAAAACTCCACAGAGGCACACCTGATTTGTGAAGACGTATTCCTGGTTGAGTGTAGCTAAGGGTACAAGAAAGCGGTTCTCCTAAAAGCAAATACATCAGCTAATATGAGTGAAACATAATCATGATGTGTATATCTTACATTTTCAGTATAAATCAAAGAACATGCTCAGTTTGTAGGAGAAAAAGGATCTGCAGCCCCACATGCAGTGGGATACCTGGTCACAGGATTTCATTTAATTTTGCACACCTGAATGTATAGAAAGTCTATTTTTGGGATTATTTTAATCTTAAAACGGATTTTAAGATTAAAGAAAGAAGAAGCACGTTAGATAAACCATAACCAAGCTTCCACAATGAGTTAGGGAGCTCCTTGTGAAGGTTTGGAGAATCAAAACAGGGCTTGCTCAATATATAGCAAGCAGACTGGAATATCAACATGTTTGCACTGCAAAGGACTCAAATCTCTTTGATTTTGCATATCAATGCCTTAATCAGCCTGCTGCATGGAATCGCAGTGAAAGAGATGTCCACGCATATTACAAATTATGCCCAAAATGCACATAGTAAATGGGACACGCACAAAAAAGACAAAATATACAATTATTACAACTGTTATTGTCATATCACTGACCAATAATAATCGAAACACATGATTTTCTAACATCATGCAGCCCCAGTCAATAGCTAACAGTTTAGAAGACAGAAATACTTTTCTGAAATGAAAGAACTACAAAAAGGATCACTGCTACCTTGTGATGGTACGGCCTTCTGTTTGTCATGCTCTTCGTGCCACTGCATGGTGCGGTGGTAGCTCAGCATCACCTCCCAAAGAGCCTTGCAGAGATCTGTCAGGCAGGGAATGTAGCTGTCGAGGGTGATGTGCTGCCAAAAGAAAAGCGCAAGGAAGACAAAACTAGATCAAGCATCATTTTCTAGAACTGTTTACTTCTCAGCAAGTCATAAATACTTCACTTCCAAGAGTCGCATGAAAAGAAATTAATGGGTATGGTTACATGAATGTTCTAAACACATCTTTTTTGAAGATGTCTACAACTCGGCTAAATCTTTGTCATGCACACATTGCAATCAATAAGTGATCTGTAATTGCTTTGAGGAGAGATGAGCAAACAAATCTACATACTGAAATATTTTATGACAACAGGTCTTCCATAGATTTTAATTATTGATTGGAAGTCTTCTTATTTATGTTTTGCATTGCTAGTAAGTGAAAAAAGCCAGCTTTACTTCCACCTTATTTTCCACACATAAGTTAAGGTGTGTGGGTTTTACAGCAATACAACAAAGACCCTCCTCTGCTATTTTCTGAGTTGTTTGTTTGTGTATTGACTTGCTGTAAAATGAAACTTCCTCACAACTCTAGCTTTGAGATTACATCCTCAACATACAATCTCCTGTGTTGAAGCAACCCCAGAAATTGTCCTGTCGAAATCATCCAATCATAATTGTTTGAAAACATCTTAAACTTAATCTAATACAGAATGTCAGAAGGGAGCCCTTTATTAGGGTGATAAAGACTTGGAACTCATCACCAAAGATAAATATTCAAGACACAAGTGGAAACACACAAAAACTAGTTAGCAATAATAAGCAACTACAAAAAAGGCTTGACTTGTCACTTTTCAATGGGTAGCCAATAAATCACTTACTGGTGGTTCCACTAAAAGTGTTCTAATCCTGCTCCGAAAGCTGTGAACACTTCACTGGTTGGAATATCCTGCTTGTTTTATGTTTTAACTGTTGGTCCGTTTTTCTACTCGCGTTTTGCTACTGTTTTTCTCTTGATTCACAATAAAACAAAGTAGCATGTGATGTTTAATTCAAATCAAAGAAAACCAATTTAAAGAAAGAAATGTCAAATTGCACACGACTGTGCATGTGTAAAGTTTGTGAATCCCCAGTATCATGTGTGTAAGGCTCTCATCTTTGTTTATTCTGTCAAGATTAGATTTTTTTAAATCTTTTTTTTCTTCTAAAAGTTTGACCTCTATATGATTACTTACCCTCCCTGGGGATTGTTAAGCAAACCTCCAAAGCCAAAGGTGCAGTAGTGTTTGACTTTTAAAAAAATCTTGGTGCAGGTAGGGGTTTTCTTAATATTTAAGAATGAAGGCCCCCAATCCATGGTGCTACTTAGACAGACAGAGGTTTTGAAAATTTTTTTTACTGCTTCATTATAATGAAAGAGTACAGGTGACGATAGCTAGTGTGTGTGCTAAAGGATTTATTCTCTGTGGACTGCCTTCAAGTAAACAAATTCTATGCAACTGCAAGGACCAATGCGCACAGAGTAAAAGCATTTAGTATCAATTTACATTAATCAAAACCGCTAAGGTGGTGTTATCAGTTTATGACTTGAATGCATTTCATAAAAATTTACTAAAATTAAATCTAACTAAAAGTCTAAGATGTTGACCAACACTCCTGACTATGCATCTTTGGTCCTAGAGTCTGCACAGGTACGTGTCCTGACTCACAATTTGATCCAATTAGGACAAATTCAGCTGCTAACAGTGGTTAGCACTGACACAGTTCAAGGCCCTACCATCAGAAAGCAGAGTTCTGCAAATAAGCTCACAAACAAATTAATCACAAAATTAAAGAAACACTAAGGTACAGGATGACCATGTTTTTTTTTTTTCTTTAAAACTTAATATGTTTTTGTAACACACGTCAACATTCTTTGCAGACTTTGTAACGGCAAGAATAACACATTTACAAACAGCAGAAGTATTAAGGATTTATTCTTTCAAATCCCAGACCACGATTGATAAACCAGCATCAGACAATCTCTCAACACAACATTTGTCAAAACATTTGAAGTAAATTAATAACTGGAAGCACTCTGAAAGAAACCCTCATGTACTCTGTTACATTTATCAGAGATCCCAAGGCCACTGAAGGAACAAATGGCATGACTCAGATTTATTAGCATTGCTTGAAGTCCAGGCAATGCTTTATTGCCTTTACGGTTGACGCCAGGCAAAACGTGTTACAATATGTATTTATTATTTTTTTGTTTTACCATGAGGGTCACTGTATTTAATATATATTCTTTGTGAAGAAATTAAGAATATTTTGAATAACATGAAGTCCAGTAATGCCTTTGACGTTACTATATCTCATAGTCTCTATGAAGGATGCAACACTTTTTTTAATAATACAATTATAGAAGGTTGGAGACCATTAGAGCACAGCAGCCAGTTAATTCAGTACATTTCTAGCATGCATTGAAAAACTCCAGGCCAGTTCGGACGAGACCACTCTCACGCTGACTTTTTATGTTCTCCATCGGCCACCAATAGCACAAGAGTGTGTTGCCAAGGCACTGGGGTGACAGGTGTTTCAGTGTGTGGGCGGAGATCTTCTGCTCAGTGAGCCTTTAATGAGAAGAAGTAACCTAAGCTACACCCACATAGAAGCGCTCTGGTGTTCTGTTTGTGTGTGATATACCTGTCTGTAGATTGTTGAAGGGCTCAACGGACACAGACTGGGACATAATAACTGCACTTAACTGGACTGAAGACGGCTGCACCCATCATTGTGAACAAAGCTTAAGGTGCTTCTCCAATAGCAGCATCAAGTCAACCAACCTGTGTCATCACTGCTGTGCTGCAGTGACAAAAACTGTGCTTTGTTGAGAATAAAATAAAATGAGGAAACGTTTTATGTTTACGAACAGCAGTAACTACAAAAATGTGACTTTTCCAAATTTCAAATATATTAGATGTCAAAAACAACCATATAATAACCAACCCCATAATAAGAAGCATTAAAACAAAATAAACTCCTGCACACAAAAGATATTCAGGCCCAAAAAGAAAAGACTCTTTAGTAAAGGCTTATAGTTTACAGTCGCTGAAACTACAGAAGAATGTATAGTCAAACTCCTCCACCCACCTATGGCATTTTTTAAGTAAATTCTCTTATTTGCATTGAAAAAAAGGAAGACCAGGGAATGAAGAAGAAGTGAAACTATCTTTTAATGAGATGTTGTAAAATTAATAAGACCCTTTCACAATCAGAACTGACCTTTGCCGATGCTCCCATTTCCCCTGAATTTTTAAAGAGCATAACTTAGCAGCAAGTTCAGGGGGTTGGGACATTTTCTGAAGCTTTATTTGTCTAGGGAACATGGTCAGAAGTTTGTTCTTCTCTGCAAACAGTGGCTTTGATTTTTTTTTATTTTTTTTTTTGCCAGGGTTCCACAAGATCGGTACTCTCACCCCAGCCCAAATGCTTAGGGGAGAAATGTGACTTTAATGTGTTATTGAACAGAAAATCACATGTTTTTCACTAGACTTTATTTTCTCAACATTCACATTCTGTTAAAAATAAAAAACTTATACAAGGAGAGAAATATACCATTCCCAATGCCTTGCAGCAATACTCAAAGCTACCTGTGTGTAAATTAATCTTAGAATATAAGATTAGTTTACAGCTGTTCTGCAATAGTCTGAAAGGTTTGTTAAAATTGTTAGAGAACATACAACATTACGAAGACCAAGCAACACAATAAACACAATAAAAAGGTCAGGAACAAAGTTGCAAAGAAGGTTTAGAAACAAGCTTTCAAGGTCTCATGAAGCGCAATTCAATCCATCGTCTAAAACTATAAATATAGCGTTACAGTATACAATAGGATAAGAGAGCAGAGCCTTAACCTCTAGAACCCAACGGGTTCTAGAGGTTAATGAGTTAAGCAATCAAGCATCAAACAATTTTTTAAAACGTTTCATTGGCTCTACTGGCCTTTCTTTGATAACGAATTGACAGGAAAGTGGATAATGAGAGAGGAAGACATGCGGCAAAGGTCATCTGGTGAGGACTCAAACCTGTGACGTCCGCATTGAGGACTAAGGCCTCCATGAGGGTTGTGCCTCCACAGCACCCAAGCACCAAATAATTTTAAGGTGGGCAGACATGGCCTGGAGAAACCAACCTACCATGAGATGTTGAAGCAAAGAAAAAAATGTCTAATACTTTCTGCACACAGGTTCAAAATCTTCACACTGGCAGAGATAAGGTGCATGTGGGTGTTTGCATGGACCTTCATTTGAGTGTGTGAGAATGTACTGCCCCTTTAGCATCACCTAGCTGGAACAGTAACAGAACATCTTCGCAGTCTGAACACAGAGAGCTTAAACCTACAGTGCGCATTTGTGGTGTTAGAAGAATCAGCCCGGCAACACACTGTGTGAGAGGAAATCTATCAAACACAACTGAAGACTAAGATCTGCCTGTAACCGTGGCAGAGTTTCACGCACACCATCAGTCGGATCCACACTTACTCTCAGAGGCAGTTAAAGGCACACAAAAAAAGAAATGGAATGGCAGGGAATATTTGTACAGCTTGAATTGAGATCATGGAGCGCAGTTATGACTCTGCAGACGAGGTTGAAAGAGTGGATGCAACAAAAAACAAAACAAAACAACAAAACTGGTTCAAAGATTTAGTTGAAGACTTGACCTTGGGCACTTGATATCCCTTGAAATGCCAAGGGGAAGCAATTTAATGGGTGTGACAGGGAAACATGCATAAACAGAGCAACAGATGATACGTGACAGAGAAAAGAGGTAATACAAAGGTAAGAGGTAAAGGACGGGCCATCACTGACATGAGCACAGCTGGCAACACCCCCTGGCAAATGTTGTGCTCTCACACTGCAATGCCAAACGGAGCAAAGAATGCTTCACCATAAAGATGCGATAACATTTACCTCCCCATATTTTCTTTCCATTCTGTTGGTCGGATTAAAACAGCCTCGAGGGGGATGCTCTCTCGACAAGTTTGTGATGTATTGGTCAAGTTATGGCTTACTGAGCATGCAAGTAAAATTTGTTTGGGAGGAGGAGGGGATAGAAAAAGACAAAGGGCGACTGAGATGTGTGCGCCTGACAAAGGGTGCAACCGGAGCAATGCTATTCTGTGTTAGGAGCGAGATTAATTATCTCGTGAGGGGCTACAATGCAGCACGCGCTCAATCACTGGCTACATGCTCTCATCCTTCACTTCACCCTGCGAGGCAACTGTGAAGAATTCCCATGTCATGAAATGAAGCATATTTATGTTTGGCTGTACAATAAAACAAATGTGAATGAGGGGTTGAGCTGCAAGAGAAAATAAGAGTTTGATGCGTAGTAGAGAGTGCCATAAACGATACATCATGTTAATTTATCACAGCAAAGGCAAAGGCTTTGCATGTGTTACATTACTCACTTTATCTTATTATTAAACAGACATACTGCACACACAGTCCTGTTCTTACCGTGCACAAGTCCTTATATTGCATCTTCTGGAACTTGGTGTCCGCGTTGCCGGCACACAGCTCAACATACCCCAGGACAACCTGGAACACTGTGTTGTGGATAGCCTGGGTGAAGTGCATGTGCAGCTGATCCATAGCAGTCTAAAGAGACAGCAAAGAAGATGAGTAAGACAACAGCGGTGTCAAGATGTTGTCAGGTCTGTTTAATGGTGTACAAGAGTAAAAAAAGACAAAACAAACAAAACAAAAAAAACAGCAAAGTAAGCTGCGTGGATACATAACCAGTCCACCTGGTGTTATGAATTGAAAAACTGTGCAGTGAAAAACAAGAGATTAGACTGTCCTTTGCACCTGTTGTTTCCAAATTCACACTGAACTGGTTGATAAAACTGCTCTCTTTAGGGGGAAATATCAAAAATATGTAGCAATCAGTAATGGTGTAGGGTAAAAGTGTTTGTGGTATGGAAAATGAGTGACTGAACTGAAATATTCAGTGTTTTATTGTAAGACAACATAAATAAGTTAGATTTAAATAGCTGTAAAGTTGGCAAGATTTGCCAGTAGGAGGATTTTTCTAAGACTGATATAAAAACAAAAATGAACAAAAGGAAGTCGTTTAAAAAAGCTATTTTGTTAAGTTGGATTTCAATCAAACTCACTGATTGGCTGGTTGATGGTTTAGGATATATTGATTGGCTGGCTGTTAGATGAGTTTGACTGGTTGGAAATTGGATTGGATTAGTTTGGTTTGATTGGTTGGGTTAAAGTGATTGCCCAGTTGTTGGGTTCGTTTAATGGTTGGGTCCGATTCTCTGCCTGGCCCATTTTACTTCTGTGCAATATGACTTTTCTGTTTTATGGTTATTTTCTTTGTCCATTAAAAAACTACTATAAAAATTGGCGACTGTCTTTGATCGACATATTCCCCACTACACAGTACAGGCCATCACATTGCAGGACTACCTTTCTCATTTACAATTCAGCCCAAATCAATAAAACCATATTGAATTCCTTAAATCAAAGCATCAAAATACTTTATAGAGTCAGTGTTGGATATATACATTCTATATATTCAATATATTTCTTAGGCAGACCGTTTCAATTTTTCATCACATTAAAATTCAATATAAATTCTAAAACACTTGTTCACTATCCATACACCAAGGTTTTTAATGCATCTTTTTTCCACCCGTAAAAACAGTGTGAGCATTTATAAGGGACAGTAAATACTTGTGCTCCTCTCTTATGTTAGGTTTAACATTCAGATTATATCGCAAGTTACTAGCATGAAGTATTTCAGTAATAACTATCCCATCATCATGTAGAGAAACCAGTAATCTTCAGTGGTACCCTGGAGGACCTTTGCCTTTACTCTATTTTGCCATTATTACCTTTCACAGAAAATTGCTTCAACTCTGTAAATAATTTAGCTTTTTATTATACAAGTAAATAGAAGTTTCAAATCCCCACTCTACCCAGGTAAGAGCGTCAGTGCGTCTGCTTTTAATTTAAAGGGAAATAACAGTTGCAGAGACATTCTCTTTTGCATCATCCTCCTCTCAATCTCAACTGTATCATCTGTGAACCCTCCAGAAATGACGACACCAGAGTATACGCAAATGACGGCATGCTGCTGAGTGATGCCCTCGTTTAACGGATGCTGGAGTGTAATTAGATTTTCTTACATTCAGGCCTTGACCACAAACTACAGCCCTCAATCCTTTCATACATCCTGCCAACATAAAAGTAATTCAAGCACCTCTCACCACAAGGACTTTCACCTCACCAGGACTCAAAATATACTGAAAATTGTTTGAAAAGAAAGGAAAGCAGGGAAAAAAACATGGCACACGTCATAACAATAGCCCTACCCTCCTGTACCTTTCTTCCAAATCCTGATTAAAATAAACAGCAGAGAAACAAATCCAATATTCTGTATCTTGATAATAACAAACATACCAAATGCTATGTGCTTTGTGAAGCTGTTAAAACATAACCAATTATCCAGCCGGAGAGTATTAAATCAAAGTGTCTAATCAACAAACAAACAGTTCTGACCAGATACTTCAGTAAAATGCAGCAGCTGAATTTCAGATTAATAAAATGAACAGATGATGTTGAAAAGGTGCAACAAACTAATCAAAAACACCAACCACTTCAGCATAATGGCAACACAAAACCACCAAAGGCCTCTTTAGATTTTATTGTGTCTGAAAAAGCTTCTTGTCCCAGTAACAATGAAAAAAAAATTTTTCAACAACCCTCAGTGACGCAGCGTTCACGTCTGCTGGAGCTAAGAGGCACGCTAAGTATTCACTTACATCATCACTGGTGCAGGCTAGTGGTACCTGTGGTTAATGATTATTATTTAATTCAAGAAGTTATAACAAACTTTGATTTCATATTCATGCTTTAATGAGGCAAATGCCCACAACATTCCTGACACATGCTTTGTGAACCAGAGGATACAGGATATTTTGATTTTGTGATGGTAATCTTCCGCCACACAAATTAAATATGCTGTATATCAAAAAATTGTGTAGGAAAAAATCTATAGCTCCAGTCAGCAGTTTATATTCAAGAAGATGAATTTCACTCAATTTGGACCTAAATGATTTATTTAAATTACTCCTTTTTGAGTGTGGAATGCTAATATGGACACCACTTTTGATTGATTCGAAAAACAAAAATTGGGATTAAAGTTATCCTGAATGTTTTTTTACTGAATGTCCAGGTTTGAATTCACACATCCACCCTTTTAACTAGCTGGCTTGGTATCTAACAAGTTGCACCTTAACCACAGACAGTTTTGGCCACGAATAAAGTTGTGGCTTAATTCTTGTTGGGTATTTGGCCATTCTTCTTTCTGTTATCAGTTAATTGAAAATGAACAGGGGATGCAAATGTGTGAACTTAGTTCTTCTTTCTAAATGTATTCTGCATAATAACTCCCCTTTCCAAACAGAACAATCTTACTAAATCATTAGAAACCCATAATTAATGGAGCGTGACTGCGCTAAAAATCAATGAAACTACATTGGTTAGTTCAGCACAGAGAAATATATTTTAGAGACGTTAATAGCCAAAGTTTTGAGTTTAGCTAAACATTTATTTTCTTTAAAGCATTTCAACGGAAATCTAAGTGCATTCTTAAAGTTGATAACTTTACATGTAAAGTACATTTGGGTATACATATGCTCATGACAAGATCCTCTCTGTTGTTCTGACATTCAAAAGAAACATGTCTTATATTTTCCAAAGAATTGTGAGAGTATCTGAATCCGACCGAAGGGGAAGGTTTGTGCCTGACATTTACCTGACAGGCAAAGAAGTTATAATGGAATCACAGAAGATGACATGCATGCTCCACAGCCTTGTTCATTCAAAAACTCTGAACTATTCTTTACTCCAAGGTAACAACAGCAAATCTGTGGAGCTTAAAATATTACAGCACGAGAGAAAATATATGACAGCATGTCACAGACTGTCACAATTATGACAGCCTCTATGATGATTTTCATGGAAATAACTGACAAATTGCCTCTCCTTTTCCATTTTTAGTCACTCTATGGTTATTGCATAACCGTATATATTTTTTTTGTCCTACCTGATATAAACTTGTGGGCAAGATTGCATGTTATCAGGAAGAATTTTGTTATTATAACTCCATCAAATAGTCACTTAAGGCACATATTATATTCATTTAGCCGTTGGGGTGTTGAATGTAAGCAAAAAGAGAAGAATTTTAAATACTGAGGTCGAAATGAGATTAGATAGGATGGGACTCCAACGATGTTTTAAAAGTAAAATATTTATCCCAATTATCGAACAGGATCTCATTACAAGCAGTTCTAACATCAAAATAAACATAAGATTAAACCTTTTTTAATGTGTTTTTATTATTCTGGCACTGAGTAGGCAGCATGCTAACTTTAGCGTTATACCTACATCAGAAAGGTTCAGTTTTCACCAGCAAGATAAGAAAACTGTTTTAAACATCAGCAAGCAGTGTAAATCAATTTAATTCGGGTGTTTTAGATTTTCAGTTGAAGCGTAACGCAGTTGTCAAAAGCTAACTTTAGCTTGTCCTTTAGCCGCAGGTTGCCGCAATATTTATAGTCTACAAAACGTTCTGAACTGTTGCCCTGTTTTTTTAACACATACCCCAAATGTTGCCACAAAAACCGCTTAAAAGAAGTTGCAACATATCAAATACTGCTTTAGCCAGATGAACTGCGGCTGAATCAAGTGAGAAATGTTCCTATATTTAAATGAAAAAGGTGAAACACACAGCGAGCCTTGTGTATTTTTGTACAAGTGACTGAGGACGTTTACCACAATAAAAAATATTCCAACTAAACAAAGCTTCATCAATAACTTAACACTAATTAATGTTGTTTAAGCATACCAAGATGATTAGATAACATTCTGTTTTTAAGATATAAAGACATATACTTATTTGATTCTGTAATGGTACAACACAAAGAGCTGTCTGACGAAGCAGCAGTGAAAAACAAATTTACATTTGTGCAATGCATTGTCCTTCAAAGTCCAAATGCATAATGCCTAGTTGAACTACCTTTGTTAAAATGCGGTGAATTCACAAGGTTTAGACTTGAACTCTCTTGGATGATGTAATAACAAAGGGTTTGTCAATGACGTTGACAGGTACAGAAATGCACGTGCCAGAGATCAGAACTGGCAGATACTCATTTAAATCTAATCGATCATCATCAGATCAAACACTGAAACATCTGCCTTTTTTTTTCTTATTCAGTGGTTCAAAGCAAAAGATCTGTCACTGTTAGTCTTTAAACTGATCAACAAATCAATCCAAAAGCATACTTTTTTTGGAGCTCTATGAAAAAAATAAAATAAAATCTAAATCAGACAAATCTGGAAGACATATGCATTGTTTCAGATACAAGTATAGCCTAGTAGTACTTTTTGATTGGGATCAAAAACACTTTGACCACAGCTACTACTTATCATATCAAAGAAGTAGTAGTTTTTTTATTATTATTGATTAAGTGCTACAGACTCTAGAAAGAAAACAAATCTTAAGTGGGGTTGTGCATTTCCAGACAAATGGTTTGAGAGATTGGGTTGACGTTGGGTTATTTCCTCAACTGTTTACAGTTTAAAGCAAAAGGTTCTGGTTTGAGCAAAGATTTCTTTGCTTTATTTGAGGAGGATATTTTGTTTTTTTAAGGTTAAAGTTACTGTATTTGTTCTAAATTACTTTTAGAAATAAACCTCAACTTGATCACTTCAACTGAATGAATGCTGCTGCTCACGTTCTCACTAAAACCAGGAAGATAGAGCACATAAACCCAGTTTTAAAGTCCCTCCACTGGCTCCCTGTCGCTCAAAGAATAGACTTTAAAATACTGTTAGTTTATAAATCACTGAATGGTTTAGCACCACAATACATTAAAGATTTGCTGCTGTTGTATTAACCTTCCAGAACCTCTCAGGTCTTCTGGTTCTGCTCTGCTCTGCATCCCCAGAACCAGAACCAAATGAGGAGAAGCAGCATTTAGCATCTATGCACCACAAATCTGGAACAAACTTCCAGAAAACTGTAAAACAGCTGAAACACTGACTTCCTTTAAATCTCAACTAAAAACCCACTTGTTTAGAGTTGTATTTGAAACGTAATCAATTACAAATTTATTGACGGAATCTGACTTGATGTTGTGTTTTTAATGTTGATTCTATGTTGCATTGTTTTTTTGTGTTTGATTTGATGTAAAGCACTTTGAAATGCCTTGCTGCTGAAATGTGCTATACAAATAAAGTTTGATTGATTGATTGATTGATTGAATGTTCTGAAGTAATAGTAGAAGGGAAAAGAACAAAAGAAAAATAACGTGTTATCCTCTGAGTCAAGATGAGAGACTCAAACTACAGGAAAAAGGTAGAAAGTAAGGACAAGAAGAATAATCCCATTCAGACATCAACATTCCAAAGGCACAAATTAGACAAAGCACTGACCTGGGTTTTCCCAAGGAGCGTGTATGCTTTCTGGACCTTGGTGTAGTGCAACACATCAAAGTGCTTACAAGTCCTTGACAGGGCGACATCAAGCTGCTCCTGGAGACAAAAATAGACAGAAGACAAAGGAGAGGAGGCAGCAAATTAAAAGGGAGAAGGAAGAGGGATTATCAGTATTAAGACAGGGTGATTCAGATACACACAGATGTGCAAATGTGAAACTATCAGGCCAAGGGCAGGGTAGCTGGATGTGGATATGAGTGCATATATAACTAAGTGAAAGATAAAGAGATGAAAAGAGAGGCGTTGCAAGAAGGACATGTTTTGGAAGAATTTAAGAAGTGGTGAGATGTGTGACAGGTTTGACGCAATAATCTGAGCTCAGACGGCAAAGCGCCTACAAAGGCCAAGTGATCAAATGTCTTGCATCAACCAATGTTTTCTTAAGCCCTGTGTGAAAATGCTACACAGGAGGATAAAGTAAAAATCTGCAGCTGATGCTCTCAGCCTAATGGACATGGCTGACGTGAATTGAAATTAAATTCATCCAGACTTATTGGTACGACAACTAGACAAAATGGATTAACATTTAATAATAATAATAATAATAATACATTTTATTATATTTTCTGTGATAACAATCATAAGTGACTTTGAAAAGTACAGCTGTATGCTTTTGACAGTGTGCATGTAAAGATGATCAATTCCCTAAACACAGAAATACCCCTTCTGCAACTGCTACACCAAATAGTACAACTTTACTGCTAGACAGTCCATGATATTTACATGTAATCAGATTTTCGAATATATTGATATTCATTGATGCTCTTGTGAAACGATCAGTGTATTAGTAAAATCAGAAATCCCTGCCAGTTTGCTTTTGAAGCGTGAAACCATGATCATCAATTAGAACTGATACTTTTCCATACCTTGTGGGTATCCCTGGTGAAAAATGTGTGTGTTGAAAAAAACAAAGGGTCTGCTGGTAACATCTTGTTGCCAGATGGCACAGAATACCTTCAGTGATGAAGTAAAGGCCATGCCTTGATGGATCCAGGCTGTTTGACAGCAAAAAAGGGTCCAACACCCCATGAGGTCATAGTGTGTGTGTGTGTATTGCTTCCAAGGCTTTGTTGTATTTTTTTCAACTATGGTGTTATGTAGAATTGAAGTCTTTTCATACTGCTTCAGAATACTTCCAGGGCTACAATTAGAGCAAAATGCCCTTGACTGCAAACTCTGCACTAACATCAACTGGTGGAAACCGACTTTGGAAATCTGGAACCGTGCTTATTTGTTCATGTGTTTACGCTTAAGATTTAGAGGATTTTGTGTTGCTTGCTTAACCCCTTGCTAGGGTTGCTAAACGAGCAACCCTAGCAAGGGGTTAAGTGTGTCCATACATTCAAAACTCCCTCCTGTTCACCGGCACAACTGTAAGCAGTTAATCTACTGGAGCACGGCAGCAGTGGTTCTGTCATAATAGCCTCGTCAATATTATTTTTCACACACATGCATCGCGACACAAGCAGATATGGCACAGATACCATTTACAGGGTTTGCATGCTCATACTGTTGACTCTGAGATTGTGTCAATATGTGGCAGACACAAAACAACAATGCCAAACAATCGGAATATGAAATTAAAGCATAATTTGCTTTTTCTCAATTGAAATCTTTAAAAACACACAAGGCAAAAATCAAATATTACATTTCATGAAGTTTGAACATTTTACTTCTGAATAACGTATTTAGCAAAAAAAAACCAACTAACTATTCACATACCTCTATTTGCTCAAGAGTGTCTTGTAGTTTAGAGTTCAGCTCACTGTGGAATGAAAACAGATTTATTTTCAGTTTTAGAAAAGTTGTCATTTCTTTTATGTACTGCTTGTTGACAAAACAAAACAATAGCAGATGTAAAGCATCATTCATGCTCTGCTGAAAATAATTCTATATGAAATATGCTTCAGTTATTACAAAAAAAAAATTATTGTGTCTACTTTCCATAAACAAGGCAGGGATGGATGCAGCAGAAAACTGATACGGTGGTTATTCCTGTCGCCTCACAGCAGGAACGTTCCAGCTTAAATCTTGGCTGAGCCCTTTCTGTGTGATGTTTCTAAGTTCTAGGCTGGTGGTATTTATCTGAGGGTACTCTGGACTCCTTAGGTAAGTTGAAAACAAATACATCTTATGTTATCTGAAGACTGCAAAGGGTCGCTTGGCCTTGCATTACCCTGTGTCAGATTGGCGATCAGACCTGAGTAGGTGAGTTCTCCACCTTGTACTGTGACAGCTGTGACTCCTGCGATCCTAAAGTCCATTAAGCTGGTCGAATAGTTGTGTTGATGCCTTCAGCGGAATACCAAACCAGGCTCCGTATCTAGTATTCCGGTAAACACCAGCAATTAAAATCTAGTGCTTTGTTTTCTGAAGCAGTATTACCCAAGATTCAATGTTGCTTGCCAGAATCAATGCTCAGCTTTACCAGCCTGCTGGTCCTTCTTCATCTACAGAAGCCATCCAAATATTTAGCCTGCATGCTCATTCTCAATCTTCCAATCCAGGCTCCATTTTCCAGCCAGAACATTCTCCAGTTCTCCAACACTCCTCTTGCCAGAACACTGTTGAGCTTGGCTCTTTTTTCAGGGTGTTTCAGCTTCCTTTTCTCTGGCTGAGTCCAATTGTTTTCCTAAGCCCTGCACTGTTGCAAACAACTCGTGAACTTTCCTGAGTCTCTTAGTTACATCTGAATGCACAACTTGTTTAATTAATAATGCAATATTGTAAACGAGACATCTTCACTATCTTTGTGCTGTTCTGCTTTTGCCTCAACTCAGAAAATGCTTTCACTTGAAAAGCTCCACAATAGCAGTAAGCATTGCGATTGTTTTGCCGATCCCGAGACACCAAGTCATTTCCCTTGTGACTCTGCCACCCTGTACCTCCATCCACAATCATCTGCTGTTCCATCGTTCCCCTGCCTCTGTGATTGTTTGGCTTGCGGTCTTTACCAGGTCAGCTTGCTCTTATGCTGTGCCTTGTGAGACTGCGGCAGCCCAAGGGAGTGTGTGTCCTTAACAGATTGCTAATGAAGCATCTTGGGTTTTACTTGGAGAGAGAAAAGGACGAGGAGGCGGCAGAGAAATTAAGAAGAGGGGCTAGACTAAATCAAAATGTTCAGGTTTACACGCACTCATTGTTGCAATGAATATCATAGTAATCTGGGGCTTTTATTGATTTATTTGAACAGTTTTTTTTGTTTGTTTTTCTAGACAGATAATGGGATTTCAATTATCTTTACAGACAAGAATTGGTCTAAATTATTTTTGTGAATTTCTCTAAAATTAGACGAAGACTAATTTTATACATAAATCGTCACTAAGATTTTGTTAATGCTTCTTTGCAAGTTTCACACACTTTTTGTAGGCATCAAAAAGGCTTAAATCTTACTGGATATGTACTTTTGCTTTCTTTGTCCATTCCAAAACCAGTTCTTCGTTGATGACATTGGTCCTGTGAGATCATGCATCACCTTTTTAAGCGTAAAGTTTTGATTTAAGATATCAGATTGAGGGTACTCCTCTTTCAACATGACATTCACCATACGCTATGCACATCATCACTAGCACTCTCAGCATTATGTAACCACCGCTGTACTTGACAGCTGGTGTTATAAAAGCAACTTGACTCCTCCAGTAGTCAAAATGTAGAATGTTTAAATCCTTTTCTTTTTTCTTAAAACTCTCTGGGAGTGTTCATGAGGATGCCCGTGAATTTCATTCCAGCTTGAAGGTGTCAATTTGGAAGCCGGGGCTCCGTGTCAATTCCCGTATGCTGGCGTTCAATTCACCTTTGGTGTTACGGGAGTTTCCAGTCTTGGTGTCTTGAGTCTTGGTGGATTGTTTTTGAATAGCTTAACCAAACCCCTTGTATTTAAGAAACGCAAGATAAATATGAAAATGCAAATAAATTCAATGTCTAAACCTAAACTTTTGTGCTGAAAGTTAAGAAAAATGATCAAATTCTGAGATTGTGGTACCTATAATTGCTATTAGAGGAGTTGGAACAGATTATTTTCTCAGCTACAATAGAAGATAGCAGGCCAAAGCTAATACCCTCAGTAAAGACAAAGATAGGAAGCCAAGGCAAAGAAAATGGAAAAAGTTAGAAAGCTGGCTCAACTACACAAGAATGAATTGATCGGCGTCAGGTCCTGACTGTTGAGGAAATGCATCAGAATGTTCATAGGCGAGCCCCAGAAAAGTGGAAAGCAAAGGCTTTAGACTTCTGGCAACCACAAAAAGGAGATACACCCAAGAAGCTCATGCCAAGAGGATAAACATATACTGGTTCATTGCAGAATATTTTAGCTGGTCCTGATGTTCCAGTTTAGCAGAATAACTGGAACTAAACCACACAGTGAATGGTATTAAAAAGAGCACAGGGAAAAGAACAGGAGCCAGTCCCCAAACAATGACAGCAATTAAATGCTAATGAACAATAAAGGCTAGGAAGAAGTAGATCTCAACATGGCTCACACTAAATACTTGAAGTTCAATGTGTATTCAGACAACTTTTTCACAGCTGAATAACACTAAACTGGTATCTGTATTTACTTATGCTTTGATTTTTCACCTTCATGTAAAGTCTGTATTGATTTATTGAGCCTTTTCAGGGTTGAAGCATTCACCGAAGGACATGCCAGTTCAATTTAGGAAATTAAAACATAGTAAGGCAGTTTTTTTTGTTTTTTTTTCAGCAATTCATACTGAAGTTTAGGTTTAGACATTAACATCACCATCATCTCAAGCCTTTGGTTGTAGCTCTTGATTGTGCATCTTTTCAACCAGTTTTTCCTTCCACTCAACTTGCAAACCTTTTGTGGGTTGCCCCTCTTCTTGAGAGCGTCAATAACTGCCTTCAGAAAAACTGTCAACTTTACTTCTCCGCCATTGTCAAGCCCATAATTATGTTTAAACTAAAAAATTCCTGCATTAAAAATAATTGTATTAATTTGCCCTAAGTTCATCCAACATTCACTGCTTTGTAAGCTATGCTCAATTTTAATTAACAGAAATAAATCCTTGGAAAGCATCACTCAATTGCAATTACTGTTTATAGGGTTGTTTTTCTTTCTGAACGAAATTGCTAGAATGGATTAACTTTTAGATGACACCAATTTACTGAGATTAACTTGTGAAGAAGAAAAGCAGCTAAAAGGCATTCCTCTAATGCTTAAGAGTATCACCAGGAAGGCTGACATATATATTACTCAGTGAATGTGAAAAATGGAAATTGAACCTGCGTGTTTCTCGCCATTATCTTTAGCACACTGATTATTATAAAAACAATCTCTCAGTTTCTGTTAATCCGTCCATATCCTGCATTGACGTACAATAATTATTGTGCAATCTTGTGTGCACAGCTGCTGTTCGTCCCTAATAGAGGCACTCTTCTAAGATCAGAAAGAATTCATAAATAACAGATGAGAAGAAAAAGCTAATTAGCGATCTGTTCCCTGCAGCGGCCACTGAGTTTCAGCAGGGTCACATACAAATCTGGAAAAAATATTTTCCCCTTTTAACAAGTTTCAATTAATGCTGGCATTAGGAGGCTGCAGGGCTTTGAGGCTTGTCCCTTTACACTGATTTGCTGACTTGCTAAACAAGCATAAGCGCCTTAAAGGGTCCTATGGATATTCGTGTTTTGTGGGAGCACCATTTTTGGCTGCAGTCGTGTTACAAAGCATGTAAGGAGAGAAATAAGGCTATATGCAGGAGCAAAAGGCCAAGAGGTGAGACTTTCACCAAGGTTGGAGAGGTTTAGTCCAAGTGAGAAGGCCTGACCGGCAGAACCTGGTCAAGCTAAATTTTACAAGTTTTAGTCATTTTTAGTCGACGTCTCTGCAGATGTTGCTTGTTTTTTTGCACAAGTTAAGTTCTGGTTGTAGATTTCAAGGTGAAAGGAACAAAAGGAATAGCTTTGATCTAGAGTTGTACTTTGCTTTCACTTTGCTTTTACAGAAGAAATCATTTCAACCTTGGGAACGGTCTTAAATCAAATCAGATAAACCACATTCCCAGAAATAGATCTGAAGGAGGCCTTCTCTCATTTCAAATAGTTTTGACAAAAAAAAAAAGACAACCCCTCTAGAATCTGGGTAAATGCATAAAAGTTATTAATTCATGAGCAAAATGAAGATTTATTTCTCATCCCCTAACTAGTTGATGTGATTAGCGCAGTCGGAATAAAAATTTAATAAATAAAGCCTACTCTTATCCCAAGCAAAAATTTGAATCTGAATATTTTATCAACACTAATGAACAATCACATTCACTGTGCCCAGCCACTCCTGCTCTGCTGTAGGGCATCAAATCTGTTCAAATGATAACGTGATGTCCAAATGAGGAAGCTCTGCCTTGTAGCACAGATTGGTTGTCTCACTGCCACGTTAACAAGACTGACAACATTTTCTAACAAAAAAACCTTTTGATAGACATTATTATAAGGTCCAATTTGCAGACACTTTAATATATATATATATATATATATATATATATATATATATATATATATATATATATAATTATTTTTTTAATATAGATTTTTTTTCCCCTACCAATCATGCAACATAACGGTATTATGTGCAACTACTCCAGTCTGTTTTCGGTCTTCTTGGCATCTGACTAACATTAAATCAGACTAAATCCAACACCTTAAGAATTCTGGACTAGATTAGATTTATCCTGAAGGATAAGAGAAATATCAATTTAATCGATTTGTAAAGAAATAGTCATTTCAATGTGTTTCAAAGCCAAAAGAAAGCAGTGACATTGGCCTGTTTTTATTTCTAAGACAGTGTGTGTTCATCTGCTAGTGACTTAAAAACCAAAATGATTCATGAGTCAAAGAAAAACTCAAATTTGATGTGGCAAACTAAAGATAAAAGTCATTTTCTTTAAGAAATTTCTTTATTTGGGGGGCTGGGGGGTGGAAGTTGTTTGTTTTTGTTATTTTTTACTTTGGACAATTAAGCAATTGTAATCTGGAAGCTTTATTTATTGCTGGATTTTCAATTCCTTAAACTCATTTAACCCCAAATAATAAAGAAATACCAAACATTTTTAGACCTTTTTTCATAACATAGGAACGTTGCAGACTTCCACCTCCACGCGTACAGTTGCTTTACTTATAAACACACTGTAAGATCTAAACACTGTATGATGAATGTGCAAGCATTTCTCACCAGGAGTGTTATTTAAACTTTTATGTACTGATTGTTTTATGCTTTTTCAGCATATGTCAGCATGGGGAATTTCAAAGAACATCCCATGACGAGGTTTAATAAATGAGACCCTATAAAAAAAGATGGGATTCCCACAGTGATGGGGAATGTTTCATTTGCTTCATGCTGACTCAATTTATTACAGAAGCAAAGAAAAAGTCAGGAAAACAAATATACCTTTCTGCATTTGGTTTTCTCTCTTTCTGGCTCTGAAAATGAGGACCAAAAATGAAAATGTAAAACAAAAAATGTAAAACAAAACGTCTGAGGGACAGTTTCTTTAAATATTGCAAAAAATAAACAAATAAATAAGCTTAGACTTCTCTGTCCATTCTCTGGTTGCCTACTCTTCTAATTCATAAGAAAATCCTAATAAATTCACAAATTTAGAAAGAAACTATATTGAGGTAGGTTGCGAAAGACTGGGCAGCAACCGCATAATGTTTTTCTGCATAAAAAAAAAAAAAATTCAAATTTCAGTACCTACCTATTTTTCTGAGTGGGGAATCTTTATTACATGTCATACAAAAGTCACATACTTCAAAGTCTGTGCAGGGACAAATTCACAAAGCTTCTTAGAAAATCTGTGTAATTTAAAGAGAGGATTAAAGGCATTGTGGGAATAAATAATATGACAAATATCAACAGCTCTTGCACTGTCAGCTTCAGCAGCCATAACAGACTGTGTTAGAGATTATAAATACATGAGTCACCTAAGGCAGTGCACTGATCTTTTGACTTATTACACTCTACACTTAGTGGTATTTCTGGTAAAGACGTGTAAAAACACTATTAAGATCATATAAAAGCTTTTTAGTAGTACTTTAATTTGTGTACAGCTACAGTACAAAATGCCTTTTTGATCTATGGATATTTTTTTTTTTACCTTCTTGCAAAAAAAATTATTACTCCTCACCCAAAATTATTAGTTTCAGCCGACTTCTTATTTATTGCTCTGACAATAACTAAGAGCAAATGCAGGCAATCAACTTCTGGAAAAATCTGTGCATATTGGCTGTGATATGAAAATGTTATGTTTTCCTGTCCTTCCTAATTTGAAGAATGGCTGGGAAAAAATGGTTGTGTGTAAAATAACATCAGATTACCTATTAAATGTTCCTAGACCAATATAAAAGAGATTTTAAAAAAAAATCATTAAATGACAACAGATCACCAGACCCTCTACGCACCAGCCACAAAACAGCTGCTCAACGTATGTGCTACCTTAACTATACCCAAAACATAAAACCGATTTCTATTTAACACAGGCTACGTATAACGCAATTCTGCAACAAATTATGCCATTATGCTGAAGAAAAATAAAGATATTATAAAAAGTCGTTGGCTGGATGACAGTTTTGTTATTCCAAGGTGACATCAGTTCATAAACTGAAGCTGCTCTGAAGTCGGGGGGTTTTCTTTCTGTTTGCTGTTTTTCTGTAGTTGTCTGCTGGGGGAAACAATTTTAATAAAATGAAGAAGAAAACTTCACCTGAGAATTTATTTTTACTATTAACACAGAATAAAGCACAGGTAAAAAGGAATAACAAAATTTAGTTCGTTGCAATTTTCATAGATATGAAACAGAAGTAGTTGATTTTAGGGTTTAGAGTTTACCTGACAGATTAAGCTAAGGCTTCTGGATAAGATGTAAGCCATTGCTGAGAAACATCATTATCAGAGTACGAATTATTAAATTATGGCTAAAAAAATATATGAGGTCACAGTGAACTTGTAGTTAATCCACAAGTCCAAATGATAACTGATGCCAAATATGAAAAATATTCCCTGATGGCATTCCTGGGATATTGCACTCATAAAATGAAATAGACGAAGAGACAGACGGGCCCAAAGTAAAACATCCTCCAGCCAGCTGCATTTCATTTTATAATGATCCCAGAACATTTCTACACAGACACAACCATCAACAGGCCGGAGTGGAGGATTTTAAAATCAGCATCAAATATATGTAGGTTGTTGCCAAAGGTCCATCCAAAGCTGATTAAACCTATCACTGGCAGCTAACTATCTATGCACAGGAGTGTTGAACCCTGGCACCTGTGGTGAAATTCCCAACACTGGCAGTGATGTGTTTTATAATTGCCTGAGCTGCAGAGTACATGCAAGGATGAAGAAAGAGAAGGTTCATGCAACAATCTGTGTTCAGAGGAACAAATTATAACATGAGAAAGACAGCCACATAAGATATTAAGCAAGTCTTACCATAGAGGCTTTTTTAATTAGGGTTTATGTAATTATTCTTACTGCCTTTAGGGGGAGAAAAAGTTCTAAATTGCTGGCATTTGAGAAGGTTGTCTAACAGGGATTACTGTGAATCTGCTAGGTAACTACCTAATGAAAACAAACATGATATTCAAATAAAACAGTATAGTATTGTGATGGACTATTCATTAATCCCAGTCTGATGTGCCTTACGTTCCACTAAACCGTCTTAAATAAATTATTGTTAACTAGAATCCACTATAATTCAGCATCTAGAGTCAGCCAGGCTAGTTGGTCTCTTCACTAAAATAACTGGTAAGAACCAACCAAGCAACAAGCAGCTGTGGAAGATTAACATCAGAGAGAAACTAAAAAATTATGAGCAGAAAAAGAAAAATGCTTGTTTTGTACAATAGCATTCCAATTGTTAACAAGCCCTTTCATAACCATCTACCAAAGTGCATCAATTTATTTTTCACTGTCAATAACTAGTTTGAGGGATTATGAATATACACAGTCACAACACGGTCAAATTCCACTCGCAATTTAATTAAATTGTACATAATTAGATTTTTTTCTTTAGACCAATTTATGTTAATTTTGACTATTATAAAACATTTTGAATTATGACGTTATGTACTTGAGCCACATCACCACATTTTATTGCACAAAAATGTCCAAGGGGAAATTAAGTCGAGCTTTAGCGTTGCCAAGACGTTCTTATAAAGGACTCACTAGTTGGTGGACTTTTAGAAATCCATCTGAGAATATCTACGAGGAGCTTCCTCTTTAGTTCAGACAAATATGGGCATAACAAACAGAGTTTTGGGTCTTTAGAACTCCAACACCTCCTGAGAATAAAAAAAAAGTCTTTAAATTGATTCTGTGGACAACTCATCTCTGAACATATCTGCATGATGTAGCTTTTATATGGAAATAAAGATACATTTTTAAACAGCTGATGATATGCCTATAAGATTGCATAGTTCTAAAATGAGGAATATTTTACGGAACATCAAGCATCCTGCATGGTGAGGTGAGAGAAGCATTTTGGACAATGTAGCCTTACAGTAAGTAATTCACATCAGCTTTGCTTGATAATTACATATATCAGAAAGCACAGTGGGTCTATCCTTTTCTTGAAACAAAAAGCTGATATGCAATAGCCTGACAAGGATTTAAATATGGAGCTTCAAGAAAAAAAAATGGGTGGAGATGCCTGGCAGATGACATGCAGATCTGATTACTTAAGTAATAAAAAAGATTATGTCATAAGGTTCCGCACTATAAAATGTTTAACATATTTATAAGAGACCAGAACGACACGAAAATTGGATAGCTATTCTGGAAAGTAATTGTTTTGTTCTTTTCCCTCAGTTGTACTTTTTCTCTTCAGAGTGGATAACAATGAGAAGATTTCAGCATCCCATTATTCACATGTGTATAATATTTGCTCATGGATCAGATTTCCCTCTTTTTCACAAAGCTGGTATTGTTAAAATAGCCCCCTACTAAATATTTTAACCTTTCCTAGGACAGGACAAGAACATTTTTATTAATGGCTATAAAAGCTTTAAGTGCCCCAGTATGAGGATTTTTTTAAAAGTTATTTTGAATATCACACGAATAAGAATAATGTCAAAACAATAAAAGCTGGATGGGCTTTGTGACCAAAACATATTTCAACAGCTATCCCCAATGTGTGTGCTGCTTACAGTCTTAAAGTTTGATATGTTCATATCCATGAATCTTAAACACAACCAATTTTATTACTACTCTACATCCAAAAGCAGGAAAAATAATTTTCTTGGAACATTTAAACATTAGGGGTGGATGTTTAAAAAGTCAGTGAGTTACAGTAACATTTCCTCACATGTAAATGAAAGTCTCCAGTGATTTAATTGTTTCTTTTAGTTGCCTTTCCGTTGAGATATGTCACAGTTTAACCATCTGCATGTCATAGCTCACTGGGTGCTTTCCAGAGTTTCTAAATCTTGTAATTGGATGTTTTCTCAATAGGGGATAAGCTTAAATTGGAAGCTGCCAGATGTATACCAAATATGCCATCGTGTCTCAGAGGAAAACAAGGCCTGCAGTGAGACAACATTCACTGTCCTGTAACTGGAAACTTACTGCCTTGCAAACTATTCAGTCCTTGAACTTATTTACACTCACATACAACCACAAACTTCAGTGTATTACAGTAATTTTATGAAAACCAAAAAAAAAAAACTAATAAAAAGAAGTAAATAATTGGAAAGTGGACGGATATTTTACTTTTTTTTTTAGAAGTGTAGTATGCATTTGTATTCAGTTCTCTTGTGTCGATTCCTTGTTGATTCAGCTTTCAACAAAAATAAAGTTGCAAGTCTTGCAACTTTATTTTGCAAGACTTGTAAAATAAGTCTTGCAAGTCTTGGGGTACGTCCGTACGTAATTAACTTGTCTAGATACTCAAGTTTTTTCTTCTTCTTGAGATTCTTCAGTACTTGAAGAATCTCAAGTACTGAAGAATCTCCAGTACTTGAGATTCTTCAACTTTTAGATTCGTCCCCGGTCAAACATTCCTGAATTAAATGCCTGAACTGCATTAGATTCTGTTCATATGTAATATATTTAAGGCTGAATAAAAAAAAAAAAATCCATGCCACACAGTTCAGATTTTTCTTTGCAAAGTTCTGCAAGCATATTTTGTGTTGATCTATCGTCATAAAATCCAATTAAGATGTATTGGACTTTGTTTTTTGCAATGTAACATTTGAAAAAACAACCAACAGTTATTACTAGTTTTTCAAGGCACTTTTAAACATTTCAAGCCTTTCACATTGTGGGAGGAGCCACACAGCAGCCACAAAGAAATAGCAATAGGAAACAATTCCCTAAGTGACATGTCTCGAATCAATCAACTTCCAACCTTGAGAAAGAAGGGTAAAAATCAAAAACGTCTGGCGCTCTTCGATCTGTTTTATCAAAGGAAACACGATTTTAAAAAAACTAAAAAGATCTGCGAATGTCTGAGCGGAACTGAAATGTGATTTTTTCGAAAACCACACAACTCTGACGTCATTCTTCTATTATGAAATGTTGCTAGCAGTCAATACAACAAGTGAGCAGGTTTTCCCTACCCTGGACTGAGCTACACCACCACATCAATCTGCTCATGCTGTAGCCTACCTGATGCAGCTGTAGTGTTTGAAGGTGCTGGCCGCCTTTTGACATTCCAGACAGAGCTGGATTGCACCTGGATAGTCTTCCTCCTACAAGAACACAGAGCAGTGAGGTCATTTAACCTGTTTTCCAAACAGGCAGAAATTTCACAGCATTTTTATTGTAAATGCTTCCTGCCACAAAGACTTTAGATATAAATAGCAAAAAGGGTTTGGTTGAGGCATTGATGTGTTTGCCCTTCTCTTTGTATTAGCTTCCTGACCCAAAGAATTGTTGTTTATCTAAAAATAGTCGCCACAGCAGACACAGTCCTGGCAACCCTGGGCGGAATAGAGATTGCAAAAACCCTGCCATGATGTTTGACCTTTTAAGTCATTTATGAACATTTCTGTGGGAGTTTGTAGAGATTACAGTACCTCGAGCATCTCGCTGAGTCTTACATCTGTCCTTTGCTGTAAGGTGAAAAGAAGAGGGGAAAAAAAAGAAGAATATGAAGAGCATATGTAACAGTAATCAGTATTCAGTGATCAGTGCAAAGATAGTTGTTTCTATCTTTGCACTAATTGTACCTAGGGCATGTTAAAACAGAAAAAAAATAAATAACCACTGATGTGTCTCTATGAGATGTGTCAGAGTATATCAGATCAAACAAGGAATGCACAATATATCCGCATTTGCATCTTTATCAACATATCGTGTCAGACCGATAAATAAAACCAGGTGGATAATAACAACCAAAGTTTATTTACATTTTGTTGCTGTTTGTGTGCCGGGAGAGAAGAGATTTTGCAATGTGGTATTTCTTGCAACATATGACAGAGATACAATGCAAGATTGCAGGTTCTTGCAGGGTCTGCAAGACATTGCTCTGTTTGCAGAGAAGCAATGTCAGTGCTGCAGTCACTTCTTCAGTGTCAAAAGAGTTGGGAAATAGAAGTAATACCTATTAAATCAATACTTATGATGATATTGTACAATGTATATATCAAAACATGCGGCTGGATCTTGACATGTGGGCTATTATTTCTGTTGGCATTTTGAGTAACCATAGCAACGTAATTAGCAAAAAAAAACGAGCCAAACGCAAATCAAAACAAACTATGACACTGTTTTGTGTCAGTTAGGTTCAAAACAGAGATAAAATGTTGTCTCCCCCTCTGTGTCTCACTCACACATGACAATTCTCATAGAGGATTAATTACCATAGCAACAGAACACTGAGGAAGGCAGAGATGTAAAGAACTACAGAAATGGTGGAACATTCAGTTCCTACAGAGGCAGCAGAGCTTCCAGCCACAACTACAGACACCAACTTGGCGGAATACTTACTACAGAAAGGTAAATGTGTTTTATAATATATTTACCACCAGTGACAGTCACTGTTTTGCAAAACTCTTCAAAAGAGCAGAAGAAATCTGATGTTTTTTGAACAATAACAATATTTCTTGTTAATCTGTTCTTGTGTCTAAGCAGATAAGCAGTATTTCAAAACAGCTTATATTTTATAAACAATAATATTACTTGTTATTAATTTGGGGTAAAGAGTTTCACGTTTTTTTTTTCTGATAAACTGCCACAAGTATAAATCAGATTTTTACTTTTGTGTTGAATAATGTATTTACCACAAATGACAAAAAAACAAAACATTTTCACTTTTCTGAAAAATTTACCAACTGCATAATTCTTGTTCAGTAGTAAGTAGTGTAACACAAATAGTATTTCAAACGAGCAGAAGAAATATCATGTTTTTTGAACAAGAACAATTTTTATTGTTAATCTGTTGCTAAGAGATGGGCGCATTTTATAGTAACCGAGTGCCACAAAGTAAACATCTGATTTTTATTTTTGCAAAATTTACCAACTGTAAATTTCTTGTCTAAACAGATTAGCAGCATTTCAATAGAGCTTATGTTTTATAAACAATGTAACTTGTTATTAATTTGGAGTTTTGCTAAATTTTCCAACTGTAAATTTCTTGAGTCTAGGCAGATTAGCAGTATTTCACTAGAGCTTATGTTTTATAAACAATAATTAATTTGGTGTTAAGAGATGAGCGTTTTTTCTGGCAACAAAATGTCACAAAGTATAAGTTCTTACATTTGTGTTGAATGTCCGTTTTATAAAATATTCAACACCAATGACAAAAAAAACAAACATTTTCACTTTTATGAAAAATTCACCAACTGCACAATTCTTAGCTAGTAAAGGACAAGTAGTATTTCAATAGAGCAGAAAAAAATCAGTTTTTTGAGCAATAACAATATTTGTTGTTAATCTGTTTCTAAGAGATTAGATAACAAACTGCCTGAAGTAACTATCTGATTTTTAGTTTTGCAAAAGTAAAAATCAGAAGGCAGTGCAATAACATTAGCGCAAACATTACCCACATTAGCTGCAGCCTTTTCGCTAACATAAGCTTTTAGCTATTTTGCTTATTTCTTAGCCATCTTTAGCACACTGAATGGAGGAAGTCAATGTAAGACAACATGCTAGTTATACCCCACATGCCACTAGCAGCATTTTAGCTAATTTTAACTTGTACACTAATTTTAACATACTGAATGGAGTAATGCTCAACATGCTTGTGGCTCTCCACATGCTATTGAGTGCATTGTAGCTTAATTTGACAGTAATTTTTAGCATCAGAGCACTGGGTTTCAGTTGACGGGAACACTTTGGCAGCCCCATTTAAATTTCTTCAGAAATTTTCTAGTTAATATCTATTATTATTTTAGAAAAGGTGTTAATACTTGTTATAATTTCATTGCCTATTTCACTTATGTTTCTCTGTGCAATGACAATAAAAATAAGTCTAAGTCTAAAAATAAGCCTAACTCTTCTCTTTCAGAAAACAGTACGATCATATTTAGCATTAAATGTGTTAATAAAGGCTCTTTGAGTCTTTTATTTGCTCGTTATTATCCCAGATGTTACAAGACACATGATCAGTGCATTTCACATAACTTTATAGAGGCTAAAAGACAGTTTTACTCCTACTTACAATAGATTGTATTTACAAGAAATTCTTAATGAATTAATTTGTACAAAAATGATTTTTCTGGATAGTGTAGTAGTATTGATTGCATTTGAGTGTGAAATAAAGCTGTAGCAGTGGTTTGTTAACATTACCAGAGTCTTGATGGTCCTCAGTGACTTGAGCAGCCCTGTCAGCAGCTGTCGCCTCCTCTGATTGGCTAACAGGCCCAGGCTTGCCTCCGTGAACTCCTCCTTGGAAACCCTGAGTTGTCTTCACAAAAGAAGCCCCAAAGTGAGTTTGACCAAGTTTAATAATGTATAAGTCACAATATATTCAAACAGGAATCAGGAAAAAATACCGCAAAAGGAGAAAAGCTGGTATGTAGCTATAATGTCCTTAACAATTAAATCCATCCATAGTTAAGAACATACATCTGTAGCAGGTGTTGAATTATTAATATTATTTTGAGTTCAGATAAATATTAAAAAAAAAACACACATTTCTTAAGTCATAATATTTGATAGGCATTTTGAATAAAATGCTGTAAGCAGTCAAATTCTGACTCCAGCCAGGCTGAATCTATCTCGAGTTTATCTGATGCCACATTCCCAAACCTTCTGCATTGTGTTATCAAAGTGGACTCAAAACCATCAATTTGAGCAGAGAATACGTGAGAGAAAATTACCATGGTTATGAGACAGGCATTTTATTTGCAGGGGCAATTTCTGAAAGGAGAAGTTATTTTTGGTTGGTCACTGGGTAGCATGTTACAGTACATTATTACCTTCTTGCATTAGTGCAAATAACTGCTGCCAGCTGCAGATTGGTCTGTAATGCTGTCACTCTCTCCAGTTCCTGTGAAAAAAGGATAATGTTAAAAAAAAAATCATCATTACTTTCTTCAATATGAAAGGTTTACATACACTTATGCGCCCATTAACAAATGGGCTGTTTAACCAGCATTTCATACGCAAAACTGTGGGGATGTTCAGTCATTATGTCGTTCAGAAAGCATACATCTTCGGGGTCCCAGAGATTATGTATTGAAGAGAAAAATTTCCAAATCAACCCAAAGGCAAAAGAAAAAGACCTAGTGAAGATTCTTGCTGAAGGTGGTAAGAGAGCATCACTACCTACAGTGAAGTGAATCCTGTTCCAACATGGGCTGAAAACCAACTGAGTCAGGAAAAAGTCAAATTACAAAAAGTCAAATTAGTATTTGGAGACATGTCATAAAATCCAATGAAAAAAAATCGAGTTTGGATGTAATGGTAATTACATTTGTAATAAAAATGAGGAAGCTTGCAGGCCGTATAATGCAATTCTTGCTGAGAAGTAATGGGGTGGCAGCATCATGTTTTGGGAGAGTTGCTGAACAAACCATGTCATCATGAGTAAAGTATACATTAAAGAAAAAGTCTTCCATATTGGCAATTACCCTATTAACACTACAAAATTGGGTTCAAAGTGGCAGAACAACAGAGTCAAAGTCCTGATATAAATCCCATTGAAAATGTCGAAATTATTGCCTTGAGTCCTCGACGCGGCCGTCGCGGGTTCGATTCCCGGACCCGGCGACATTTGCCCCCCTCTCCTATCCCCTTTCCTGTCAGCCTACTGTCATGTAAGGGACACTAGAGCCCACAAAAAGACCCCCTGGTGGGAAAAAATGTCGAAATTATTGACTAGGTCACACCAATTATGAAAGGCCAAAACTTTGGCAAACTGTTGTATCAGATTTCAATTGTATATCAAATATTAGAGCACTTCTGAATCAGAAGGACTCTGCTGTGAGTAAACACACGATTCAGTTGTGGAGTCACTGTTTCAGTGCCAATGAATAATACAGCGCAAGAAAACAATTCCCAAAATATATATATAATAAAGAGCAAAACCTTTTGCTCTTTAGAGCTGTGACATTTAGAGAAACGTCAATGATTAGTCTGCTCCTAGAGTTCAGCAATCATCCCACTTCAGTGACCTCTGCCGAGAACAAGCACACCCTCAGACAACGCAGTGCAGTCTCTTCTTTTCTTCTTTGTCCCTTTATTTTCCCGATCTCCCAGATGTCTTGCCGGAGGTGTAAGATGCTGGTTCCTTGATCTTATTTTCAAAACCGTATCGTCCTTCTGCAAAAAAATGTTTCAGTGTTCTCGAAAAAAAAAAAAAAAAAAAAATGTCTCATAACACTGTCAGATAAAAAAACAAACCTTTCATCAAGAGAATATGATCCAAGGAAATCCATTTTTAACGGTAATAAAAACAGAACAACCAAAGTGCCAATTCAGCTGTGGGCACAAGTTCAGTACCTCCTTTCAAACCAATCTGGCCTCATGATCTTGACTGTTGACGAAGGCCTAGATAAGAAGCAAGATTATGTTGGAAGAGTTTATTCAATAGCAAGCGTTTTCTCCGGAGGGACTTGCACCTTGTGATGATTTTGTTTTGTTTGGGGGTTTTTTTGGTCAGAGAAAGAATATGAAAAAAAAAGGTTATGTCTATGCTTGAACCAGAAAAAAATAAAATAAAATACTTAAACCTCTATTCACTTATTTCCACAAAATGTTTCGGAGGAAAATCATGCAATCAGTCATGAGCAATATTGTGACTTTTAAAAATACATTTTTATGTTGGTGAAATTAAGGGCTGGTGAAGTCCACACAAAAACTTTAGATTTGCCCTTTAACCAACAAGAACTGTCTGCCCTTTAAGTCCCTTCAAAATATCCTTTTCATATTGTCAGTCTAACCAAAATAAGCTCTCTCAGGTCCTTTGTGGTCAATAGTAGAATAATATTCTCTAGCTGATCACTACCCTCGTAGCACACCCCATATAGTCACAGTCAGAAATGAGTTCAGATTCAGAAAGTCAAAACCTTAGTCAACAAGAAGCTTGCTTCTCTCCAAGTGAGAGACCTAATCAACCTTTTGAATTTGGTCATGTTAACTGTATTTTGGTTCCCATCAGGCAAAAAAAAAAATATGCCTGTTTCAAACATTTGGCGACATGTCAGGATTTGGGTTGATTTTAAAAAGGATCAAAAATAAAATGCATACAATGTGAAATTGAAATCAACAAGCTAATCAAATGTTTTGCCAGTTTGACTTTGGGTATTTAATTATTAATTTTTTATCATTATCTAAAATAAAGTAATTTTTTTTTTTATTTATGCACCAAAAATGCTTTCATAAAATCATCCTTCAGATCAAAGATAGAAAGGACAACACTGCACGCACTTCTTGTTTAATCAGTATCCTAGACTGTAAAAGAAAAAGATCGTCACTGAAGTGATTCAGATCATTTTAATAAATTTTATTCTTTGTTTAAATACACAAAACTAATATGTAATCTAGGCAGCAACCCTGCATGAAAGGAATATAATAAAACATTGAAAGGGCATGGAGATGGTTGCATTAAAATAATCTCCAAAATGACTGTCTTTTAAGTAGTAACCTATGGCCAGGTATAAAATGACCTGCCAAGTCCACCTGAGGAAAAAATTAATCCAGCTAATTGTATCCAATACATTGAACATGCAGCCAATTGAGTAGTCAGAAATAACTACAAAACTCTCATATATGCCGTCTTCATAGTGAAAAATTCACTGAAAAAGAACCAGCAGAAGACTGAGGGTGCACAAGCAGAGGTTTCACTGATGATACGGTTTGTGTTCAGTATCATCACTGAACATAAACACATTTAAATATTTTAGCAATTCCTGTTTTTATTAAAGCATATCTGTAGTAACAACATAAACAGGCATAAGTATTTGAAATGGCAACGTGTGCATTTGAAGGTAAACCTGACCAAAAACATTTAGCCACTTACTGTATTTTCTCCAACAGAAGCTAATCTTTTTGCAAAAAAATGAGCGGCTTGCTTTGCAATCTCTACACTAGAGATTGCTGCTATGTGCCATTACTGACACATAGCAGCAAAGAAAGGAAAACAGAATTTGGAAAAGGTCTTGTTTTTCGTGCACAGTGACACACTGGAAAAGGCACAGAGAACTTTGATTGAAATGAAAGCAGAAACACACAGCATTATATGCGTTGAACACAAAGAGAGCCTAGAATCCAGCCTGAGGCTCCACCAACTTGTTCTTATATCACACCTTCGCGCAGTCTACCCTGAATTACCCTGACAGCTCTGTGAGCTCATTCTGTGTGAGAGGAAATACAGAAACTGTGCAACAGTGGTGGGTTATAACCAACAGGTTTAAATAGTCAGCCCACTTTCAACGTACAGGAGAACCAAATCTAATATAGTGTCCAGGCAGATTGCAGCTCTCCCGTGTGGGAGAAAGAAATTATTAGTCATAAGGGAAGTTTTTCTCCAGGTGTTTTATTCATATATTCATGAGAGGTCCACTCTGTGACCCCTTCAGCACATTAGCTTTGCCCTGCTTCCTTACATTTATACATACATTATATCGTAACGATGCTGCAGTTTGGGGTTTGCTCAACTCACTTTGTTGTGCTGAGGGGAGTAAAAAGTAAAACAGGGGGCCATTTTGGGCACAAACCTGCATGGTCTAGGAAGCCAGGAGTTATAAAAAGACACTCCACTAACTGAATGGTGCCAAGAACTTGCAATATTATATTTATTATTTTATTGGGTTATGACGTGAAGGATATAAGATATAAGATTTAAATCGTTTTTTAAAATAACCTAACCTTGCATTAAACATCTCCACAACTTAAACCCTGACCTGTCCGCTATTTGTTCACTAATGTTCTCTCAACAAACGTCTGAGGTCTTCACCAAACAGGTTATTAGTAGTATTTACTAATTATGTGACTTCTAGAGGCAATTGGATGAGCTGGATTTATTTGGATGTTTCAAAATACAGGGGATGAATATATTCAATTTTACAGTTATGTACTACTTTGTAACAGTCTAACACATAAGAACTTCGAACACTAAAGTTTGTGGTTGTAATGTTTGCAAATTGTGAAAACTTCCAAGTCCGTGAATCTTTTTTGCAAGGCCTACAATACAAACACACATACGCCAAAAACAATAACTGCAGTGCCACATACATTTTTTCCTATTCCGCCAAGTAATTTCAAACTCACTCATACCTGGAAGCTACAATCCCAAATTCTTGGTAAAGTTGCAGCAATAATAGAAGAAAAATTCAATCAAGGAGAAAGGCAGGATGAGCGACTTCGTAGTACAGTGCATTCTGTAGTCAGAGTGACTCACTGTTTTCACATTTTATGTTACTGTCTTATTCCAAAATTGGATGAAATGTATTATTTCCATCAAAACCACATTATCACAAAATGAAAAAAAAGAGTTTATTTCTTATTCTTTGTAAATATATATGAAAAAAATAACACAGCCTTTGCTCAATAGTTTGTTGATGCACCTTTGGAAACAATTACCATCTCAAGTCCTCTTGAATATCGTCCCACCAACTTGGCACACTGTCTTGGCAGATTTGCTAATTCCTCTTTGCTCTCAAGTTTTATCAGAATAGATGGGAAGCATCACTGCACAGCCATTTTCAGATCTCTACAGAGATGTTAATGCAGATTCGGGTCTGGGCTATGGCCAGGCCTCTAAAGCAGTGGTCCCCAACCCCCGGGCCGCGGACCAGTACCGGTCTGTGGACCAATTGGTACCGGGCTCCGCAAGGAATAATTAAATATTTCCGTTTTATGTATTATTTGAGCCTGAAGGATCTTTTATTTTGAAAATCCTTTAACTGGATTCTCTCGGTTATGTCTTGCGCGCCAACATTGAGCCCACAAGCAGCAAAATGAGTCTGAAACAGATCAGATGTTTTTGGAAAGTTTCTTTACAAAGGGGACAAGGCCCAGAGAAGAGACAGGAGAACGGATTTATCCCGGTAGGTGATTCCCACATTGCATGATATGGTCACCGGCTTGTTAATGAGGCAATGAAGTCTTCAAACTGCTTTGCTGCTAAGAGACCATAAATACCCCGTGCAACACTTCGGGTGCCATCGTCTCTCATCACTCCCAGATGGGACAGTCTTGTTGCACAGAAACAAGCTCAGGGCTCCCATTAGTCGTTATCGTGAGTTAAAATTTTCACGAAAGTAAAATGTTCATTTTTGTGGCGTATCTGTCTCTTATTTTGAAGGAATGCGTAAATGTTACCATAGCGACCAGAGTCAGAGACTGTTAGGGCAGTGGTAAAGACGAGAAACACTGATTCAATTGTACTCTTTTGTGATGGTTTCAATTTACCTCTTCCACCCTATTTGGAGGTAATTTATTAGAATTTTGAGGAAAAGAAAACAACCTTTTTTTGATGCACCTGGAGATGATAAAGTTTGAGGACTTAATTACTAACCAAAAATGTACATGTGGGAACTTTTACTAAAAATCCCTGCTTGTTATGTTTATTGATCTTGAGTACATACAATATACACTAGTAAACAAATTTGATAACTGAATAAAAGCCACCAATGTTTTTAAGTGATTTTGGACACAATGTTTTCAATGTAAAAACATAGTTCTGATAGTGACACAAAGTAGTACCAATTTAGAAATGTTGCCGAAAAACAGCAGATGCGTACCAAAGAGCATTACCGTTTTCCTGCTTGTGGGATATTGGCATGACCTTCTAAAAAATTATCAGTGTCTGAAAGCATCAACAGATCTTCAAAGGCCTTAACAAAGTCAGACATTTCCTGCCAATTAGTTGTCACACATCATGTATTTAGTGAGATTAAAGATGTGCTAGCAAAAATAAAAATGTGGCACTAGTAAATTCATGCAGGCTCATTACATCACAGATCATGCACCATAATTCACAGAGAAAAAGAAAGAAAAAAAGAATTAAATTGAAGTGTGGATTAACTCCTACGCCATCTGAATAAAGTAAATAAAAAATGTCCGAGCACAAGTGAATGCAGCACATAACTATCTGTTTGGCAAGTGGTGGAAGCAAAGGGAATAGAAGACAATGCTGTTTAAATTTGGTAAATTATCCAGAATAATTTTTAATACAACAGCCGGCCAGATCTCCTATATTCTTCAAGAACATAGTAGATTAAGCAAAGACGTGCAGGATAATTAAATGTTAGAAAAGCGCAGTTAAATTCAGTTAATCGCTGAAAACCACCAGACAATCACATGAAGAGTGTGTCTGGCTTAGGTTTTTTTATAATTAAATACAACATTACTGACTTCCTTCTCTTGACTTTTCAGGGAAAGGAGTCTAATTTCCTATCACTATGGTTACCAAAGTTCTGGTAGCTGACATGACACCCTGGTAGCATCGAAATAAGCTAAGGTCCAATCATATCGTGCTTTGAGTTCAGCAAAGAAGCAATTACACAACACAAAAGCGCCCATACAAGGAATATGTCTTGAAACTAAATTTCAGCTGTTGAGGTCACAAAGAAAAAAAATTACAAGGCGAGTTTAAAAATTCTTTCTGAATCAACCATGTAAGAAAATACAAGGTATACTGTTTTCGATGGATCTAAGTTGCTCTGCATTAAGTTAAAAAAAAGTTGTGTCATATGTGCAAAGTACAAGGGCAAAAGGTTTCTCCCTGATATTGTTATGTATGCATATATTGTTTGTCACTGTGGTTTCTCTATTCTGTTTTTTTTTCTCTTTCTGCAGGTGTAGAAGCAGATTACTTGTGTGTTTTCTTGTATTCTCTATCATTCTTCCTCTCCTCTGTTCTTAACTTTTAACTTATTATCCCAGCTCTCTCAATTTTTTTCTCTTTTTTTCCATTTCTTTTTTGTCTCTGTGTCCATTGCATCTAAAATAAACCTGGTATATTCTAAGATGAAAGTTTAAGGTATCACTTTGCTCAGATTGAACTGCATATACACTTCAAACCCAATTTAGACACAGTTTCCACAAAATGATTGGCTGACAGAAGCAACGGTTGTTGCACTGGATGCACTCACTGAAATGAATGGCACCAATGTAAGATAAACCTGGTCCCTAAAAGAATATCAGGAACAGAAACTACTTTGATGGTCCAGCAGAGTATTTGGGAAGATGGGAGTATTCAGCTGGCAATGGATACCTACCTTGACATAAGAAGGCTGCTTCTCCAGAATGAGATCAGCGACCCTTTTAGAAACCTATGGAAAGAAAAGTAGAATAAAAACATGAAAACATGATTAAAAAAAGAGCAAAGATATTCTCAAGTTCACTCTACAGAAACAGATTGGGAACCGTAATTGTATTTTGAGAATGGGGCACGAATAACACAAAAGATGTCTGTATCTAATCACCAAATAGCCAAAGCATTTCAACAGAGTGCGTCTCTCTCTCTCTCTCTTGCTCTCGGTGTGACTTCATTCTATATTTTTCTCAATAGAAAGTCTTGTTTCTTTGTGGGAGGTCTTTGCAACAGCTGTTCAAATTGCAGTTCCAGGTTTTCACTCTCTGCATTGTTCCTTTTACCAAATCAATACACACACACATACACGCCATACGTACATATATAACCTGAAGCAGCTTTCATTTTATTAAAAGCTTGCATTGTGCTCTTGAAGGTTTGGATGTAAAATTAGCACAAGGACACTCTACTGCTACTTTCTGTATGAATGGAAATGCAAGCTTCTGAGAACTTAAAGTGGATAATTAAAACTACTGGAGTACGTGATTTGAGCTATGTGACTCTGTTACTCTGCTGGAAGTGGCAATCAGTAGTACAATGTGGTTGTAAAGGGATGATTGTGTTCAGCTAAAAATACCCAGTTAAGCTGTGACAAACAATGTTGAGATAATACCTGAAAGGCCCAATACAAGACCACTAAAGCATCCCCATCTGTGTAAACTGTTGGTAGAAAGCAAAATGAATCCATTCAAAAAAATCCTTTTCTTCTCATTCTGATACCTAAATGCACTGAGTTTCTGTAATGTGATTGGCTGATGCCCTTTATGTGTTGACAGGCAATTGATGAGGTGTAGGTGAATGTTCTCAATCGAGGTCAGTTAATTATAATATCACAAGGTATTGCTTCTCAGCATTGAACTAATCTAAAAGGATCTTCTCTACTTTATGTCAAAGTTCTGGCTCTTCAGGAAGAGACCTCTGAACACAGATTACGGACTCATACTCCATGAACATCTTAAACTGGAGCGAGGCTTGAACTGCTAACATCCAAACCAGAATCACCAAACTGCTCAACAACTTTCTGGCATAAGCTGCTATGCCAAAAAGGCATAGCAGCTTAAAACAAGTGGGTTTTTAGTTGAGATTTAAAGGAAGTCAGTGTTTCAGCTGTTTTACATTTTTCTGGAAGTTTGTTCCAGATTTGTGGTGCATAGATGCTAAATGCCGCTTCTCCTTGTTTGGTTCTGGTTCTGGGGATGCAGAGCAGAACCAGAACCAGAAGACCTGAGAGGTCTGGAAGGTTGATACAACAGCAGCAAATCTTTAATGTATTGTGGTGCTAAACCATTCAGTGATTTATAAACTAACAACAGTATTTTAAAGTCTATTCATTGAGCTACAGGGAGCCAGTGGAGGGACTTTAAAACTGGTGTTATGTGCTCTATCTTCCTAGTTTTAGTGAGAACACGAGCAGCAGCATTCTGGATCAGCTGCAGCTGTTTGATTTGTTGGTCAGACCTGTGAAGACGCCGTTACAATAATCAATACAACTGAAGATAAACGCATGGATGAGTTTCTCTAGATCTGGCTGAGACATTAGTCCTTTAATCCCGGAAATGTTCTTCAGGTGATAGAAGCCCGTCTTTGTGACTGTCTTTACGTGGCTCTGAAGGTTCAGGTCAGAGTCCATCATTACTCCAAGGTTTCGGGCCTGATTGCTGGTTTTCAGTTGTAATAACTGAAGCTGTGCACTGACTCTAGATCGTTCCTCTTTAGGTCCAAAAATAATAACTTCAGTTTTGTTTTTGTTCAGCTGGAGGAAGTTTTGGCACATCCACACATTTATCTGTTCTAAGCATCTGTTCAGTGATTGGATGGGTTCTGAATCACCTGGTGACATCGTAATGTAGAGCTGTGTGTCATCTGCATAGTTATGGTAGCTGATATTATTTCCTGTTATAACCTGAGCTAGTTTGGCTAAAATGCCGAACTCCTGTTTGAGTTATATACCTTACACAAGTGCAGTGCTTTAGAATATTTTTCCATATTTTTTTTTATCTGTTTTTGTTTGTGTGCTTCAGGTTTTTCACAATAATATATTTTATCTTCCAAAGAAAAGCTGTCTCTCCTTTTGTTGTATATTATTAAATGCTCAACAAAATGACAAGAAAAGCGTGCATGTAATGAAAATTTCTTTTTGTGTTACCAAGCACAAGTATTTTCAAAGTGGTGAGGAGGCGGTCAAGTGGTTAGTATGCTGTGCATGAAGTTAGGGGTGGAGATGACATTTCAACGTGTGTTAAGCATGCATAGCTGAAAAGTGAAGACCTTAACAGATGGAAAATGTGGCTCCACTTGAAGATTGAGAGGTTCTTTCATGAAATCTTAATAAGGGGACTGCTTATACATTTAAATCTATATTAGAAAAAAACGAAGATTACAAAACCTGCTTGGAAGAAAAAAAGGACTACATCGAGGTAACAAGGGAGAGGGGGGGAAAAAAAGCAAAAACTAAGTCTTAAGCTCAGAAAAATGTACCAAAATAACCCCACAGTGCCACCTACGTTTTAATACTATAACGTTCTAAAGTGAAGTGGTGTGAACACACACAGCACATAACCAGCTGTGAATAACTGAGCACTACCTGAGCCACAAGGCCAAAGTCATTAATTCTCAGCTTGCCCTCACAGACACAAACTGAGGTTAATTGTGCAGTAAGTGGGCAGCGAAGCAAGCACGGTACATTTAATATATAGCAGATGGAACAAATATTGTCCAAAACAAATGGCTGCCAATGATGAATAGTCAACAAAAAAACACAACAAAACAATTGGGGAAATTATTGGCTTGCCATGACATGATAATAAAAAAAAGGAAATAAATATCACAGGAGACAGAAAATGTCTTTTAAACTGTAGCAGAATATTTTAAATTCTGCAGACAGAAAGAATGCTTGTATAGTTTGTTATATATATGTTGTAATATATAATCATATCAAAGGTTGAATATAAATGGATATGTGAATTTGCATGTACTTGCATTTGAACACATAAGGTTTTTCAGCCAGAAATGAACACAAATGTGTGAGGTAATTAAACCCAAATAAACACGCACTAATCAGGATTAGCAGCAATAAAAAGGTTATTCTAAAGAGTTTCGACTCTTATTGCAATAGCACAAACATGACAATTTAAAAATACGTGTCACAATTTGCCCAGATTTTTAAACGAAAGCTGCTAAAATAATATGCATCGTTACATTGAAGCCAGTGATCTCTGTGGGTCTATTTTCATCATGCGTTGACATAATCTCTAACGGTTCATTTTCACTCACTCGTACCTTTCACTCTGCAGCGCGTCATCAATCCACCCAAATTTAACCATACAGATGTGGCCCGGCAAGGTTCAGGCAATGATTGCACACGCATCACTACGAATAAGGAAGCTGATCAGAGGGACAGAACTCATTACTGCTAGCTTTCAAGTTCCATTAAAGAGAACTGTTCTTCCAATTGGATTGGGAATGCAGAGGCAAATTAAACTTTATGTTGATATCATAGTTGATAGTGGGTGGTAAGATGCAACAAGAAATACACTACTGTTAACCCATATAATACAGAATTCTGAATATTCCAACAACTTTTGGATTTTTTTTGTTTCAATTTTCTTCTCATTCTTGTTGCACGCTTCCACGCAATCAAACTTTGGTGCATTTTATTGGCATTACCACAAAGTAGTGCATTGCTGTGCATAAAAGGAAAAAACATTACCGGTATGTTTTTACGCCAAAAAATTTAAAAGTGTGAGATTTATTTCTTTTCAGCCCGTCTCAGTACATATTTTCTCAACAAAATTCTTTTTCTGTTCTTTGCAAAATAGCTCAAAATTGAGAGAGCATTTTTTTTGCCACAAACTTATTTCATGACTTTGACCATGTTTGTTTTAACATGCATGTGCTTTGATCTACACAACTCTGTCGCAGCTCTAGTTGTGTACATGTTTAGGGAGGTTGTCCTGCTGGACAGATGAGCCTCCTCTCAAGTCTTTTACAGCTTCTAATAGGTTTTCTTCCATGGCTGACCTGAATCTCGCTTCATCTCGCTTCTCATCAATTCTGAACAGTTTCCCTGTCCCTGCTGAAGAAAATCCTTCACACAGCACGATAATGAAAGTTACAAAACAATTCACTTTTCATCTCACTTGCCCAGAGCACCTCATGTTTGGTTAGACGCCTTATCCCTAGTGAGGTCAAGAGGGGTGCTGTGCCTCTCTCCAGGGGTCAACGGGCGAGAGGAGAGGTACACCCTAGACAGGTCGCCAGTCCATCATAGGGCAGTGGAAGCCTTATGGCTTGTGACAAACTTCAAGAAGGACATTTTACCGCCTACTTTCAGCAATTCTGTCCTATTTTTAAATCTTTTTGTAGAAGATCACTCCAAAATTTGTGGAACGAATGCTTGTTCTGTTGACAGAACCACTGGAGCTGTGGATTTCTGCAGATCTTCAGGGGTCACCAGGGGCGTCTTGGCTGATTAATGCTCAGCATCCCAGGCCTTTCCCTTTAGCTGCATGTCATTGTGTCACATCCAATCTATATTTAGAGGATGGATTGAACAGTGTTCAATGAGTTGTATAGACCCTGGGCTGCTTTTTATGATCAGGCCCTGCTTTCTAAAAACCTCTGGGGCCTTTACAGAAGCGCTGTATTTATACAGAGCTTGAATTCTACACAGGATGACTTTTTTTATTAGCTGACTTCTGAAGGCAACTGATTGCCATGTATTTCATTTAGAAGTTTTGGAGGAAAAGACGGGCAGAGTGCATTTGCATATTTATTTGTGAAACATTTTTAATAAACAGTGTATTTTTCCTTCCAATTCACAAGTGTACTATACTTTGCATTTATCAATCACTTCTTTCTTCACTGAGAAAGTTGTTCTCCATTAGCTGGTGATGAACACGATGTGGCTTTAAAGGGAAAACAAGTCAATGTGTTAGTCATCTTTGTGGACTTTCTGGCACACCAAGAGCAGAGAGAAAATAGTAAACAGAGATATAAATACATATTGTCCAATTGGCAGACTAGCTCTTATTTCGAGTTCTACAGCCACAGAGTTACATATGCTCATACCAACAGTGAACTGAGCAGCATGAGGAGGACTCTCCACATCAGCTACCAGAGGGAAAGGCCGACACAGGGCAGCCCCTATGCTGAGAGTCTAAAAGCATCATTATCGCTTCCTCAGAGAGAATGTGGCCTGTTCAAAGCTGGCTGCAGGGGACCACCATTAGTTTGACGAACCACAGTGCATCAGTGCATGCACATGCAACGATCCTGACTTCATATTTTCAGAATAGTCCAACAACATTTTGATTTTTTTGTTTCACTTTTCTGCTCATTCTTGTTGCACGCTTCCAAATAAAATCTACTAAAAACACAACATTCAGCAGTCTCGATAATCTATAGGCAAATATAGCCTATAGCTCTATATTTAGCCTATATAGGCAAATATAGCCTATATAGCATATAGGCTATATTTGCCTAGATTATATGCTAGGCAAATATTGCCTAATATTTGGCTAATAAGGCTAATATGCCCTATTAGCATATTTCTGAATTTATCCTACATCTCAACAGCAGAGAATGGGATTAATCTTAGTGCCAGCTTAATGTTTTAGCTTGAACTCACTTTAATGTAGAAAATACAGAGCCCTTCACACCTAATGTCACCTCTGGTTAAGACATGAAAGTAATCCAACCTCTAAAATGATTCCCATGACTCTTAGAAGAGAAACAGTCCAAAAGAATCACAGATCCTCCACCATAACAAGTAGTGGAAACGAGATGTATTTTTTTCCCCATTTTATCATGTATGTCAAAAACACCTGGAATGTTTATTGTCTAAAAGCTCTGTCTTAAATTGTATCTGATCAATGCATACAGTCTTAGTTAAAGTTCAAGAAGAGTTTACCAACAGCTCTCCATTTGTGTTGGTGGGAAAGATACACTTATTTTCTTCTATCCCATCCGAATATACCTGGTCTCTATGAATACATAATGACTCCGAAGTGCCAGTCTTTCCTGCTGTTCTCCAACAATGAGCTTCAGAGATACATTTCTGTCCTCCTTAAGCATTCTCACAATGCTCACGGTGGCAAAATAATTATGAGTTCTTGTCCAGGCTGGTGTGTCACAGTTCCGGTTGTATTAAAATGTATATTATTTTGTTCCAACTGTAATTACGGGCCACATTTGTGGAGACAGTCATATTAAGATTAAGATAAAATCTGTCAAGAAAAAGGATGATAATAACAACTTTATTAAGACTTTCTAGAGAGTAATCCAAAATGATCAGAGTGCTCAACAGAATAGTCGGACTAAAGAAGAAGTCCAGGTCTGGCAGTAGGTAGAGCAATGTATGTCTTCCCAAGATCATAAGGGAAACAATTACACAAGTCAAGATGTCATGTACACCCAACACCAAACAACACAAACAATTACCTTCAAATATCCTGTCTGACACAAGCCCAGACCAGTTACTACAGCTCACCAAATGCCTAAAGGCGGAGAACCACAAACAGCCACAAACAACTTTCTCTTCATTTCAGACAGGAAAGATGTGAGGCAGCTTACGTACGCTTATGCTATAGGCTACTGTTTCTCCATGCCAAAGTGTCCGGAGCAATGTCTCATTTAAACAGCCAGTTCACCAGAGGGCAAGTGGAAGAGTAGTGTACAAAATATAAAGGATATGAAGTGTGTGGTGAAAACATGCGGCATACAACAAAAAGAATGGCTATGAGGAAACTAAAAAGAAATATTTAAACACTAGAGAGACAGGTGGATAGCATCTATGTTGGTTTGTGAAAGTGCTGGTCTTCCATATGCTTCTATGAAAACAAAACATTTAGCAAGTCAGCTTTGTGAAACTCCAAATAACTAAATGACCTCTGCATAAAGGGTTTTATGAAAATGATCCAGCTGAGGAAGAAAAACCAGAGACAAAACTAAAGGAACAAACAGGTGAATTTATACAGAGTGCAAACCATGATATACCATTTAGTCCTCCCTATACTACTCTATGTATAGAAAATAACCATATTTTTGGAGCTGTCAAAGAGCCTTTCAAGTCAAATGCACCCAACAAGATATATCTTGCTGTGGAGAGGTGTGGCAGGCCTTTACGATATAAAGCTAATTTTAGATGACAAGATGGAGCAAAAGAACATTTAAATCTATCAAAATGAAAAGAAGAGCTTTTAGGGAGCTTTTTCTTCAGATGCTTTATTGTTTCATTATTTCAAAATTAATGCCAGCACAGGAGGGCAGTGTGACGAGATGGGAGCAGTTTTTATTACTCCGGCTTTCCAGAGTAATAAAATGAAAATTAAGGTGACGTCAGCACAGTTTTCGCTGGACCTGTTGTTTTCATATGTCTTTTTTTTTATTGTCCATTTTTCTCTTTAGTACCTAAAACAGAACTGTCAACAAAACACTGTTACATTTAGTTTTACATATAATTAATCTCAACACACAGCTAAAAACAAATATTAAAACACACTGCATAAAGCCAAATACTTACAGTCTAACATCCAAACAGAGTAAAGATCACTCCTTACTCCTGAGTGCAAACTGCCATTTGACTTTTTATGTTGCTTTTGGGTTTATGGCTTCTTCCTCTCTGAGTGGCTGACAAAGTTGTTTTCCTTTGTTCCGGAGTTGATACGTATATTTTACACCAAAACATGTTCCTCTATGGGACACAGAACTCTTCACTTCTGTGCTCCTGACTGTAAACCACGGGGTCTGCTTAATAAGGTCCTGAAGTCATCATTTTCTGCAGATTTAAGGTGAGCAAAGGCCTCATAATTGGTGTTTAATTTCATGGCAAAATAAGTTTGGTCAATTTTACCTCCCTACTTCTACATCCTCTGAATGAAATATTACTGCAAGGCCAAAAAAAGGTTACGCATTGAATCGATGGCAACAAAATAAATGCAAGTAATAATAGCAAATCTTCCAGAGGTTGGATTCTTGCCTGTGCGCTTCTACTAGTGAGAGTAGACACTTACTGCAGCCTGCTGTCTCTTGAGTTTGTCTCTGTACTCTTCCAATCCCTGAAGGTTCAGCTCAGGTGGGAGCTTCTATAATAACAGGAAACACAGACAAACATTAAACCGCAATGAATATTTACCTTGCATCCTCCAATACAACAACAGCCAAAGCTTCTGTGTCCGTAAACCAATTACCGAAACCCTTCTCACATTTGCAAGGCGGCATCCAGCCTATAACCCAACTGAGCATTTAACTAGAAAGGAATTGGATATAACTTAAAAGAGGCAATCTACCTCATAAGAGTCTTTTGTTTTTTTTTGTTTTTTTACATATCCCACCATGAATTTAAAAGATGTTTAAACTTTTTTAGTTGTCGAGACTAAAGATGATTCACATATTTAAATTAGAAAATAAATTTAGTCAGTAAATACAGTTTCTCAGGGTCTTCTGCGGTAAAAAGCAAACACGTCTTTTTAAGAGACATGTTGGTGTTTTCCTATGCAAGATTATTCTGACTTTCTTTCAATAATCTTTTTTCTTTTCCTGCGCCGGACCAAAACAGGGATTTCATCTTCTCTCTCGTCTCAAATTCTGAAAGAACTATGCATCTCAAAGAATTGAAGGTTTTTCAGCTGCTGAGACTAAAGGTAACTTTGAATCTTTACTCAAGAAAAAGAAGAGTTTATTCAGTAAATACACATTGTTAGATCATAAATCAGATTAGTCAAGATGGAAGAGGATCTTTTTTGGTAAACAGCAAACAAACATTGCTAGAGAAAAGAAGAAGATATTACAAATCCATGGCTCAAAGCATGAGAGGTAATTACTTTCCTCTTGACTGAAAGTCTCATTTCGGATGGTGTAGCAATACCAAGATAAATCTAATGAGATTTCACGCCTTTCTTGTGTTGCGTGGATGCAATCCATCAATCCGGACCTGGGTGATGTGCACGCAGCTCAGGTAAGAAAGAACTTTTACTCCTGCCAGTCAGATGTGGCTCAATGAGCAGCGGCAGAACATATTTATTCCTATTTGATATGCGATGCTACTGTTATTAAAGTTGCTGAAATGTGGAGAGCTTTGATGCAATTGTTATCCTGAAAAAATAAAAAAGTAGGCGGTCGATTGAGGAGCCAGTCTCATTGTTTTGAACAGAGTGGGACTCGTTTACGCGATAACACGATCGCGGAGCGACTGACCTCCAGTTCGTGCCGCACCATGTCGAAGGAGTCGTTGGAGAAGTAGATCTCTTCGATGCTGTCGATGATTTCCTGCTCCGCTTGGGGGTCGATGGGCTGCTGCCTCAGCTCCCGCAACTCCTCCTGGAGGACATATGAAGAGACGGAAACAGGAAGGGAGAGAGCTGTAAAAAGACGTTCTTCACTGAAGCTTTGGTGACGCTTCTATTTCTACATTTTTCACAAACAAAACGCACAAACAAAAAAAAAAGAGAATAAACTACAAGAAGCAAACTTGCCACAGGGAACAGCAATTACAGGAAGGTAGACATGATGAGAAAAACATGCAGATAAGTTTTGGGAAAAGTTGAAGGTGAAACAAAAGGCAGGAAGAAGTCAGAACAGCAGAAAGGGAAGTCCAAGGAGTGGCAAAAAAGGGTTAAAAAAAACATTAAACACAGGTTTTGAGTGAAGCCTGCACCTGTATTACTGGTCAAAGGCCAAGGAGAAACGGGGAGCAGAAAAAAAATGACTGCTATCCCTGAGAAACATCAGACCCTCATTGATTAACACACTGTGCAATTTTTATTGTGTAACACAAAGGGCCAAGAAAATATCCTGAACTTCAAGGATGTAATATGACAAAACATGGAGGAGTTCAGGTACTTTTGCATACACTTACATATTAAGTGGAAGGAAGCTTTATATCTGTAATAACCTGAAGCACAATCTTTAACTTTCAGAACATTAACATGCACCAACATAACAAACAGGTCAAGGGGTTAAAATTACTTGAAAGTGCATAAATACAGGAGAAACGCAATCAATGCATCCATAAAAGTTATGATTTTTGCATGAAACAGCACGTTAACAAAAAATAACTGTTAACGACAATAAGCATGCATCAACAGGGCATCCAAGTATTTAAATCTGCTTCAAGCTGGTTGCCATTTCTACACCACAATGCATGTAATTTCATTTTCCGCTGTAATACATAGCATCATCTAGTTCACTGTTTTCCACCTCCGAAGTCCCTGTTACTCTTCTATAAATGGATTTTCTTATACAGGGCAACGGAGGAGGATTAAAATGAACCATCAGATTATCTATTGTTGTGTGTGCAGAAGCCCTCAGGTGCATGTTGCTATGTTTGAATCAGGTAAAAATGGAGCCAACCAGAATCCCAGGGGGAGGAGAGAGTGAGGAGAGAAACGGGAGAATATGCTCGGCTACCAAACGGGTGGGTGGAAAAATCAGCTCAAAATAGAGGGAAAGTGTAAAAGAGAGAAAGAAAAGATTGAAGGGCAGGATGGATGAGTCACTCTGTGCATAAGGTAAGGAAGAAGAGGAGGAGTGAGAGAAGGACAATGGTTGTGTGTTAACTGTGAAGTTAGTTCACGTTTAGTTTGGGAAATTAACTTCTGCTGTGCGACACTGCTTCCCTTCATCCCCTCCCCACTCTCAGTCTCATAGCTGCAAAAGCTGAAACACCTTTGAGAGAATGACTCATCGTGAGGCTACGCCGAGTTAAATAATTCCCTACCTTCCCTTCTGCGAGCTGCAGAAATAACACAAAACAGACACCCCTGCACGGCCAGTGAAAAACCCCAAACAGGAACCCGCTGAGATGTTTTGATCAAATTTCACATTGAAGGATGAGGGACAAACAAACCATCCTTCTCCATCAGTCCCCCCACCCCTCTTTTCGCCAAATTAATGAATTCGTCATCTCATTGCAGAAAATGGAAATCTATTTGCATCCTAAGTGCAGAATGTTTAACAAGCTTTACAATAGAGTCAAAGTGGACGTTTTATTGGAGAGAGAGGGGATTGAAAAAGGGCCCCGCTTGCTACAAAAGGAAGCACAAACAAATAGGACGTCACAAGATGCACCGAGAGAGGAAAAGAAGAAGGTAAACAAATTAAAGGCCTAATCACCGAAATCACTGCTGAATATGTATCTTAGGCTAACTGGGTTTATGTTTCCGTCTGCTATAGACACAGCAGACGGCTCAATTTGGGGCCCAAACCGGCGGGCGGCTGCTGATTTAAAGGATAACAATATCAAAATCTCGCTTGGAAGCGCATGTCTTTCATATGTTCCATTTAGCGCCGTCTCTCATTGACCTGACAAGATTGAACACTGTGATGTTGTCATTTTACAGTCTGCGTCAGTGGACAGGCTGGCTCTTGAATGTATAATCACACATTATCTGAGACGTGATAATACACGTTTGTACACTATAAACACGTCTTCCGCCCAATTCAACATTTTTTTTTGTTTTTGTTTTAGAAAACTCACACAATTTAAATTAGCATCATCAGGAATATGATTTATGTTCATTAAATGTTCAACCATTCAAAGAGTGGTAAAAAAATATTTAATACATAAGCTGCTTAATATGGATAATTAAATGGTTCCAAGTGTCTTGTTATCGATGTGTATTACACATAGAAAGACTGACCCCTCCTGGCGGCTACTGGTAACTGCATGAACTCAGATTACACTAGAGTTCAAGCTGCTATAACTATCATGTCTCTCAGCGACACCATGAGTAGATATAGAAATTAAAAACATTTGTATTTTTTTCCCCTCAGCACGCCAGTGTATTTCGCAATATAAGCACAACACAGAAACTTCCCACTTTCTGGCAGAATATATTAATTAAAACACAAATATTTACATTCTTCGTACAGATAAGGAGAAAAATAAAACTCGTGTTATTTTCAATTTGACTTTAAGTCAAGCACATAAACAAGATATTAGAAAAAATAGGAACAATGAGAGTGTGTTGATCTTCCTAGCACATAAAAGGGCTTCAAGAAAGTAGCTTCTTGCCCAAACTGGCACTTATATACAGAGGAGTAATGAGCATGCTTGAAACAACTGAAACTGTTGCAAACAAGGCAAGATTATCAAAACAAAGGAGAAGTATCCAGATGTCACCAAGTCCCCATGGCAACCTTTAGAAACTATCTTGCCAGCCAGTTTGATACAAGAATAATGCCGTTTCCTGACCTGCCATCTGAAATCTAATTGTGTGCATTTGATAAAAAAATACCAGGATTTAGACGCTGTCTTGTTAAATGCCCTTGAAACGGAGTGCATGTTATTATTCAATCTTTGAAATACTAGTAGATTTTAAATAAGATTTTCAGAAGCTCAGTTGTAAACTGAATGTGTGCAATCACTGGGACTTTCAACAGTATAATTATTCAAAACCCATGGTAAAATAAACATAGATAAGGTTGCACACAGTCCAAAATAAACCTTTCTCGAAGGCTCTCTCAGTAGTGGACCAAAAAATAAGAGAGCATAAAAGATAACCCACTGCTCTGACATATAGATGGCTAGAGGAACAGTTAAATGTTGTGAAATGTTACGAGAAGACCAAGTGCTATATAAACACACACATATATATACATATACACACACACATACGCAAGTGTTAATTTTATGCAGTAAGAAGCTAGAGATTTTTTTGAAAACTTTTCACAATCGGTTCTAACAGCTGTGGACAGTTAAATCACAAAGAAAATGAAAAATTTTCGAAAATGACCAAAAGACATTAGCTCATAATACTGCTGAACTGATTGTTTTATCAAAACAAGTAGCTGCGGTACATCCGGTTTAAAACAGTGCAACACGCACTCAAGGTGTATAACTGTCTATCAAATTCTCAAACTTGAGTCCTTACAGCGACTCAACAGCATCATCTATCAATCATCAGCTCTAGGATTTCTGGCTCTCAGCCTGCCACATGCAGCAGCCGGCTCCTGGAAGGTGATAAATGATTCAAATCATGAACAAAATGGTTGGAAACCCATGAAAGGCTCCAGTTTTGGTACAATAGTACCATGTAAAAATCAAGTCCACTGGCCTCCCTCTACTGCACATGCTAGGTCACAGACTTCCTCAGCTTGACAGTAATGTATTATTCTCTAACATACAGGAAGGATGTTTCATTTTTTTGTAAGCTGAGGCATCAAGTGTTAAAGTAAGTGAAGTCAGAACATGAAACAGATTGACCAATGGCTCATGTCACATATATTGCTGAGAAAAGGGATTTGACGCCAGGATTTTCTTCATTTTCGATTTTTTGTAAAGCTTCAGTAAGAATTTATTGTTTGTCGCTGAACACATGTACACTGAGATTAAAGCCAGCTCCAAAGCAGTGCAAACAATGTAATAAACATATGTAATATAAACATACATAAGCCTGGGGATACTTACTACAAATATATAAATATATATTCAGTGAAATTATGATTTTATTTTTTTGAACGAGAAAATATTCAAAACAACTTGGCCCGATTTGGAAAACCTGTAGGTCCTCTTTATTCAAACCATGTGTTTACTGATAAACCACATATTTTGAATAGTCAGGTTAAATTTCACCAGCCACAACAAAGCCTGATTTCTTTCTGAAAAACTGAGTCAAGGAAATATCCCCAGTCGGACAACATGAAGCAGACGACTGATGACTCTTCCGGTAAGTCACAAAGAACCTTTAATATTTTCAGCAAGCTTCTGTTACCTTACTTAATGTCAGTGTTCATGATGCCACAATACAAAAAAGAATGGGCAAATAAAAAGTCAATCTCACAAATTGCCCCCGCCCAAAAAAAAAAAAACAACATCGTCACGAGACTTTAAGAAGACATTCTGTGGACGTACAAGACAAAACGACTAAAACCTTGAATTTAAACCCTCCAATTTGGCTGTCTTACAACAAATCTGCAGACTGGGTCAAAATTACTTAATGTAAAATACTCGTTAGTTATCACATACACGTTATGGCAATTATTGCACTCAGGGAATCATCTTTTAAAAACCACATTTTCCTTTGTTCAGGTCACATTGGCCAAACATCCATGCAGAATGCTGACCATTATATTCTTGTTCATTATGCGAAGCTGCTTCACAACACCGAGGCCAAACAAAGCAGGTGTGATAACATCTACACTCAAAACAGTGTTTGGTTTCTGCATTTCCAGTTTGGCCAAGCCACCTGACACTAAGCACCTAATGAAAGTAAACAAATATTACTTCAGAAACTACCGTCTCTTTTATTGTAGCTATGATTACAGCTAAATAATGTTTTCCTTTCAGTCATGCAGCAACATCAACCATTTCATTTTATATATCAATAACTTTTTTTAAAAAGTCTGTCAGGTGTTTACATAACTACGGAGCCCCCTAGGGGACATGGGGATTTTTTTTTCTTTTCCGTTCCCTCGCAAAACTGTACTGATCAGTTATGCGGCATAATTGAATACTGTAAGACTTTCTTACGGTGGCCGCCGTACTTTCTGATTTAATATAAGGTTATGTAAGGTTTTTCCATGAATGTTAATATCTCGTTGTGAAATATCTGAAGTTTTATATCTTTCTTTAGAATACAAAGGCACCACAAACCTATGATATAAACAGAAACCTTCCGTAAGTAGGAAAGAAATATAAATACTGTACATCCAAACTATATTTCTGAGTTATTATCGCGGCGTAATAAGTCATCTGACAGTTTTGATTGTGTCGCTGTTGTGTTGGTTAGCTAAATGGTTTAAAGAGCTGCTTTTATGTTCAGTTCCATCTCAACCTTAACAGACATAAATATGCAGTAAATGAATCGATTTTCAATCAGTTTTTTGCACCAAAGACTTCATAATAATAAACACGTTTTATTATTAAAAACACGACAAACTAATTATGGTAAAGGGCCGTATTGGGTTAACTCGGGGAATCTCATCTGTCCGTGTATCAATTAGCTCCAAACCACTTCTTTGTTCTGTCACATTTATCGATTTAGTCCATTTTGATTATTATGCTCAAAACTTTGCAAGGACTGACCAACCCGCTCACCGTTTCCTCATACACACAAACCAGCAGGCCAGTAAGCTTCCCATTCATACTTGATGACGTCACTCCCACATCGGCACACCCACCACCTAAGTGTCAAAGTCGCGTGCTCCTATCATATCAATAATTACTTATTTCATTCATATGGCTCTTACAGAACCTAAGTGAAAACGTGTTTATTATTATGAAGTCTTTGGTGCAAAAAACTGATTGAAAATCGATTCATTTACTGCATATTTATGTCTGTTAGGGTTGAGATGGAACTGAACATAAAAGCAGCTCTTTAAACCATTCAGGCCACCAACACAACAGAGACACAATCAAAACTGTCAGATGACTTATTACGCCGCGATAATAACTCAGAAATATAGTTTGGATGTACAGTATTTATATTTCTTTATGGAAGGTTTCTGTTTATATCATAGGTTTGTGGTGCCTTTGTGGTGTCAGCTTCCAGATTGTCACATCAGTCACATTACTAAGAAGGGCGGCATAGCTAGGAGCTGGCAGTGCATTGAGGTATATTGAAGTAATTGTACATTATAAAGAGATAGTGTGTGGTCTTGTTATTTTGGTGCGTGAATAAGAAATGCTTCCTGTGACAAAGCATGACTGAGGACATTTTAATGGCTACTTGGCAAAATAATGAAATGATATAGCAAAAGCTAACTCAACTCTTATCATAAACTTTACCTTTGGACTAATCACTATATACATGAAACTGTATAATGATTTAGAAAACATTTTATTCCTCATGAGAGAATACATGATAGTTTAATGAGAAACATAAAGGTTTTCTTTGCTTTTTTGGCAAGGAGGAAGTCTTACTTAAAAATAAATTTGGTATACGGGAAGTCTCTTACATTGCCTTGCAAAACCATCTAGTTTAATATTTTCTACATTTTTTTCTAAGCTACAACCTTAAAAAAAACAATGTATTTTTGTAGGATTTTATGTGATAGACCTCATAATTGTGAAAGTGAAGAACATAAGGTGCTCTGATCAGATGAAAACAAAGTTAACCTTTTTGGCTGACATGAAAGAATGTTGAATACCAGCAAATCAACACAGCACATCATCATCCAAACTGTGAACAACTGTATTGGCAGCATGCTTTTTTTTCAGCAGGAAAAAGAGAGCTGATCAGAACTGATTTGAAGATGAATGCTAAATAGAGGACAGTCTCTTTTTTTTCTCCTCCCCTCCAGGGGGTCTTTTGTGGGCTCTAGTGTCCCTTATATGAAAGTGGGCTGACAGGAAAGGGAGGAAGACATGCGGCAAATATCGCCGGATCCGGGATTTGAACCCACGACGGCCGCATTGACTCAGGGCCTCCAAACGTGGGTCGCACTATCCCCTACGCCACCACAGCACACCCCAAGAGGACAGTCTCATTGAGGTAGCAAAATATTTGAGTCTGACTGTTCAAGAATAAATAAAAATACAGTTCACTCCCTGCATTTCATTGTTATGGTGTGTTGGTCTGTTACAAAAATCCCAATAAAATACAGCAAAGTGATTGGTTTTTACATGACAGAAATAAGAAAATGTGTATGCATTTTTTGTCAACGAATTGTAATAACATGTTGAAAGAGTTTTTTTCAAATGCCATTACAAAATATTAGAAGGGATGATGGAACTTTTGTTGTAAGTATCCATGAATTGATGCATTTCTAATGAATTTGTAAACAACCTTTCAGCACATTTGTGAATTCACAAATTGCATTTCATGTTTTCTTTCTTGGACAACAAAGACATTACAGATGGTTTTTGTTTTAGCTTTAACCATAACATATACTGCTCTATCATGTTTCACAAAAAGCTTACCGTGCTCGGGATCCTCAGGTTCTCCACTGGACTCAGATCAGCCATGCTCTCCTGGGGGCTTTTGAGGCCCTGTCACAAAAACAAACAAAAACAAAAAACACCATAAACCTTTAATTAATGTTTTCTCTCCGTGCAGCCCGCTCCCCTTTCTCATACGGCTAGCATGACACTACTGAACACACACAAAAAAAGTGGAACTGACGGTGCAGATTACTGACAGCGATATGCTCTGTTGTGTCCTAAAAATTACTCAAGCTAACATTACTTTTTGTGCAAACTGAGACCTTCCTCAGCCACCCATAATTCATTGTTGTTATGGGCAAGTGTTGTGTGCAGGTGTGTTTTTGCGGATTGAACGTCTAGTGTTCCTCCAGAGGGAAAAAAGACTATTCTTTATACAAAATAGTAAGTCTAAACCTTCATAGAACTAGGTGACAATGCTTAGTTTGTCCCGTATTACCCCGCCTGTTAAATGCCACACGATGAGCTGTCAAATTAGCCAGTTAGCTAGGTTAGCTGCCAGATACAAACGACCGGCTGGTCCTTGTATAAAGGCATGGTTTTTCTCACCTGGCGGGCCATAAGGGACTTTATCTTCTGCATTGTGAATCCAAATTGTGTGGAAAAAAGGCAAGTAAATGAATAAATCTTTAATATTGGCTTGTTGTCAACAGTAAGCCTCTGTCACTACGAGAAGGAAGCCATAGTTAACTGTCACGTGATTGGAAAGCCAAGTACTGGAAGAATCCTGAAGCATCTTGGGTAATGTGGTTCATACGCCGTGTGTCGGTAAATTCTACTTGTCAGTGTTTCTTACGGCTAAACTTCGTTTAATGTGTGAAATGTGTGTGTAATTGAAGCCAAAGGTAGTAATATTTAAAAAAAAAAAAAAAAGAAAGAAAAAAATAGAAGAACTTATACATATATTTTATATATGCAAAAGACTTAAGATGACTGTGAAATATGGATTTTTAAAAAAATATTATTATTGCACCCTGGTCTTTCTGCCACTGGATGTCAGTAAATTTGCAACAGTGTACAAATGGCTAACTTGTGGCTCTAGTGAAAAATTAACAAGATACCAAGACAGATAATTCTATATTCAATTTGATCATGTCAAACATGTTGATAGCAACCATTGATTGCACCACATATTTTACTTTCTTTCCATCCTCTTATTTTGAATCAAGGATGGGTAGTATAGTTATTCCAGTGGGCCATCTGTTGATAATGCAAGGGTTTCACACTGAGTTGGAAATGTACATTTTCCAGGAAGCTTTGATGAAATATGCTTCATTGTTTTGTCTTTTTATTTCTTGATGGTGAGTTTAGAAGGCATAGCATACTCAGTCAAAAATTACTACTGCTTTAATAACGTGATATTTTCTTGGCACTTTAAATATGATTTATTTAAACGGATGTATGTTAAGATGTAAATTACTAGTTAAGTGATAAATTAGGCTGTGTATGTATAGTTGTTGTCATTGTTTTTATTCTTCCAGGAATGTTCCTGAACTATTGCAAATAAAAACTTTTTCTCCCAGATACTTTGAACAAGCAGTGTCATACAAAAATATGCACACCTATAGAAGTTCTTCTCATTTACATTCAACGATAGATTTTTATGTGCTTCATTGTGATTAATAATCTGCAACTTTAATTCCTGCAATTAAAGCTGCAAGTATATGGGAGAGTCTCTTTCACCTTTTCATATCAAGAGATTCACTTTTCCCTCATTCGTCATAGCAAAATAGTTTATACTTAGTCATTAACGTACTAATCTTTTGAGTTTTCCAAATAGGATGAAAAGCATTTGTTAACATAATTTTCTAAGTGTTGCCACAGATTCTCTATTTAGCAGTTCCCCTTTGTATGATGCTGCCAAACAATGTGGTTGGTCTGTTAAAGGTGATGTGCTGTTTTTTGCCTCACCTGTTTTGGTCTTTCATGTTCCACAGCACACCTAACAGAGCATCTGTATTTATAAATTTCACACAGTTGGTCTAACTTCACAAAAGTGACATTTGAGGACACTCACTGAACCAGAGTTCATTGAGGGTTACAAGAGTAAAGGGGCACTGAATAGGAATGTCCCCCAATCACGTTCTGTTTGTATTTTTAACAAAAATGGAAATCATATATTATTTGCTTTCTGTTTTGTAATGGGGCACTTATTTGTGCTGATCTAGCACACAAAATCAGAAATAAAAGATGCATTAAAATTTGGAATGTGAGAAAAAGCGGGGCAAATTCATAGAGCATGAAAACAGTAGCCAAATAAACTGAATCAAACTAGATGAATATTATGATTGAAATTGCAGTGGGTGTGCTGTTTAGCCAGCCACATTTATATTCCATTCACAAGAAAAGAGATCATGTCATGCCATGTTTTCCATGACTGAGTGCCCTGTTTCTCCATCTCTGCCAAGTTGTTAGACCAAGCTCCGCATCGTGAGCTCTTCCAAATAATTACCAAAGCGGTGCACGCAGACCAACTCAGCCTGTTTGTAATTGCCCTGTCAGGCCTTCTACTGAGCAACACTTGAAGGCTGCGCACCAGAGGCAGAGGGAGAGCTAGTTCCTGGTTAATCATGCTTTAGGCTGATTTCCCAGTCAAATGAAGGTGAAGCTTCTCCCCTTAGGTGAATTTACTCCACTGTTGTTTGTTAGGCAGCCATCCATAAGGCAGCGCCTCCCTTAAAGCAGACAGTGAGACGGAACAGATGGCCGCTGCTACCCGGAGATGCCTCCACAAAGAAGAGACACACACAGTTGGTCAGCTCATAAGCTATAATTAGAACAAGATTAAAAAGACTTCTTGTTGTTATGCAAGGGAGCATCATATTGAGACTTGCGGTTAATTATCTCCGCAGTTGTAGCTGCAGCTTCTGGCAAGTATCGATTCCACTTTATAGATGCTGTATTTCCAAGTGTTTCAACTCAAAAACGCTACTGAATTCAATCTTTCGTTTTGTCATAGAATTTGGTCTTAACAGTCCATTTATACAGATACAAAATCTGACTGTGACAGCCATTTTATAGACTCTAAAGTCCCACTAAACAGAAAATCTTAAGCAATTTACTTGTCCTTTCTCTAAATGCACATATGCGCAAACGTAAACCACATCAGCACTCTTATTTGCTCGTGACAAGGTGTCGGCAGGAGCAGGTGGGAGGGCACTCTGCCACATGCTGAAAGTCCGTCTGTCCCTGCCAGTAGGCACGCAGAATACCAGCACACCAACTGCCGACAGAAATGAGCGCTCTGCTGCAGATTGGAACAATGCATACAACTCGTATAAGTGTAATAGGAGAGATTAAATTCAAAATGTTAAATATCTCACAGGTGTTTCTCATTCTCCCCAGATCTGTTAAATACAAAGTGACCTTTTTCTGCTTTGCCATTTTATGAAAAATGTGTAAGCACAGGGACAAAGTTTGCACTCATTTTGTTTTGTTGTGGACAACCAAAAGACTTTACAATGACCCACAAAAGTAAACACATATATATTTAATAAAATACAAAACACATATACACAAGCTGTACAATCATTTCAGAATTATTAATTTTTTTTTTTTTTCTTAAAGCATTTGATTTTACTCAGTTTGAGCAGGAAAAGCAAAGGAAAACAAACAAAAGAATACTTTTGGAGAAACAGAATCAAGTACATTAGCACAATGACCATGAAAAGGCAGAATAGTCAAGAGATTAATTTAATTTGTTTTACATTTTTCATCTATTCACTGTATAGTTTTAACAGTGAAACTTGTCCAAAGTGGGAATAGCAAGCAATGAGTATTGGTTTTTAAAATGTACTCTCTGCCTTCCATGAGGTGCATGTTTGACCTAGTTCCCTTACAAAACTTTCCCTCAACTCACCTGACTTTCTGTTTGATAAAAAAAAGCTACAAAACTTGATTTTCAGTAGTGGCAAGAAGGTTTTCTGAGTTGGAGAAGAGAAGAAAATAAATCCCATTCAAACCAATCCAGTCCATCCTTATTGTACAACACTTCAACAAACCAAACAGGACCAATGCTGTACAGGATGCATAAACATTACAAATGGTGTGTGATACAGTTTATTGTCTCAAAACAACCTTTTATTCCCTTGACAAAGCAAGTCGTAACCTGGGTCTGGTCTCAAAATAGCCAAAAAAAAAAAACCCAACAGCGGCCATAAATAAAGTAGATTGGCACATTGTTTTCAAGAATCTCTGTATGTCATGTTCACAAAGACAGAGAAAAAACAAAACGGTTTTATACACCACTTTTAAAAACTGCTTTAAAATGTTTTTGTTTGTCCTTCTTAAAACTTACTTTGCATGTAGACAACAGGCTAGCGTCCACATCGAAATGTCTACCTAGCAAAACATCCTTGTTTTCAATAATGTACCACCTCAATTGGAGCCGCAAATTTTATTCACTAATAACTGGTAGATGAGACACTGCAAGAACATTAAGTATGTGAGGCGTGCTGTGATGGCGTAGGGGATAGCGCAACCCACATTTGGAGGCCTTCAGTCGTCGCGGGTTCGATTCCCGGACCCGGCCGGCATTTGCCGCATGTCCACCTCCCTCTCCATCCCCCTTTCCTGTCAGCCTACTGTCATATAAGGGACACTAGAGTTCACACTAGAGTATGTGAAAAATACACTGTTTTTATTTAAACAATAAAATTATCTGCACCTATTTCAGTATGAGCATTGTATTCGGTCACAGGAGGTGGTAAATTCAAAACTTTTAAAATTTAAATAAAAATAAACAAACAAAATCAAAGATTTCTGGTATTTTTCTCCTGAAAAAAAATAACATGAAAATGTAGGATTTTGACTCAGATTGACTCTAAAGACAAACGTATTGACATTTTTGTGTGCTTTCTTTTTCCATTTCTAGGAACTTCACAAACAAGAAACAAAAAGTGGAAATAGAATATTACATGTTAAGTCTCTTTAGGATAATCCATGTACAATATTTACAATAAGGCAATTATTGTACATATTAAATGCCTTCATTGTAACACTTGTCAGAAAACATAAATCAACATAAGTGACTGTTTGAATTTGCAAGTTAATTCATTTCTTAAAGCAACAATGTTACATAAGTTGCAAAGTTTTGGCTGTTTATGCATTAAAAAAGCTCAAAGTAATATAAAGATCAGCTTGGTTTTTAACGATCTTCATTCTTTAACCCAAAACAAAAGACAAAAAAATGTATCATGTTAAATAAAATAATAACAAAAAAAAAACACAATCATACATCCACTTTTTACCTATCTCTAGTTGAAGGTGATAAATATATGTCCCAAACTCTTGACAGTAACAGTGCATATTCAGGTTGTGTACCCCAACAAGTCTCCTTCATTTTGTGTGCAAAAAACAGTTCGGCAGCAAACACAAGAATAAGGCTACACACAAATCTTCAAGTGTGACAACTGAATCTGCCCAGCAAACAATTACTTCAACAAGCTGGCACTGGGGGATTCTGGGACATGTCTGATCACATCATAGATGGTGGTGTGCATATCTTGAATGGACTCGAGCCGGGCCAGAGATTTGCATGATGCCTGCGGAAGCGGGGGGTGGGAGGAATAAACAATGATGACATAATGGAAAATGAGAAAAACAGAAACTAATTGAGAAGGATTTTTACGTCCTTTTCAAAGTGTCACCAGAGAACAATATTTAAATCACCTGTGTGGAATCCATTTTTCCTGGTATGGAGACAAACTCATAGATGCCAAAGTCCTCTGCTGCATCTTCATGACCTGTCATACACATTTTATAATGTAAGAATCACAGTAAGGCAAATGGTCTTACTGTGCTAAAACATGTTTGTCCTCTTGCATATTTCTTGTTTTTACTCACACTTAATACAAATATATATATACATATATATATATATATATATATATATATATATATATATATATATATATATATATATATTTATAAATTACATTTTAACAGAAAAGTGTGCATTCATCAAGAAAAAAATAATACTTTGACAAGTTTCTGTAGTGCAATGGTCTGGAGCCACTTTGTTGCGTAATGATCTGAGCATTTGTACCAATTGAAGGAACCAAGGATTCTTCTCTTTATCAGAAAATTTTAAGAGGAGCTTTTCCGAACTTCAGATTTGTGACTTAAACTCGAGCTCACTTGGGTAATGCAGCAGGACATTGACTGAAGAGACAGCAGCCAGTTCACCTTTGAACAACTCAAAAAAAGAAAACAATGTGGAGGTTTTGGAGTGGACTAGTCAAAGTCTAGACTTAGAGCTAATTGACACACTTTTTCATAACTTACAAAAGTTTTAAGTGCTGGAAGACCCTGGTTCTGCTTCGTCCTTGGATTTGTCTAAGATTGCCTTCACATTTCTGACCTGTTTCTGTGCCTGGACCTCAGATTCCTGCCTGACCCCCAGATAAGATTATCTGCCTCTCTGGTTCTCACCCTGCCTTGGCCTGTCGACATCCAAGTTCTGTTTTTATCTGAGTTGTTCTCCTGCTACCAATACCTCTGGAGACGACTTGCCACCAGAGTTTCCCTGGGGAACCAAGGACTTGCCTCGTCTTCATCCAACTTTCTGAGAAGGTTAGTGACTTTCCTTTAGCCACTAACCTGTTTCTCCATCCTCAGTGGTTCCCAGTCCTGCTGCTGGTCGTCCGCTGTCCCAGACCCCGATTCTCAATAAGCTGCTTTTTATTTGTGTCTGGCTAAAATTTTGGGTTCTCTGTTTTGTTCTGAGCATTAGCATTATAAAGAGGGCCAGATTTATTTATTTTATTTTTTTTTTTTTTAAGAATAACTCACCTTATGTCTTGGACATTAAAATTTTTAACAAAATACGAGACTTTTTCTCACAGCATTGTGCCATAATAACATAAAATTTGGTATTGCTGTTTTCCAGACCTTGTTTACTTTTTGTCATTTCAAACCACTTTTTCAACCTCCTGTTAGGTTATTAAATAAAACTGTAACTGTGGTCATTCATTACTTCCTGTGCTATTGCCTAACAAAGATGATGTAATGCGTTTGCCGCATAACATGTTGTGCTTATGTTTACATGTACACAGAAGCAATTTCCGTTATGAACGTGTCAACCTTGTTACCTGAGCGATGAGGTCGTTTCTGCTCTGAAAACGGTCTGTAAGAAGCAATTTGAACAGTTATTTTAGATATCAGAAGATAACTGTGATATGATTTAATAATCCGAGTCCATACCTGTTGTAGATGTTCATGAGGACTGTTAAAGTGATTGGGGAGGGAGAGGAGGAGGAAATACCATTATTTCCAAATCCAAACATGAGAAACATAACAATTCTGTCATATTCAAATAGAGAAGTTACTTTGTCTGGGTTACATTCACTTTGACTAATATTTGCAAGTTATTTAAATATTTCTGTGGAACTTGGGCATGTATAATCTAAGGCAGGAAGGTGGCGAGGAATACCCTGAAATGTTACTACCATCACATTGGCTCATTCTGATTTAAGACTTTCAGAAATAATAGACCTAAACTAACACGGACAAGAGCTCTAGGAAACCTTACCTCTCTTTGGATGACATGCCCTGCGGAAGAGGAACAGCAGCATAAACCCAATGATGAATGAAGAACAGACCGCAATGGCTGCCAGCAGAGACGTGGATCTACCATCATGGGTGTATTTCTCTTTTGCTGTTCATGAACAAAGACAATATATAGCTGAGTATGATTTTCAGACAAGAAAGCATCATGCAAGACAGTGATAAATAAATTCTTTCCCCTTCCTTGAACTTGTGCATAACTTCTTGGAGTGACTCAGTGAGTGGTAGCACTTTTAAAATCAAGAGACTTTGTGCATGAAATATGTCTCTGAAGTGGGATATAATGAGGTAAACAGACTTACTGTGGATAAAGCAGATGGTTGTTGGCCAGCCAGGCTTAGTATAAACCTACTTACTGGGCTAATTTAAATAAACCTTAAAACACAAAGTATAAAAAAGGCCCTCATTCAATCTAAAATGTACTTATCTTAATATTAAAAAACAAAACACGTGTCAAGGTTCGCTCATGATTTTTACTTTTTTTTTTTTTTTTTTTAAAGGTGTCTGGCATGACTTCTGTTAACTCACACCAAACTGAGTTTTAAATCAAAGGCAGTATCGGCAATAACCTTCACCGACTCTTGGTCTCACTATCACCAAGACAACATATCAATGCCCCATACAGCACACAGAAACTGACCGTGCTATAAAACAATAAACACAACAGCTGTCATGCCCTGTTGACTTTCCCAGCCACTGAACTCGAATACAGACTGCAGCTGACAGGAACCTAGCAACAGAGATAAAATCTTAGTTTCAATAATAGTCATGTATATTTTATGCTATATCCATAACCTGCTTGTGTGACTCAGCGGCTGTGTAGAATACTGCAATATTACTACAAATTGGACAGCTTTATCATTTGGAAAGTGTCATCTCTTTTTTTTTTTTTTCTATTTTTTTAACGCTTCATCAGGCTCTTCTGCTTTCGGCACGAAGCACAGTTCACAGAGTGTTTATCTTAGAGGATTCCCAAAACCAACCCACGCTCTGCTCCGTCCTGCCATATTCCGCCCTCCACCCACCTGTTCTCAAGCTGGCCACCACCAGAGTGAACTGGGCCTCGTCCTGCTTCTTGGTCACGTTGTTGATGGCTCGGCACAGGTAGTCCTCAGTCTGGGCCAACTCGTCGGACTTCACCTGCAGCTGGGGTCCCGTTGTGAGGATCTTTGTGGCATTGGGGCTCTTGGAGATCCAGACGTAGCTGTTGGGGGGATTGGAATCGGCCTGACATTTGAAGTACACCAGCTCTCCGGGGTTGATGGTGAACACTTTCCCTGTTCGGAGGCCCTGGACAGAGTTCACCTCCAGGTTGTAGGGACCATCTGTGTGTGGGTCAGGGAAACATGACAATTTGTTTTGCTAAATAGTATTCTATGGTTTAATGAACAGTCTAATTTTAATGCACGATGGGAACGTTTTAGATCTTCTGCTTGCAGGATTTTAATAACCAATAAGTGAGTTGAGCCTGGTTTGCCTGACCTCATTTTTTAGAAGCAGGTTTCATGTAGTGGTGTCAAAACTAGACCTATGGGGCTTGTGTCTTGATGTGTTCCTCCACTGGTTTGGAGCAACAAATGTCAAAATAAACTTTTGTTATTTTACACAGATTTTTTTTTCTCTCTCTCTCTCTAGCAGCAACAGTTTTCTCTGCCTCTGTAAAGTTAAATATACAAACATCGGTTATGTGAGTCTGAAAGAGAGAAATTAAGCAGTTTTGAACAAACTCAAGTCTTGGGATATTTTTGAAGTGAAACATGTCCATGTTCTGAGATCACCCAGGGGGAACAGTATTCTGTTATTTCATGTTCAGGTACGGTACTCTTTGTGGTGTTTTTTAGATACATGACAGGATCAACTGTGCATTTGAGAATAAAATTTAAATCTGACTACAGGTGGTCAGATAAGTCTAACTGATCTAACAGTAAGCGCTGGCATAATTTTCCCTTTCAGTTTCAACCCACACGCCCCAAATGATTAAAACGTTTATACAAGCAACTTTGGGGTAAAGTAATTTAACTAAATGCTGTGTCATTGGATTTGCAGTTTCTTTTTTTCAGCAGTTGTGCTATGTGTTCAATACACATAGCATGTGTTTGGCATTTATAAGGAGGAAATCTATAACCTGTCCCAAAAAAAAATCATTTGTGGTAATCACATTGTGTAGGTAATACTTCCTAATGCTACTAAAACAAAAGTCTGATAAGCAATAGTGTGACAGGACTGACAGAATAAACAGAGAACGCGCTTTCTTTTTGCCTTAACTGAATATATATTTATATCGGAAGTGATGTTTCAAACTTTCCACGCTAGAAAAAGGCAACAGTACCTATTTTAACCCCCAAAGTGAAAAAAAAACCTAAAACACTGAAGCCTGAAAGGCTTGTGAGTCTTGCTTTTAAACACTCAATAATCTTGGCTGCTGACATGTACCAGGACAAGTTTGGCCTTAAGGGAAACGCATATCTCCCTGCTCTAGTTTCACTGTAAGGAGCACCGTAATTAAATCAACAGGTAACACACTCCTGTGCACAACACATCAAACCAGAGTTTGATGCTGTGTAGTCACAAAAAACAATGTTTATTATTTTTGAAAATAGGTGAAATGGGCTTCAAGAATCACAAGAATCTCATAAGACAGGATTATTACAGGATCCCTTTTGAATATGTTTTCCAAATCCCAGCATGAATTGTAAACCAACACCTTCAAACTACGGCAGCTACACTTAAGGTCAGAAAACTCTGAAATACAAAATAAATGAAAAATAAACCTCTGTGTTTTTATCTTTGGTTTTGTTGAAATGGTCACATATTCAAATTAATTCACAAATTAAGACACCATGTTGCCTCAAACTCCCAGAGTTAGGAGAGCTTTATCAGCAGGCCTTGTAAAATATCCGAGCCCACTGAGATAAGTCTGCTCCCATGCAAATACTTTCCCAGAAGAGAAATATGTTTTCAGGTGACAGCAGCAGGTAGCAGCAGGAGTTCGTAAAAATTTACATACAGCCTGATCAAACACCAGATGGGAAGTTGCAAAAGAGAGAACTTAAAAAAAAGTAGACATAACATGTTTATAATTTGTTGTCAGAACATTAGTGTTGGGACTATGAAAACATATCTGTGAAGACTTTTATATAAAGATGATTAAAATAAAAGAACAGATTTGCTGTGAAGTATAATTTAAACTAAGTGGGAAGGTGCTAAATATATATTTCGTTCACCACTTAAATTATTAAGTGGTGAACTGACCCATTGGACAACATGTAAGTGTTTTGTGGGTGAGTTAAAGGGTTAAATAGTGGCAGCATTGTGTTCCCGGCAAGTTTAATCTCATTGATATTTGTTTTCAAATTATAAAAGAGGAGCTATCAACATTTTTTGGTTTGCAGGCTGTTTTGTTGAATTTCAGTATTTTATTCCGGAGACTCAGGGGTTTCTCAGGTGGAACTAGTGAAATAATAAATGGTAGACAGACAGACAATAAAGGGATGTCTACTCACAGTAAACATTAAGCTCCACTCCCCTGCTTTCAATGATTTGGCTCACAGGGTTGCTGACAGCACAGCGGTAAGTCCCCTTGTCCTCCTTTCTCACAGGGCTAATCAACAGCGTGGACCTGTCTTGAGTAAAGTGGTATCTCTCACTGGGAGTAAGTGAAACATTATCCCTTAGCCACCGGAAGACAACTCTTGCTCCTTTCTCAACAGAACAAGTCCAAGTTACATTTGCTTTGTCTTCTATGACTGTATGTGATGGCTTCTTCTCAATGACTGGTCTGGAGACAGGCTCTAAAGAGAAAAAAAAAGATTGCTAATTGTAGATCTAATTAGCATGTCAGGTAGCATAAAATCAAAGAATTAATAACTTACCATCTACTGTCACATGAATAGTTCTTTCTTCTTTCTTCACCTTTCCTTTTTCGTTACGAAACTCTATGTTGAGGCTCAGCTTGTAATATCCCTCGTCATCCTCTTTCAAATTCCGGATTGACAGAGAAGCGTTTGGCTCTCTTAAGTCCAGGCGCTTGCGGTACATCATGTCTATGATTTTACTGTCTTCGGTAAATGTGACCAACGTGGTGCTGTCACCGCTCGCTTTAGTGTGAGACCAAGTTCCCTGGATCTCAGCTTCTTCCAGTGGAAATCTGGCATCGACAGAGAGGAGAAGATCCTTCCCTTTGGTTCCATGATGAACCGATGAACGAATGTGAATCAGTTCACAGCCGACATCTTAGATAAAGGACATGATAAGATTAGAAAAAAAAAAAAAAAACTAAAGATGACTTGTTAAATCTTCAGCTAAATACGAACTTACTCTATAACTTGTTGCATGCTAACACAAAATCATTTTAATGTGAAGTTACTCAATAAACAAGCAACAATTTACGATCGGGTTTTTTTTTCCTCAATTCTTATCATTTAATTGAGGTGCAGAAGCAGCGCCTCCATCTTCTTTTTGGTCACTACCCAACATAGATTATATACAAATAAAAATGAAAAGTTGGTGATAACTGAATCATACCAACAAAACAATTTTGAGTTAATGATGTCCTTCCACAATAGTTCAGTGCTAAAATACAGAATTTTATTCTTTAGATTGCACAACACAACCTTCTGCATGTATTTTCTATTTATGCTTTCTATTTCTATTCTATTTACCCAGCAAAGTGTTATTGACCAGCACTGGTTGCTGGTGAGTCTATGAAACCAAACCAGTGCATCCAGTTTGTATCCTGCTTTTCAAATTGCCCACGTCCTGAAACTGTAGTGAGTTAATATTGACCCAGCTCACTAAAGGGTGTCGTTGTTGTCAAGCACGAGGCTTGTCTGATCTTGACTCGCTGTGTGGCAAACGGTCAGGCTGTCTGAAGTTACAATAATTGCTGATGTATTGAGCGTCTCTGTCTGTTTAGGCTTCGGTTTAGTTGCCAGGCAGTTAGCTATAACAAGCCCATAAAAAGACAATTTGTAAAGAACATGAGACTCTTTAAAAACATGTGCAAAACAAGCTCAAGTATTTAGAATTTTATTAAGTGTTCTGTTTCATCTTCCTCTTTCGGTTTTGTGAACCACGCTTCTATTTGTGTGCCGTCTTTCCCTGGAATCCACGTTAAAAGTAATAGCTGTCTCATGGGAAGCAGTGTCCGTTCTTCACATGTGCTAAATTTAACCAAACGTCGTTTGATTCGCTTTTGGTCCAATGAGCTTTTCCTGCTTTTGAGGTCTAATTGGTAGAATGCCCTGCGAATGTATTCACACTGCGTTCGCTTGAGCGTAATTTAATCGGAGATTAAGTCCAGCCGTTCTGTGAAAGTTTTGAGAGAGAGAATGTTAGTGAACAAATGGCGTCACGAGAACCAAGGAACACAGCGGACCGTTCAGGGATCCAGTTGTGGTGGAGAAGTGTAATAATTACAAAAGAAGCAAAAGAGGTCAATAATAGCTTTTGAGGAGCGGCACAGATGCACAGCTCAGCTGGGAAAAACTTAGCAAGAGCAGCAAGAAGACAGCAACTGTTGTAAGAGATGTAAGAAGTCCAAGTAAAGGACACAGCAAATGTGTGGAAGAACGTGCACTGTTCAGATGAGACTTTGGGTGAACTGTTTATGTGTATATGCATTGGTATGTGTGGTGTTCAGCATCTTGAACACTTTTTTCTCACAGCGAAATATGATGGTAGGAAGAACATCACGGGATGCTATTCTTCACCAGAGACGGAGGAGATGGCACAAACTACTGTAGTTGGCAGCCGGATAGAGAGCAAATACAGATCAGTACTAGCAGAAAACGTGCTAGTCAGCAAAAGACTTGAGACTGAGGGGACATAATGGCCCTAAACATGCAACTAGCGCTGCAATTGAATGGTTTGCATCAAAGCATTCAAGTGGGAGAACGGCCCAGTCAAAGTACGGAGCTAAGTTCAACTTGAGTCTTCTCATTCTTATGGAAAAGCACTCACCCAGGTTAGCTAAATATAAATATGTGTCCCAGTTTTTTCGCCTGTCTTCCTCTTCACCATAACACACTACCCTGTGTGGATCTATCACAATAAATCCCATTGAAGTTTATGATTGTGACCAGATCCAAAAAAAGTTAAATCGGTAGAAAATCATTTTGCGAGGCACAGTTTCAGCCTGCTCTGTGGCGACTGCCGCCCACGTTGCTCATCACAATGCATCTACTGTGTGTCTGCTGTTATGTCCTAAATAATACATGCAGCGCAAAAAGCCACAGTGACACGTTCCACTCTCCAGCCCGCAGGCCAGTTTCTGTGTGACTGTGTGTGTGTGTGTGTGTTGTCAGTAGCAGGAGTGTGGCTGTGTTTACACCAGCTGAGAGATGGTTAAAAAGGGCAGAATGAGGAGAAGTGTGCCCAGCCCGCTCCCTCGCTGTTGTCCCCAAACAGCTTGGCAATTGTTGTGGTGATAGAGTTTAGATTGCTGTGACAATGGGCTTTTAGGGGAGAGAATATCTTCGTTTAGCCGACATGCCCTCACACACAGATTTCAAACCAGCAGCCTGTGGAGAGCTGCCAGCACCTGCCCCTAATCGCCCTCACACACACATCCAAGATGTTTGGACGCTAAATAAAGTCAACAGGTGTTTCTCCGAACACCAGCATCCCCTGTGCTTTAACAGATAAGACCATCAGGCCTTCATCTCAAGGAGGGTTGGTGATACAAATATCAAAGCAGTTTGGAAAGTTCATGCTGGATGAATTTTATGTGGTTTACAATGAGTGAAGTACACTGGTTCATGACTGCTGTTTCTGAGTCACAGATGAGTCCTCCTGGTGGCTTTCCACTAACTTCAACCAACAATAGAACCGAAGCTAATTCTGTCAAGTCACATTGTGCTGCTGACGATGGAAGCACATATTTAAAATTTCTCCTAAAATAAATTTTTTTGTATTAGGAATATAAAGACATTTTGTCAAGCTCTGTCTGAATCCACCCACCCTAGAAGGCAAAAATGAAACTCAACTTCAACCTTTTTTTTGTTTTGTTTTTGTCTTCTCTTATTTCCAAGAGTTCATTATTTATCTGTTTTAATAAAGTCAGCTGTGCATAAGTTGCAATATTCCACAGAGGAAAGAACATATCTACTCCTGACTCTGCACAGCTGCCAGTCCCATCATGTAGCTGACTGTAGCTGTAGGCATAGGAGACGATTTAAAAAAAACCTAAATAGATAAATACAATAATTCAAACTAACAAAGAATAAAAATAATGAAAATTGAGGAGGACATAAAAATTGTATCTGAGTTTCCATTTTTGAGTTTATTATGTTTAGAAACATAATAAATTAATAACCATAGCCCACCATCTTTACTGAAAAAATAATTTCTTGAAATTGAGGAAAATATGCTGTTTAGAAACTCTGGCAATCATTCTATGAAATTATCAATTGTTATTATTTCCTATTGTGTGTTTCCCTTTTTGTCCAGCAAATCTGCTACTGACACAGCAAAGCAGCAAGTTCTACTTCACCGCTCGCTAAAGCTGTTAGGACTGGACAGAAAAAAAAGAAATAGAAGTGCAAACAAAAATAAATTGTCTTCGCAGACCCACTGTGACAACACAAGCGCAGGAACTTGTTGCTGTCCAAAAAAGAAAAGGTTTCCGAAATATAGCTTTTATCGACAAACTTTACAGCACCTAGCAAAAGCGTTCATAATTTTCCAACCACAAGCTAAAGAGATTTTATGACAGACCAGAACTGTGCTTCTTAGCACCTTGTCACCACTCCTTGATTGTGTCATGACTGCAATCACGCAAACACATGAAAATTCAAGCACAATACATTATATTTTTCAGAGAGCTGCTTTCATTAAAAAATGTAAAGAAAAAAAAAAAAGCATTAAAATAAAGAGTAGAATAAATATTAATGGGAAACTTGTGTAGCAATGGTTTGGATATTTCCTCTTATGTCCCAACACGTTCAATTTCCTAAAATCTATTGTAAAGCAGCGTTAACCCCCAGTTTTAGAACAAATCTGCCACTAACATTGTGAGGCAGCCGGTCCCACCGGCGAAACCAACGCAACCACGATAGCTCAAGCTCCGCATCCCGCCACAAAAACACTTTGAAACTCTCACCTGTTAGGACAAACAGGACGGAGCAGACACACAACACCGTTGTTCTGGTGGCCTCCATGGCATCTTATCCTTTGGGGAATATGAGGGACTTCTGATGTGCAGGCAGGGCGTGTGGGACGTCGGTCAGAAGAGAAAAGAGGAAGGGAAAGATGAGAAGGAGGAGGCAAAGGAGGAAGAGGAGGAGGAGAAAAGAAGTGAGACTGGTTGTGGTGACAACATTTGCCAGGGAAATAAGAAGAGCTGCAGAAGCTTTCCTGCATGCAGCTTTATGCTCCTCCCATGTGACACAGAGTAAGAGGTCCACCTGGCAGAGAGGAGCTGCACAGTGTGGCCCTGACACTCACACAGAAACAAACCTGCCCTGAGGGTGAGGGTCTTAGTCTGTCAAAGGGGAACTGAGACATGAAACTGTAAAAGGATAGTCGAGACCAGGGTTTCTTTACACTTTAGCACACCAGCTGTCTGCTGCTTTGGATGCCCGGGGCCGTGAAACAACGCGTTCAAATTCTAACGTCATGTGGCATTGTTGCTCAGCGATCAGCAGTCAGCTATTCAGTCAGGAATCATGCTGGAAGTCTAGAAAGATTAGAGCTGAAAGTCAGAAAATCCTGCAAAATAAATACCTGTCAAATATTTTCCCGAGACTTTCACCCTCTAAACACAGGGGAAAAGAATGAGTCTAAAGTTGGAAGAAAATGTTCACTAAGTTCCCTTCACAATGTTTGCTTTCAAAGAAAGGTGCATTTTCCTCTTCATCTGTGAAAGGGCAGATGCAAATAAGGAGATCACTGTGGAAATGTCTTCCTTTCCACTAAAGATGCCAAATATCTCCACAAACATCTTCCTCTCCTGCTTACACAATCGTCCAGATTAAAACGAGGATTTGTCTTAATTTGGTTTCCAGAAGGCCAAATTAAACATTGGCCCTTTCACTTGATATGTCCCCTGGTTATTGCTGCAGAAGGTTTTTTGCTTGGACGATGTGGTTAGCTCGGGATTGAACAGCACAGCGAATGAATTGGATTTGATGGTAGTACCATTATGGAAATTGGTTATTTGTGTATTCTCAGACCCTCATTTCTGGGATGCTTAATTCCAGAGGAAAATAAGCAAAATTAGAAGCCTGAGAGTTATATGCATGTATTCAAACAGCTTCAACATTCCTTAAAGGGAAAGCATGGTGTTGGCAGTTTTTAACCAACCTTAAGCCCAAACATAATTTCTGGTTTTGAAGTTTTTATACTTAAATTGAATGAAAGTCAGACGTTCTTCATGTTTTCCCTTCTAAAGAACTGAAACCTCTACGAGTGTCTCTTTCTTTTAGTCGCCAGAGACTGCATGGTTCTGTTTTGCCTGTAGGTGGGGTCAACACATCAGTTATTCAGTCATGAGTTCTAGCTGAGAGGCCTTCACAATTTAAATACTCAAATCCCGCTTTGTGTTCTAGCTGCTCAATTTTGGTCGACTTTATCTTGAGAGCTATTTGCTATTTTTATTTTGACCCTTCTAAAGAGTGAATGTCAATGTTTTTTCATGCATACTTTGGGAAGACATTTTCCAGTTTCATAATTTTTTAGCTAAAAAATGTATTATTGAGGAAACCAATTCCATTATCACCTCTCGAGGAACTGTCTACTAAACTGTCTTATGATCACCGTATCAGGGCAGGCAGGATTTGTCAAGTTTTGTAGTCTTTAAGCTGAGATACTCCAGCTAAAAAGATCATTTTGTTACAGACGCTCAAGTAGACTCAACGCAAGAGTATGTACTTGATGCTTACAGTTACTTCCCATTTTGCAAAGAAAAAAATATAGAAACGTTTGGATGCTCAAAGCAGATGGAAACATAAAGACTTGCAGCTGCACATGCAGTTACAAGTGGATGTACAAAGTCTTGATTCAGGGCAGCGAGATACAAAAGCAGGTTGTTATTTGTAGAAAAAGAAAAAGAATTAAGTGTTTCCACCCAGCAGTCCACTTGCTCCCTTTACAAAAGAGCTACAAAAGAGCATACAAGTCAGTCAGTTGTGTATATTTTTAGTAAACACAGAACATTTCAGCATGAAATGAAGGGATATTGAGAAACGCACAGAGTTCTTACCTAATGACTGGGTCAGGATGTCAAAGCCAAATCAACCATTTAAAAGATACAAAGTGAAAATGTTAAGGAAATGGCCAGCATTACTTTATTTGACAGTCAGGTGCACATATCTGCCGACACAAGGGGGAAACTTTCTTGTCTGATTAGTGACTGAAGCTCTGCAGCTGCTTTACTGTCTAGAATGATATTATGTATCGGTCTAAAATCATCCAGTCGCTATTTTTAAAGCAAAGACAGTCACTTCTGCAACGTCCAAAGGGTTCTTGGATCTAAAGGGATCTTCAGCCAATCAGCTTCTGCCTCAAATATTTCACCCTAACTCTAAATCTCCTTTCGACTTCGCCGATAAACTGCCCTTCATCTTCACTTATGGTGCCTCATTACTTATTTACTCTCCCATGAAACTTTTCATCTTTTCTCCTCACTTCTTAATCTTAGTGTTTGTGCATGCTTCCTCCTTCCGTTGCCTTCTCTTTCATTTCTCCTCTCTTTTAGCAACCTTGGCCTCCAGCTGCTGACACTGAGAGCAGACACAGCACACCAGCCCACATCAAGGCCATGCTGTTGGCATACGAGTGTCTGAATGAGCATGTGTCTGGAGCAGTCGTTACAGTGGGGCCCCATGGGGTGTCACTGCAAGCTCTCATACATACTATTTTCTTCTTTCATTGCCGTAAAAAAAAGAAAAGATAAATATAGCTGTGTTGTAATGTTAGAGGCAACAGCAGTTTCATCAGAGAGGATGCAGAAGTGTGGAAGGAGCCACCGTATATATATGTTTATAATCTAATATATTACTCAATGCCTTGCCAAATCATTCATATCCCTTAAATTATTGAAGAAATGCTAAATCCTCAAGGCTGACTTAAGATTGCTTTAATCCAGGAAATAGCCAGTAAGCCTATTGTGACAGCGCAGGAGGAAAAATCCGTCAGCAAGACAACAATTCTTGATTTTATGGTAAGCAGAAAGTCACCGGTGAAGAAAAGTCCCAAGAATTTCAATTTCAACTTCTGCGTCCTTTTTGAAGACGCAGCAGCCATGTTTAAGAGGGCGCTCTGGTGGAATTGGAACATTTCGACCTGCAGCTCCAAACACTGTGAAGCAGAACCCTGACTCCGCACCTGAAAATGCCTTTCCCATAGTGATACATGATGGTGGCAGTGGTGTGCTGTGGGAAAGCTTTTCTTCAGCAGGGACAGGGAAGCTGGTCAGAGTTAGTAGTTTGAGCTAATAAAAAATAAATAAATAAAAATTGGCAGGATGCAGAAGAATTTAAATTGCTAAAAAGGAATAACTAGTCCTGGAGGACTGCTGTTCTGCAACCTTTAGACACACCACTGGCCCAGTGCATCTTAAAAGGGTTAATTACTTGATATCTTAAAGCAGAAACATTTCTAAACGTTGCAGGATGCTGGCGGTCACAGACTGCAGCTTCAGATTTAGATCGAAGGATATTCCTGAGATAGAATAGTACAGTCGAAGCCCAGACCTACATCCAAGTGAACATTTCTTCACAAATGCTCTTTCAGTAGTCCGATTGAGGTAAAATAATTTTTCTGCACAAAAACGCCCAAGTTTCCACTAGACTTGGTAGGAAAATATCCCAAAGTTGTAATTGCAGCTTTCAGATACACGGCGTCTGAATTCCTATGCATTCCACACCTTTCAGAGTTTTGCATGTCAAAAAGATTTTTCTCCCTCCTTTTGAAAATTCTGCACTGCTTTGTGTTTCTTTGTCAAAAATTTCAACATACGGTGAATTTCATGGCTCTAACATCACAAATGTGAAAACATTCCTTGTGCAAGGACACTTTTGCAGGGTGTTGTGTACGAAGGTAGAGGGTGGACACTTTCTTATTTAGTTGACTGTCAGTAGCAACACAACAAAGTCTTCTTCACTTTGATTTGTGTGAGCAGGAAAAGCTGAGTGTTAGACTGCTTGGGTGTCTAACACTCCAAAATCTTTTTCCTTATATTCTCATGTGAGCAAATATTTTTTTATTTTTTTTATTTTTACTGTTGCACCATTGAACCCTTTTATCGCCCAGGACTTGACTTTTTGTTGCCTGTGTCAACTTTTCTACAAGGACTGACTGTTTTCCCCAGAATGAATAAATCAGATGAACTTCTTTCCGTCCCTCAGTTGCAGCCAGTCAGAACGGCATGTGTTCAAACGGTTGTCATGCATTGAGTTGATAGTTTTACCCCTTAGTGTGTATGTGCACAAACCTCACCCCTTTAACTCATTACACTATCTTTCGCCCACGCAACATGTGACCAGCAGTCAATTACAGGAAACAAGTCGACGTCGAATCCTGGCGCCTGCAACCCAGATTCTCTTGCAGTTTAATGCTTAAACTTTGAATGTTCAAAGTTGCATCCAAACATTGTAAAGCTCAGCGTAAATCTGTAATATCTGGTTAGTGTGGGTTATCCTTATTCAACAACATCGCTTGAGTCATTGTTATTCTTAATTCAAAGGCAGAGCTGTGAAAAATAATTAAGCTTACACCTTATCTTGATCTCTTACCAGCCTCAATCCACATTGACCTAAAGCACGTGACAAAATTTGTCAATGACAGGGGTAACACTGATAAAGCCTTTTGTCAACAGTTGTGTTTGCATAGTTTACACCCATATAATCCTGTTTCCTGCTCTGAAGGCTTTAGGCAGATGGAAAATCAAAGATTATAACTCGGAAAGGATTTTTTTTTCCTTCTTTTTTTGAGATGTACTATAATGCAGGATGGTAGTGAATAAGAAAAAGTTTAGTGTTCGCTCCAGACATGACCGAGCAGTATGTCTGTGCAGTGCAATATTTATATTTACTAAACTAGAGAAATGAAAGTGCACGCTTATTCCATTTAAGCTGCAACTCTTTGATTAAAACTCCAGCAGGATTCGATTCAAAAACACACACACGCACACGCATACCCACCCACACACACATTCATATAGCCAGACTCGTCCATTTGAAAAAGGTGACTAGTGTTTGTGTGTGTGTGTGTGTGGGGGGGGGTGTGCATGTACATGTGCAAGCATGCAGAGCTGAGTGGACACAGCCTCCTCTATGTTCTCTGCTGCAGAAAACTGTTGGCCTTCCGGACAGATCATGATCCCAGCGTGAAAGTCAGTTCTGGCTTTACTCAGACCTGAGCTTTGTGGTTTCAACACATACTGCCGCCCAGAGCTCAGAATCACATCATGTCTGCAGTACACTGAAAAAAATGACTCTTTGGATGAACATAAATAAATCATGGAAAGGTTTTCCACCTGATTACTTTGCTTTATTTCAGCACTATGTAATTCTGTTACTCCTATTTAAAGCAAATGTGTTAGGTCAACTTAATTTATTAAGGTTATTCCAATGTAAAGCAAATGTGTTCAACTCATTCAACTCATTTACTATAGTTGTAATTTAAAAGAGCCAGTCCAACTAATTTGCAATGCATTGGACCAAATAATTTACTTGACTAAGATTAATGGCAATTTAGTTGAAACCAACTTTTTTTTTTTCCTTTTTTTTCCTCTGAAGAGTTTTTGCGGCACTAGTGGCTCGTATTTTTTTTGAGACAGTAGGCAGACAGGGTGAGGACATGGCAAAGGTTGCCAGGACCGGGAGTTGAACTAGCGACGTCCACATCGAGGACTAAGGCCTCCTAACGTGCAGTCTGCTAAACCTCCTTTGCAACCGCAGCACGCCAGAGAAACCAACTTATGTTACAGTGATACCTTCACACTGCTTATTAAGTTGATCCAACTCATAAAAATTAAGTTAGCTCAACAAACATGCTTCATGCTGAAAGAAAGCTATTTAATTATGTGGAAATCCTTTCCATGATTTAATGACGTTGATTCAAAGACGGTTTTTTTTAAAGTTGCATCACATTAAGTGTTTTAAGACACTTAATGTCAACAATTAGAAAAGGTACAACAGAACTGTATTTTCAAAACCCAGCCACCTGACTGTATTTTCATGCTGCAGTTTTTACAACCATTTGTTATAGTGCAGTCCTTAAACGCTAATAGTGCCCTGCAGAGAAAAACAAATATCTATAGTTTAATGTGTAACTAAAACCGCTTTGAAGTTTTCCCAGGTGCGAAACAGTTATGTCAGCTTCCATAATCTCGCGTGATCCCCTGATCTCGCTAGACCCTCTTCGGAGGGAGAGGAATCTGTTTTTGTTTGAAACATGAAATTATTGTGTTGAAAAGTACATGATATTCTTTTGTTAATGTAATAACCCCTGAAGTTAATTTTTTCGGAGCGAGATCAATATGACTAAATTGAATCACGTTATCTCAACTTGAATACATGTTATTCAAATTGAGACAAAAAACGATTATCTCGCGTAATATCCCGTGATTTTCCATGGTCTCGCGTGAACTCGCGTGGTATCCCGTGATCTCACTCGTCGTCTTCCACACAAGATCAGTCTGACTATAATAAATCATGTTATCTCATTATTTAATTTATTGTTGTAATTTCTTGTTTATCCAACATGTTTGTATCACGTTTTTGTTTGAAACATGAAATTATTTAGTTAAAAGTACATGATATTCTTTTGTTAATGTGATAACCCCCTAAGTTCTTTTTTTTTTCAATGTAAAAAACCGAGTCTAACCGACTCAGGTAAAAAACCGACCAACTTCCTCAAGAAAAAGACAGAGCGATACTTTAAGCCTCGCTACATCACTCGAGCACATATTTGCAGGTGTGAAACTCTACTAAGATGACACATAAACCAAACAAATGCATAAGAGTGGTTTCCTCTATAGTACTGTTGCTGCTTTATAGTAGATTTATAAGGTCATAGTGTCTTATGACACTAAAAATTTACTACACTGTCAGACCTCAGTCACCTTATCCTCTGTGTAAAATAGCGGTGTACTTACATTGCCTCACAAAAGTATTCATTCTGCTTAAACGTTTTGATGCATCATAATCTTATAGTTAGCTAATTTGATCTTTCAATTTTGTCTTTTCTTCTTTGAACAGTCACTCCAGCTCATTCAGATGGGATGGAGAACATATCTGAACACACATTTTCAAGTCTCACAAGGTTCAGTATATTTAGGTCTGGACCTTCCTTGAAATATTTCAGCAAGAACTGTGGTAATGACAAGCAAAACACTTAAACCTCACCCGATCTTTTTAAATGATGAGAAAAGGAAGCATTATAGTTGCAGAAACCCTTGTTTAGATAGACACCACAGGACCCTAACCTGCTGTCAAGTTTCCGTTGACTGATCGTTCAACCACAAATATGACTAAGGGGTTATTCCCAGCAATTACTGCGCATAACCCTGTCATCAAAATACATATGTGTGCAACTAAATTAGAATATTATTGAAATGTTCATTTTATACTTAGAACACAACATTTAAGATTAGAAATATTGACTTTGTATAAAGTATGTTTAATACCTGTTGGAAGGTCAAAAAGGTACTTTTAATTTGACATAAAACCTCACCAGAATGCGTACTTGTATGCGATAATGGATATTTATGGATATTTTAGACTGGTATTACTTGACAGTGTGATATAAAACGCAGTCAAGAAATTGATTTCATCCAGATTCTGTGGTATCTGCTTGCTAACTGTAGCACTCAACACAGAGCAAAAAGCAAAAAAGGGAAAAAACAAAATCATTTAATCTATTGAAAAGGATCAATCACTTAGATGCATCCTCCTCTTTTTTTTTTTCTTTTTTTTTAGCAAGTTCTAGAAGATTTAGGACCTAAGACGAAACCCAAGTCATACTGTGAGCTTGTTATAAACTTAAGTGATGCACAGGAAGCCAAGAAAAGCAATTTATCCACAGAAAACAATAAAACAGGAGGAGTAAATTTAAAATGGGTGAAAATAAATCCTGACCATTGGACTCTATGGATGTCCAGGCATGCATGTTTTGCCCTGGTTTGATTAGAAAGTGGGTTTAATGATATTATTAAAACCTCTGTAAGCCCAAATTTTGTGTTGAAAAGCAGTCCACACTTCAATATCCAAAATGGCTGCCAGGTGTTCTAAACTTTATGAGTCGGCAGAAATAAACTGTTAATTTGCACTTCTGACAGTAACTTAGTAAACCAGTTATGCATTTTATACTTAACTTGTGAACATGTATTCATTTTTGAATACATGAAATAGAGAAAAATATGTTCTGCTGTGTGGCTAGCTTTTTAGCTCATTCTAGCTGTCAACAATTAGCAGATCCTTTTGGGTCTTGGCTTGGTGTGACATAAAAATTCATTCCTAAATCCTCCTTTTGACTTTTAGGGAACAACTAAGAAATTGTAAAATGGGTTTAGTTGAAACAAACAAACAAACAAACAAACAAACAAACACAAATACAGTTCGGGCCGACTCAGACAAAGCATCTGTTCCTCAGCTGAGAAGAATAGTCTCTTGAATTTAGGAGAGATTTGAGTTTAATTCTTGCTTCTCCGAAATTCCACTTTGCCCACTATCTTGGAATATGTGTCTCAATGAATGAATATGATTTTTAGTATAAAAGGGCTGATGCGATCAGTACCTTATGGTAATCACCATAGATTAATCTATAAATCCTTTATTGGGTGGTTCATAGTTTTATTCACACTACTTTTCTATTATTTTGAGTTGAAACCTTTCAGCTGTGCTGTGCCATAATTTTGCCAACATGCAGAAAAAGCTCTACCATTTACTCCAGGCAGTAGTTCTGCCTTTTGTGGTGCTTAAAATGTATTAATATAAAGAGCTGAAGGACCCACAGTGCACTTTACATCCATTATAGTGTCAGGAACCTCTGAAAAATGAGTTTTCAGATGGATCCCTAGCTGGGAAGGTTTGCATGTCAAGACATCTTTCTAAAGAACTGCATGTGTGCTAAAATGTGGTCTGAAGATCTTGACATTCTGGTATAGTGATGGGAAACTGCATGGTTAGGTCTGTATTTCTTTAAAGCAGTGACAAATGAGTACCACTTTGGTCAGGGTCAGCCCCTCCTCCCCCTCCAACTGCATACAAATGAACATACAAACACCGCTTCTGCTATTCCACTGAGAGGGATGGAGAACAGGCACAAGGTGAGGAGTGCAGCACATAGCTGTGCGGTTCATATGCAAGTATTGTATAACTCAATGTGAGCTGTGCAGCAAAGGACCAAATGGCTAATCTGAACCAAATGCAATGCTGCAGCAGCTGGATGCTTTGTTTTGGTGCCAAAAACAAGTGAAATATATTTAAATTCAGTTCGCAAGGCATTTCAACAGAAGAGCTAAAAACTTTCTTTCCCTCTTCTAGTCGCACATGAGGAACATAGAGATGCAAATTGTCCTCACAGCATAAGGCATAACTGCTGCTTGTTCTCCGAATGACGGCGCATAAATAATTAGGTGGCAGGCCAATAAGAGACTTGTAGATCACAATCATCCAGAGTGTATATCGCCTGATATACAGGAAGACACACCAGCTTTAGACTGCAGATCAGATCAGAAGTGGTGGGTGACGTTGCTACAACTGACAGCTCTTTAAAGGACACATATGAGCAACATCACCATAATCAAGTACACACTTAAAATAAAAAACATCTCTAAATGAATCCACTTTTTTTTCTTTTTTTATAGAAGTGCTTTATCTGTTAAATCTTTTGAACATTTAGGGAATGAATTTCTGTGTTTGATGGTCTGAAACATTAAAATGTGACCAAAAAAGAAAACTAAACTATGTGACCGTCTTTTCACTTCAGAGAAGATCAATTATCTATGTTTTCAATCAATTTTCATTCTGCTTAAACTGTGTGGGATACGTTTAGCAAATATCAAAAGGAACTGCATTGTGGGATTCAAATAAAGTGAGCCAAAGTTATTCTTTTTTCCCCCAAGTCTGATGGGTGAGATGTCATCAAACAGACAGCAATTTAAAGCTCCAGCAGACCCAATAAAAGCTCCAGTCAACAGTTGTCAGCTTGGGGTCAGGCAGCAAGCTGAGGCTTCCTGCGTCTTCCTGTTGAGGGCTGAATCTTCTGGAGAGACTGAGGAGTGAACCTCTGGTGCCTGGCTGCTGTTCATTAAGAGTATTAATGATTAACTAAGAGTGCTATTGTCCCCCTGGGCCCAGCTGTCCCCGCTCTGCCGTTGATCCACTCTGATGCCTCTGGGCCGCTAAACTGGCTCCATTCATGTGCTAAAGTGACAGCTGCTCCTTACATTCCACAGAAAATTAACTGCAGGCACCGGAAAACAAGCCGGGAGAAAAATAAATAACATTTGACAGATTTGTTTTGTCTTTTCCTGAAGAGATGGATGGGTGCTGAATGAGGGCATCGGAAGGATTATTTCAAGCCTGTCTGATAACAGTTAAAGAGGTGCAAGGGGGGAACAGATAGCGTCTGCTGGTGATTCAGAGAATGTCCAGGCAAAGAACCAAACATTTTTCCTGGTCCAATTGGAAAGATGTTTGGTTCTGGAGAAGCTGTCAAAATCATCAAGCAAATTGGTGCATTCTGAATTTGTTTTACACCACATCTTTTGTACTCAGCCCCCCTGAGTCAGAAATTTAGTTTGCGCTGGCAATTACAGCTGCAGCTTTGCACAAACAGAGACTGAAAGTTTTGTTCATTCATCTCTGACAAACAGTTCAAGCTTAGTCAGATTGAATGGAGAGGTTACTGTGAAAATCATCTTTCAAGATTTTCCATTAGTCAAATCATAGCTACTTGTGTATTATAATGAATAATATTACAAAATAAGAAGCTCTAGATTTTATATGTAGAAGTTTTGTGGCTTGCACTTTAGACGCCACAAATGGAAGTATAGTGAAAAAGTGATATTGTGAGTGTGAAATGAATATTGCTTCATTGATTAGTGTGCAGGACACTATTATTTATCTGTAAGAGTACTGGTGGGAAAAAGGTAAGCCAATTGGACTTACTGTATAGGCCATAAATCTAGATATGCTCAATGTATTGCCTGCATCAGTGCAATGTGGCAAACAGCATAGCAACCTTCTATTTTGGCAACCTTATATGTTTGGCTTAATATGTGCAACAGGAAGAGGACAATGAAGACTGTCAATAATGCAAACCTGTGTCACGTTGGATTTTCTTTACAACTGTTGATAAGAAATCCGAGTTGCTTTATCTTAGCGCAAGAGGACTTTAATTGGCCCTTGAAAAGAAACCGCAGTTTGTTTTATTGGCATCTGCAGCTCGTATTCAGTCAGATGCTTTTGATTCTTTGACCTGGGAATGATTACTCCATCCTTCTTGATTGTAATTGGTTGAGTGTTCACAGATACTATGACTTTCTGAAAGCTGGTTTGTGTTGCGAAGGCATATGGGCTTATTATTTTCACGCCAACACGCTTTGCTCAGAGGTGGGATGTCACTACAGGCATGATGGTCATTTTCACTTTCTGTTAAAGGGCCTCAAAGTACGGTACTATTTTTGCATGACTGTAAAAATGAACAGACCCGTTGTATTCCAGCTGTTTACTTAGATTTAGCCAGAGATATGCAAAATGTGAGCACTACTTGCGAGACAAAATAATTGGATTTACAAACAACAAGGCTTTCCCCAATTGGGTTAAGTATATGCAATATCCCAAACTTTTTCTTCAATTAAATTGTTGTCTGTTTATAAGGAGTCATTTCAAGTCAGTTTAGACTCTTCCTGTGTCACTTCCTGGCTGATGCCTACAACAGTCCTGATTGGATCATCACGTGGTGGCTCCACCAATCCCTGAAGAGCCCTCCCTACTTAAACCTCAACTTCCTAAGAAGATGGGGTTGTTTCTCTGTTGGAGCAACTTGCCTCTTTGCTGGGTGTTTTCGATTGCTTTAGTAGCTTTGACTTGCTGTGGAAGTTTGTGCACCTTGAATGTGCTACTGGAGTTTGTTTGTAGCTGGATTGTGACCCATGTTTAGTTTGTTTTGATCATTTGCTTCACTTCTGCTGGTTTGTTTAGCTGTATAAGCCTTTGGTCAGGTTATGTTAACAGCTCTCGATTACAGCTTTGGTTTTAAGACATACATTTTGTTTTGTGTGTTTTGGTTTCTGACTTTTGATTAACTTTCACTCTAAAAAAAACTGGAAACTGGATACCCAACCAGATACATCAAGCTATCAACTTTGCAACAATCCATCCTGTATGACAGATCATATATGCAGACAGTGGAAGGTTGATTACATTGAGTGGTTAACTTTGCAGCAATCCCTCACACCGAAAAAGTCTGTGGGGACAATGGGAAGGAACAAAGAAACCTCATGTACCTCATACATAACAGCAGAACCAGATTCAGTTCTTGTAGATTGAGGATTAGAAGTGACAAACAAAAACACCTAAGCACTGTTCCAGGAATATTTCCTGTGTTAAAGAAAAAGTTAAGAGCAGCAGAAACATCTAAATGACTTCACCTAGGAGAGAAACACAGGTAAGCCACCACACTGTCTAAATCAGGTTTTTTCAGTGTGCTGACTGTTCGTCTTATATTACAAAATACCATATGTCTTTCACAGTCGACTGGAGTCAAAATGTTATATTTGTCACTAGTTTCATGTTGACTGAATGTTGTTTGTATGACTTCTTATTCTTGTTTTTATGATGTAGATAACTTTGAACAGCCCTGTATGCTTTACAAATAAACTTGATTGATTATAAAAATATTATATTAGTGGGATTGGGCTTCTAAAGGATGATCTTGCCACATAAATAATGTTTTGGCAACATATTTGTTCTCCTCATATTCAGTCAAGTTGAAAGTAGTTCCATAGAATAATTAGAGAAAAACAGCCTCTTACAGTATTATTGTTGAATATTGATTTGCATTTTCCTCTGTCTCCTCAATCATGCCAATGCTCCCATGTATGTGTACTTCATCATCTCAGCCAGTAGATGACAAAATGCTATGAGAATTCACCTGGTTGGCCAGGTATGTTACAAACATCCTTTGCATCTATGTTCCCATTTTCTAGCTTTAAAATTGCCGTGAGTGCAATTTTCAGCAAAAAATGTTTTGAATTAAGTGATCAGAATTGTTTTTACTATTGATACTTTTGTTGTTTTATTTATTTTTTTCTTAAACTCATCTTTGTATTTGTTAAAGTGACAGACCTAACTGGAATGAGTTGCATTTACAGAATTACAGCAAAAGTAAAGCTAACAACTTAACTTCCTGAGAAGAACAAAACATCATTTACTGGACACTAAAAATTATCGTATATTAACTCTAATAATATTTAAAACTGAGCATTTTACCTAACATCAATTCAACATTTTCTTGTCAGCATTTTATTTGTTTACAAAAAAAAACAAAAAAAAAAAAAAACAGGTAACGAAATAACACACCCAGTCCCGCTCTTCCTGAAGGAGATAAATTAGCTTCTGAAGAGGAGCAGATGTTTGGTCTCATTTGAATGTCACACTGACTCTCTGTTCACGACTGAATATGTGACTGCATGCATTTGTATGTGACTGCGTCCGCACGTGGCTGCGCGTCCAGTCCGGCCCTCCCCGTTGCCCGAGGTGGCAGGTGTTCCTGTGTCCCCTAAAAGAGCAGGTTTTATGTCGCCTCCTCAAGTTAGTGGCTTCGTTGCCATGGGGATGCCCCAACAGAAAGAGGCCTGTGTCTGGGGGGCTGGTGGTGGGATGAAGCAAAAGAGAGAAGGGGCTTGTGGCACACTCTGCATTTCATCCAGAGGGATGAAAAAAAAAAAGAAGGAACAAGCGAGAGATACAAAAACATAGTCTTAGAGTAACTGTCAGGACATTATGATTGTGATGCTTGATATTCCAAACATGGATTACCATAAACTCAAGTGAGGCCTGCGAGTCCAGACAATGGGATCGGAAACTTGAAAAGGCATCCGATATCACACATCCTATCGGTTTTCCCTGTAGGTGTGACAGCTGTTTGCCTCAAGACATCTGCTTATTATCACTACCCAATGCCTCGGAGCATGGACGTCCCCCTCCATTTAGGTTGGATGCTGTGGACCTGCCCCACAGTCAATGTCTCTTTCTGAATCCATGTTGATCCTTTGCTGTGTGTGGGCAGTAGGAGTAAGCAGATCTGGGACAGACTGGGAGTCACCTGTCCCTTGTTGGCCTCTATCAGCCCCCCATGGGAGAGCTGTAATTCTCTCTTGGCCAGGCTGGTCAGCAGCTGCCATGTGCATGAACCCAGTTGTACAGATACACACAGACACCAGTGATGCACATGTACAAAGGGAGAACTGCACTGAAACACAAGAAACTCTTTGCATTCTTACCCAATTTGCTGTGAGAATGAGATTAAAGCTGATCATTTTACATGTACAAAAGACATGTTGACACTGTCAAATTAACCCACCTTACTATTAAATTTTACATGAACATTTTTTGTTTGTTTGTTTGTTTGTTTTAAAGTTGGCTGCTTGTTTTTACTTGTACAACTTCATTTTGTTGATCTAACAAGTCTGGTATTCCGCCAGCAATTTGTGTTTTCAGGCTTTTTTTTTTTTTTACAGTGTTGTTAATGGTGGAAGTGAGACTCTTTTTGCTTCCTGTCATTCGACGACCTGCTCTGTGTTTTGCAGTGTTCGGCTGAACCACTGGTCTCTAAATTTGTCGACTTTCAGGAAATCTCTTGGCTTTCAATATTCGATATTGTCTTATTACACATTTGACACAGTAACATTCACAATTTGTTCCCCAGCTAACCAAAGCTACCAAAAATAGTGAAGTCTGAAGAGGCATCTATCTACTGTGTATTTGACAAAGTAACATACAGAGGTCCAATGCAAGTACCAGAGCAAACATTTAATATTCAATTCACTTTCTTACTGCGCCATGCAGACAGACCGTCTGCTCCGATGAAGCTTTGCCTACCTCTGAACAGGAAATTAAAACTGTGATGCAAGTGGCACCCAAAGTGGCTTTCAACGGAATAAATTGCAGATATTGCTTCACTGCAACCACTTTCAAGAGGATGTGAAAGAATTTTTTTTATTTTTTATTAAAAGGTTTTAAACAACTAAGCCAAAGCTATATGACAGATAATTATTTTAATAATAGGTGTGACGAAGGGTAATTCAGTTATTAAGCCCTAGAAGAGGATCACCTTTGACTCTAGAGGTAATACTGACTGAAGCAGAACAGGTAGACCTGCCAGAATAAAGATGGTGGCGATCATTCAGTTGGTATTTAATCAACTTATTTATCATTTTAGCAGAAGAACAGATTGTCTTAATACTGTTGCATAGAGATTGAAATGTGTGCCTCCATCAAATGGTATTCCAACTATGCTTTGACGAAGGTACCAAACCTTTTGGGCCATGCTGCAACTTGCATGTAATTCCACTCACACTCTGAAAGTGTTTGTCTAATGTAGTTCACATGTGTAGCCATGTAGATACTTTTTATAGCTTAGTCCAATTAAACCAGTCATTTACATTACCTAACTGTTGTTGAATACTAAACAATCCTTTCAGCATTGCAATTCAAAGAAATTCAAACATTAGACACCACTGGATGAAGAAAATCACATTCTGTTCTCGTTTATTATTGTGCTCAGACTCATAACAGTGTTCTCTCTTTAACGTTAGCGTCTTACTGATAGTCATAATGCGAGAACAAGTTGACGCAGGAAAATGTCCAGCAGCCATTTGTACCAGTTCGATTAGGTACAAATTGCAGAAGGGGTAAAATGATCATCACTCCTGTCTTCAGTAGTAAAGGAAACAGTGGCCATGTGGCTTCTGAGGAAGCAAGTAACATTAAAGAACAAATTCTGTGACACAAATTATTACAAAAATGGTGACTCTAAGCTTAGCGTGACATGTTGAGCCAGAACCAGTGGGAACCTAGTTGATCACAAAACAAAATGTGATGCAAAGTGACTAGAAACAGAAATAGTAAACAGGGCTGCTGATAATAAAGTCATTGATTATCTAGACCACAGGTGTCAAACTCCAGTCCCGGAGGGCCACTGGCCTGCAATTTTCAGATGTGCCTCTGCTGCACCACCTGAATAGAATAATAAGGTCATTGATAAGGTTCTGGAGAACTGATCTACTCAAGGAGGAGGTAATTGAGCCATTTCATTCCAGTGTTTTGTACCTGTGGCACATCTAAACACTGCGGGACAGCGGCCCTCGAGGACTGGAGTTTGACACCCTTGATCCAGACATTCTCGTGTCACCTGAAGACGGTTTTCAACAGTTTTAGTTGGAATAGAAAAGTGGTTACATCTGTGAATGCACAAGTCAGTTCAGTTCAAAAATAATTTAAGAATCCCACTTGCGGAAATTAAATTGTATACAAGTCAAAACTATACAAGTATTCTTGAAACGTTATTATAGATTGTAATGGCTTTGGACAGAATGAACTTCGTGTAGTGGTCTGTGTTGCAACAGATGTGTTTTGTTTTTGTATGTTCTTAATGCTACAAGTGAAATACTATCAAATAAAAAGACTACTGAAAATTCATTTCAATCAGGTTGGGTGTGCATCAGGATAGCCTATGTGCTGACTGTGCTGCCACATAATATTTGTTATAAGAGAAAGAAAAGCACTGCTATATTCAATCTTATTTTTAAATGACCAGCTCATCTATACCAGGCATGATTGTAGCAGGTTTTTATGCTAGTGTTGGTTTGGTAGAAGAGTCACCTTTTAATCCTGACAGCAGATTTATTTTTTGAGCTTATTATGTACTATGTAGTTTACCGTAGAACAGAAAACAGTTGCGTCCCATTCAAACCTTAGTAGGAAGCTTTATTCTGAGGTTCTTTACTCAGTTACAAAAGATGGTGTCATGCTTAACACTCACCTGATGACTAGAAAACAGACTTTTAGCTAATATGAATCTTATTTGGTTACTGTCCTGTTCAAGTGTTATTTGACGGGTAGGGACTACTTTGTGTCATCTGGTAATTTTAAATATGGAAAAAATTCTAAATAATAATTATGGGGTCACTCAAGAGTTATTCCTCTGACTAATTTTCACCAAGTCATTATCTTCATGATGTAAATCAGTGGATAGTTCAGTGAAGATAGGACATCAATCTTTGTGTTTGGATCCAAAAGTGAATGAAGCAAAAACGATTGTGTTATCTTCAGAGGTGGATCTTTTAGAAGTACTTTATTTACACAATACTTTAACTTTTTCTTGAGTATTTCTTCTCTTACCAGAGTAAAATGTCTGGGCAAAAAGTGTTTATTTTTCCTGAAATTGTTAATTTGTGATGATGCTTATTGTTGATTTTACTGCAGGATGTTCTCAATTTGGACCACCCTGTTCCTGCATATTTTCTTGAAAAAATACATAAATAAATAAATAAATAAATAAATTCCCTGCATGAGTCCAATCAGGGTAAACATGAGAAAACCAGTTACTGAATAACTGATCACTGCTGTGAAGGTTTATACAAAACAGTTTTACTCTCTTCCACAATGTGTGTGTCTGTGTGTGTAAATGTCTGAAGTCTCTCACCACTGCTCCACACATCTAATTGGTTTGTTCTCCTGCCAGATCAGATGTATGCTTGGTAATATATGCAGTCTGAGCGATGGCTTTCAGAGCTGATTTCACATGAACAATAATAATGAAAAAATGTAAATGCCCCATTTTACAGTAATTGGTCTCCATCGGATTGTCTATATTTAGTCTATTGTGATGGAAATTTTAAAATTTTGGTGGGGGAAGGTAGCCCAAAAAAGTTGGGCATGAGCGTTTGCCACATGTCATTATCCTCTTTGTTTTACATTTTCCATAGAAATAAGTGGACTCTGCAAACGACATAAAAGACGAGTTTGTATGAAAATCATAGTGTTGGGGCAGGGAAACAACCTCCTTCTGATCTGCTGTGCTTCTCTAATGCATGCTTTCCAATGAGGCTACAATAATGGGGCTTGGTTACACGCCAGTAATTGGCCTTTTATTGGGATAATCCGACATCAAGCCTTGTCACGTCTAAACCGTGTCCAGAAAGAGAGAAAGGAGAGTAAAAAGTTTGTCAAGAACTTCCCAGACAACTTTAAACCGTATGCAACAAAAAAATATCATATAATAATCATATCAAATTGAGTCTTTACCTAAGTGGGAAAAAAATCAAATAAAAATGCCCTATTAATTAAAGCTTTCAAAAATACCATTACCTCATATTTCATTCTTATTCAGAAGGACATACTCTAGAACTAATGGAATATCAACTAAAATTAAAGCGAATGATCATTACAACCTCCTTAAAATATTAATTATAAACAGATATTCTATGTAAAAATTTGCTTCCTACTATGAAGCTGGTAATATTTATTTGTGGTTTTTGATTATTTTTTCAATGTGGATGTATTTTTGTTGGTAATAAAGTAAAAGTTTCAATAAAAATACTTTTGAATAACCATCAAATATAATGAATATATATGCAATAATGACTCATGATTTTATTTAACGCCGAAACAAGACATACGATTTAAAAACTATATTGAAATTGACTCTATTAAAAATGTTAAATTGAGTCAGTATCAGTTGCATAAACTCATATACAAAATTATCATTTATTAGAACAAAGAGGTACAGCAGTAGCAAAACATGGCGATCAATTTATTAGCACAATTAGACATTGATTCTTAGGGTAAAAATGAACACTCTTTATTGTTGAAATGAAAACTGTATTTTTTTTTCTTTCCTCCCTTGTGTAAGTTTGCCTGATAGGCTGTGCTTGTGGAGGGGCAAACACTATAAAAAACATTTTAAATATTAGCTATTAAATTTATTTCTATTTAAATCTAGCTTTCTCAGTTATTCCTTACAAATCCCATGACATTCTGGTTGGAATTTAAATGAAGATGTCAACTGCGATCATTTGTCATGCATACCGTTCAGCAAGGACAGGTGAGGTTTTGGTCTCTATTTTAATTGAATTCATTAACTCACTAAAAGTTCAGAGAGTTTCTGTACTGGAGCAAGACTTTAAATTTGCGCCCAACCTTTAACTATTGTCAAACCTGAAACTACGGCCACCTATGAACAGGACATCTTAGCTGTCGTCATGAAGGAAAAGGTTTTCATAGCACAACATTTAGCAGGTTTCTGTAACATTTGTGTCATAATCAAAGCCAGTTCTCTTTTTGGTTCCTTTCTTTTCAGAAGGCAAACTCAATGATTGTGAAAGTGGTCACGATTCTCTTGTGAAGGAGGACCAAGAACAGAAGTTGATTGTAATTTTTTGGATCCTTTAATCCATAAAACTAGACTGTCTGATATTGTGTCTATTATTATAAGGTATGTTTGGCATTGATCAAATCTGAATTTGTAGCTTTTTATTTATTTTAAGGCAGATGATTAAAGACAAAGTATTTGTAAATAACTACATGTAATTATTACATATGCCAGTTTGCAGCTGCTGGGTTTACAGGGATGGTGTCGGTCTCTGTCCTGCCCTAAAGAACTGTATTTTATTCTTTACTCACTACGTTTAACAGCATGATCATTTAGTGAAAAAAATTTAAGTTGTTAGTTACAATAATTAATTTTTCTGTTATTAGATTTTTTTTTTTTCAATAAATTGTTTTCCACAATTAAACTGACTGGATGCATTCTGTTGTTTATTGAGTTTGGACAATGTCTGGTTATCTTAAACAATTTTTTTTTCTCAATTGTTGGGGGATAATTTAAGGGATAATTACAAGACAAAATTTTTTTTTACAAAACTGAAAATTAAAAGATTGTTCGATTATTTATTTTTTAACAGAGAAATTTTCGTTTTTAAAATACTGTGACTGCCTCAGTTTCTTTTATCTCGTTTACATGTAGCCTATTTATTAATGTTCATTTTTAAGAACAAAACACAACACAAAACAAAAGCTCAGTCTAAAGGAGAGAAAAGAAAGGGAAAGTGAGGGGGCTTATATATTTTCATCATTTTAAGCTCCAAGTCTAAGAGTTGATGATGTTCAAGGCAGGATGCTGGACATGTGCTCTTCAGCAAAGTCCAAGAAGGGCTTTAATATTCATCCAAAGATGACAATCTCAGTCGACGAGGCATGCTAGAAAGTCAAATGGAATATATTCCAAAATAAGCTTCTTCCTGCCTCAGTTTATAACCTGCATGTTATAAACTGGGGCAGTTTATAACATGTAATTTCATTTTACTGAAATTATTTCAGTAAGATGAAATAGTTTCATCTTACTGATGAAATTATTTGTTTAGAAATTAAACTCTGTTGACAATTTTTGAATAACAACAACAAAAATTTTATCCTGCGCATGAACTGAGAATACATTTGAACAACAAATTTATTAATTATAAATGGAGGCACACTTTGTCCAGGAAGGTTAGTGATTTAAAAAATAATGTCAAGAGAACGCAAATGTAATCAGATACATTAGTATGAATTAATTAGTAAGGAATAATAATAATAACAATAATAATAATAATAATAATAATAATAATAATAATAATAATAATAATAATAATAATAATAATAATAATAATAATAATAATAATAATAATAATAATAATGATACACATTTATAATTAAGAAATATTTCCCAGTGTTTACATCTTAAAAACAGAGTGGAACTTATTTACTGAACAATCATAATTGATCAATTTACATACATTTTTTTCCTCACAAATTTTAAAGAAACGGTTCCACTAATTAATTGGTTAAACTCTAGCAGTTTGTTTTATCAGTGTAGGAGTCATGCACCACGACCACCCGAGCAGAAATGTCGTCCTCCCCTCCTGCCACAGATCAAACTACCGGGCCTCGAACCTGACCCCACAGGACCATCTTAGGGCGAGCTTGGCACGTTGCATTCCCGCTGGCGCATTGTTGCCTTGAATAATAATCATAAAAAAAGGAGTTCATCAGCGCTTTCAGGCGGATAGATAGTGTGCCCGGTGGTTCCAATACACCTCCTCTGCCCCCGCCCCATCCTCTGCTCCCTGCGGTGCTCCCAGTTTTGACACGGGAGGGGGACAAAACCCAGGGAAGGGGGCCACTGTGAATGGCAAAGCAGTGAGGAGGCCGAGGGAGAGCAAAAAGGAGTCGGTGTGCCTTTGTAGTCGCGGAGGAATGCGGAAATGTCCCCGCTCCGTGTCAAACCTCTCTGAAGGGGGTCAGGCCACATTCAGCCGGCGTGGGAAAGCCAGCCAAAGACGTAGCTCACACGGGCGTGCGGGGCCGCAGTTGCATGGGCCCATCCGCGGATATGTGCAAGACAAGAAAAGAAGCGAATCCCAGAGAGGAGCGTGGTTTTCGAGGACTATATCACGCGTTTGCCTTTGTCCTATGACCCCTCCACCCACCCCCACCACCACGTTCACCAAACACCCACCAAGCAATCCTACACACCCCTTTTCCCCTCCACACCTCCTTCCACTCAAGCTGCACAGAGTGCCTATGCGCATTTTTATTTTTTTTTTTCGTCCAGCCCTCCCCTCGCTTGTTTGAGAGTCCTCTGCTGGGGCTGGTGCAGTCTAAGGAATGGGGGGTTAGGACCAGCGACGTCAACTACCTGTGTGGCCCCCGCATGGAGGAAAGTGGACAGGGATGCGTTTGATGGAGCAGTTTTATGCGAGACTCGAATGCCTCCTCAGCATTTCACTGGGCATGCAGACGTCACGACATTTTACTGACTGCCATAAATAAGGTAAAAATAATAATAACAATAATAGTCGCGGATATTTCTGCATAATTTCTTCAATGAACGACTGTCTGATGCTAAAAATAAACACTTCTCTAACAATAACATCCCAAAGTAGCAAATGCATGTTTACAAATCTGTTATAATTTGGGCCATTTTATTAGGGTGATATTAGGGTGCGCGCACAAATAAATTAGAAAAAATTCGAGGAAGCAAGGGAAGCTAATGGAAATATGATTAAAACTAAGCAGACACACTGTTCTATGCATTTAAAGTGGTTTGGAGCGATAAAAGTGAGTTTTGATTAGTTTTAAATGCACTGTTGCTGTAGGAAGTTAAAACAATGCAGCACGTGCTCACAGTTTGGCTTCTCCTCAAACAGAAACTTTCACGAACGGACACTAAACAGTTATATTTTTGTCCGTTTTTTAACGCTAAACATTCCTGTGTCATGCATTCGGTCTTTTTTTCCTGTGTTTTCCACGTTTTTAATCTGTTTTAAGACGGCAAGTGAACTCACGTGAACAGAAGTTCTGCAACGCTGCACGCGGCGTTAATTGATAAATGCTCGAGACAGTTTATTTAACGCAAAACTGCCTCAGTGTGTGAGCCAAAGGTGGCTTATTTGGATTTTTTAATTATTATTAATATTATTTTCTGTTAGTAGGAGGACAGGAGTTGTAATGCGTAACAGGAGGAGGAGGAGTGGAAGCTGGGAAACGCAGCGGAGGGTCGCTTTTTCTTTTTTCCTGATAGTCCGAATAAAAACATGATGACAGTCCTGTTAAAGCCCACCTGGAGCTTGATTTCACCAAATGTGACAAAGATGGTCTCTTCCTCCATCTGTGTGTCTCTGTCGTCTAGGCATTGCATGTGCCAACTATATTCTGTGAGTATGCCTTTGTGAAGAAAACTCGTCACCCTCGCCGGGATTCCCCGTAACATTTTCAACAAGAGACAAGGGAGGAAAAAAAAAAACACAGCAAAAATGGACAAAGAAAGTATTGGTACTCAATACGAGCCTGTGGCCGAGATTGGAGAGGGTGCATACGGGAAAGTATACAAAGCAAGGGATTTGAAGAACGGGGGACGCTTTGTAGCCCTAAAAAGAGTTCGTGTTCAGACGGAGGAAGAGGGCATGCCTCTCTCAACCATCCGGGAGGTGGCGGTACTGAGGCAGTTGGAGGCCTTCGAGCACCCCAACGTTGTCAGGTGAGTGAGAGGGGTGGAGGTGGGTACCGGTCCAGCTGTTTATTTGTTTGCGTGTGTGTGTTTGCATGTTGTTATAATAGGGGTCGGGGGTTTGGGGATATGGAAGAGGAAAGTTTACATGTGAACACTAGACAAACGCTACTTCCTGTTTGATGGTCTCATATGACCTTTGTGGGATGTCTGCACTGAATGTTATGAAGGAGAAGTCCAACTTTTCGATGCAAAAAGCAGCTAGTTAAATAGCAACATACAAGTGCATCACCGTTCAGATGCATTCATACCATTTTTTTTTTATCACTAATCTATTATATTATACTATTAGTATTTTTGGAAGAATTGTATGTGGGAAATCAAATCAAAGCCACACATTGGATGGAGATGTTTTCTGCCAGCTCTATCTAGAAGTGAAAGGAAAACAATACGTGGTTCTCTAAGCCTTTTGTGAATGCAAATCTGAAAAGTGTGGCATGCTTTTGCAGTAGGTTCTACCGGCTTTAGTCATATATTGTAAAACTATTGGAAAATCTTTACTAAGACACATGTGAAGATGATAATATGGCTTTACAAGTCTTGCCACATATTCAGGGTGTTTTTAGGTTTGACTTTGAATTACTCAAAGACGTGAATATGTTTGGTTCAGGCGTCTCGTTAACCGATTGTTTTCCATCTTTAACCGTTACGGTTTTTTTCTTTTTTTAATCCATAACAACAACAAAAAAATCTGAAGTCTATCTGTCATTTTTGACAGATTACAATTCACACCCCTGACCACTTGGTACGGACAAGAAAGACATTTTTAACTGTATGCACAGAGTTTAGGTGACCAAAGCAATCAAAACAGATTCCCATGAGAGCCTCATCTCTGTCCTGGACACCATACTCAATGCATCTTGCTATCCGGACGCTGACAGTGCATTAAAGAGTTATGGCCAAAGAGGCTTCGGAGCGTGTCTGTGACTACTACAGTTCACAGACCGAAGCAGCTGAACCACTGGTGCAGAAGGAGCGCATGCTGAAGCGAGTTCTTGTGGGATCAAGGGACCGCTCGTTCAGAGGGTCTTGCCGCCTTCTGATCACTTCAATTAAAGAAATGTTCCCTGATTTTAAAAGTTTGAAGTGGTGCTCGTAATTCCAGTGTCAGGTGTGTCAGCAGAGCAAAGATTCAGCCTCTAGAACAATATCAAAACCCCCATGAGAAGTCGTCTGTCCAAGGCAAAAGTCCAAGACCTTATGAGATTAGCCTCTGCAGAAATCCTCCTTGAGACACTTGATTATATGCACAATGGTGGCCAGTTCAGGTCAGTGTGGACAAGGAGGACGTTGTAAGACTGTGCGCTTGGGCCCCAGCAGGTGAACTGCTCATATTTTCATATTTTGGGTACAATAACTTAATTTGATTGTTTATAGTTATTGGGACCACAGTAAATATATTTCTTTTAGTCACTGTGGAGAAAATCCTTTATGTATTCATCTTCTTGACGTGTGATGGCTTGACATGGATTCTCTTTTCAGCTTGTTCGGGCTGAACATTAAACTGGACGACAACTAATCACTTTTGAATATGTCATCGTTATAGCTTAGAAAAATTAATAAGTTAAAAAATAGGTTACGAGAGGATGTTTTTTGACCCCATCAATCAAAGTGACAGAAAAAAAAAGTCTAGTGTGACCTCTGCCCTGGGTTTATGTTTAGGGTTGCTGACCTGATGGAAGGTGAACCTGCAGCCCAGTTTCAAGTCTTTTGTAATCCTTTACAGATGTTCTTTCTGAACTTTTCTCCTGTTTTCTGCCAGCTCTGATCAGCATTTCTGTTCCTGTTAAAGAAAAGTGTCTCCACAGTATGATGCTGCCAACCTCACGTTCCACCTTCATACAACAGATAGAACATTGTGTGAAGGCTCAGCCTGTTGTAATTTAATTCAGATAAAATTCTGCATACTGTAAGTAGACTCTCTTTTACTGATTATGTGACTTCTGAAGGCAATTGGGGTGCCAGAGTAAACCTTACACTACAATGCGCCTTCTAATCTGCACCTGTTCTGAAAGAACATACTTTTTTCACTTGACAATCAATCTATTTTGCAAATACTGACTGTGTAACTTGACATCAGCTGAAGACTGGGTGGTTTCTATTCAAGGGGCAAATTTCCATGTCGTATGCAGTGCTGGTCTCAAGTTTTCATGTCACACCTTTGGAAATTGACTGTTAGAACCCCATTTGCATCTTAACTTGTTTTGAAAACCTGTTTGTTGGCAAACACCTCTAACACCTGCATGTTGCCACTGAAAAACCTCTACTATGCTTTTCAGGTTTTCTCATTTGGAAATAACCTTTGAGGCTCTGCAAATGCATCGTTTTGTGAAGTAATCGAAAGGATGGTGCACTCTAAATGTAACGCCAACGAACTGGAGAGATGCCAATAGTTTCAAAATTCTATATAACTCCACAGATCCCGGTAATTTGTACAAAACACTAAACAAGTGAAATAACTTGTGGTACAAAAGTTATTCACATGGATGCAACTTTGTTTATTTGCATAAATAGAAAGGAAGTTCCAAGGGGTGAAATGGCGACTGACTTCTTTATCCATACAGACGCCATTGATGTTACTTTTGTCACCTTTCCTGCTTGAAAAAGCAGCAGCAGTAAATAAAGGATCTGAGCTCTGACTCTGCGGACCTGACTCTAATTGAAATAGATGTGATCACTGGAGCGGCATAAGAGCAATTGATGTCTTAGTTTTTTCGTCTCCTCTCCAAACAGATGTCATTTGCTTTCAGTCTTATTCGTTCTCATGGCGGTAGTCAGATTCTGCGTCATACATTGGCACAGGCCACGGTTCGACCTTGTGCTTGTTTTATCGTGGAATATTAAGTGCCGTGGGATTGAAGAGGAAGTCCTAAATGAATGTTTCAGAGGCATGGCTGGTGGCCTTGTGCCTCCAACAGTAAATCTCGAATGTATCCGTAAACATTGGAGGATAATTGCAGGCTTTTATTTGACTAATACCATGGAGGCTTTTGTCCTATTAGGTCAACAGACACACCACGCAACGCATTTGTAATAAGTCAGTCAGATTGAGCAACAGCATGTTTCTTCGTTTGTATGCTCAACTGTACATTTAACATTTTGTGTACCTATAAAAGATTTTCAAAAGCTTCACAGAAGTTCTCGTGTCCTAACCTGTCAAGATTGTCCTGCAGTTCAGGACTGGAAAAAAAGTATGGTGGGGCATGTGTGGGAGTCCAGGCAAACCCTGGATGTTTGTAATGAGGTCCATTATTTATTCCATATGTTCAGAGTCTGCTGAGAGCTTCCATTGTATTCCAACGACCAAGCTGTGAGGGGCGTTTAACCCCAGTGCTACAGAAGGATTGTGCCTTCCAGAATGACATCATATTCAGCACTAATACCTTGAACAAATCACATCTTTTTTTGGGGGGGGGGGGATTCCATTGGTCCCCATGCTCTGATTATGGGACCCATATGTTGCCTTGTTAGATGACGAAGGATTTTTGTGTCAGATTCCTTTTAGTTGTGTCAGATTCCTTTTAGTTTTGAACAAGTAGAATCTAAAAGATTCTACTTGTTCAAAAACAAGTAGAATCTAATGAATCTAATGAATTCAAACGGTAAAATTACATGGTTTATATTAGGTAAAGAGTTGCTTTTATTAATTTATACCAATTTCTGGTTGTCTTTAAAATCTGACTTGCTTATTCTGCTTTTGGTGAATCAGACAACACTAATAATACTATGACATGCTTGCTATGACCCAGCTCAAAATTGTTTCAAATTGGCAACATATTTAATTGGACTGTTGTGGGGTTTTTTATTATTATTATTACATTTATCTATGCATTACTATGTCAGATCAATGCAATCTAGTCATATGCAATCTAAATTTATCTCCAGTTCATGCATTCAGATTTGATCCTAGTCACAATGCACTGCAGCTAGATTCACTTTATGCCAGCTGGTAAAATGTTACCTTAGTCTCTGCCTTTGCAGCCTCTCCATATCCTGGTTTAGCATGTGGTGACAGTGAAAAGCTCTCTCTGAAAATGATGAAGCCTCCAGCAAAACTCATCTCAGTGTGAGCAGACATCTGCTGGGACTGGATGGGGATTTTAAAAGACAGATCAGACATTAAAAAGATGGATACACTAACCTAGTGGCATTTCCTATCTTAAAGAAAAAGCACGCAGTTGATGGCAGCAGTAGCTTTGTCGGTTTTTTCTTCATCTGAAAGAGAAAACAGATGAACTGAGAAGCAACAAGTAGTGGATGTATGGAGTGAAAAAGTGCATGTATAGTCAATGGAGAAGTACTTTCAATGCTGTTGTGCAGAAAAGAAAGATGACTTTATCAATGTTTAATGAAACTATAAGCTGCAAGATGTCAGATGTGAATCCATCATTCGGTTTTACATCCTCCTTTTTGTTGTGGTGCAAGTTTCCAGTTTTGCTGTAGCTACAAACATGCTTTTCTAGACTACTCAGAGTTTGAGGAGTTGTCATAGCGCTGGGTGAGGAATGCTGTTTATAGTCCCCAACCCTTTGAGTTGAACATACTGGGTAGCTTTTTTTTTTTTTCAGCTTCTCGTCAAAGCTGGCTTTGGCAGGTCTGCCGACATAATCGGGATTCTTGGCTTAGGCTGGATGTGTAGTAAAAACTTATCCAGCCTCTAACACCGATCTTTAAGGTTGGACAGTTAATATGTTAGCAAAATCACTGCATCATCATTAGAATCAGTGAATATACAACAGAAAGTCAAGATTCAGATAGATCTTTAAAAGATTAATGTCGACCAGTCGGTTACTGTTTTGTCCAGTCACATTACTGTGAACTCTTGGGTTAGCTCCATTACACACAAAATTCCGGTGAGTTTATTATTACAGTGAGATATTACTGTTTCATTAATCTCATATTTTGAGTAAAAACTCACTGTGTTGGCAGTAACGTGATCAACTGGTCCTTGCCACTGTCGTCCAAGACTCGATTCCTTGGGCACGTCTTGCATTTCTTCCCCACTTCCAGGCTGATTTCTTTACACACAGCTTAAACCATAACATTTTATAAAGTTTTCTATTATTTCATTGCAGATGTGTTTGAAATATTGGTTTGCAGAAACAGCCGAGTTGTTTCTGTGCTTAATATCTGAAAGAATTTGTAATTACAGTGACTCATATAGTCCTTGGTTGTCTGGAGTACTTTGGAAGTTTTTTTTTCCAGGTTTTATTGAATATAGAAAAATATGGGTGAAAATTTTAATTCCAGATGCTATTACCTGTTCTGATTACTAAAATGTTGTTCGTCGATCTAACCTCTCATTTATTCCATCCATCCCAGGTCTGACTATTTAGTGATATCTACTTCCACTATACTTTCATCATGACTTCAGATCTTGTCAGACTAACCTCTAATTCTGCAGACAATGCCGATACTCTAAATATATGTTTTTATGACCTTCTTATGCTGTTACCATTCAAGCTGTTTGTTTGAGTCCATGTAAATACTCGTCAAAATTTCCCTTAAATCGAAAGATTTTTTTTTTTATACTTTAGAAATTGAGAACAACTATATGAGTCCATAATGAACATGACTCCTTCTGACTTCAAATAATAATTCTGTTATTCTCTAAAAGTGAAATCCAGAGGGAAATCAGAAACCTTATAATCTCAGCGCTCACTCCCAATCATAAATCTTTAAGTGATATCAGTGGGGGTTTTTATTAGCAATTGGAAAATAAGAACTTAGTGGGAATAATAAGCATAATCATTTAATACATATAATTAACTTGATAAATGTACCAAAATCTCTATATTTTTTATTTATTCAGTAAGGTTGTTCTTTGATTAGGAGGATTAATTTTTAAGATTTTTTTTTTAAATGGATAACAAGATTAATATTTAATCTGAGGTATGCTTTGATGATTATTAGTTTAACAAAGCCTGTCAGTATCTCTCTATTTGTTCATCGGTTTAGCTGACTGTTCTTGTTGTTCATCCATCTTCCTTTCAGTCTTTGATCTTTGTAGGTTTGATGATTAAATACTGATTACTGTGCTAATATTTTATTGTGAACACATTTCCTCACAAGATTATTTCCTAATGATGTCTGATATTTGAATAAAAGTACTGTTATTTTATTCAAATGCAGGAGGAACAATGTCAATGTTCCTCCTGCAGCAAAACACTTATAACATGATGCTGCCTCCTCTCTACTTAACACCTGGGATGGTGCGCCCAGTGGTCATTATGTAAATTACGTAAATGTCTTAATAAGAACGTGTGTAAATATTTGAATATTTGAAAAATAAAACGTATTCTAGTAATCCTAACTGACCAAAAACAGGTAAAGATTGACTTATTTTGGATAGTTAAGAAAAAAAAGATTGCTTTCAATGATAGATTTAAATATGTGGTTTCACAATAATCTAGCTTTCATGGTGAAAATGATGTATTAAGACACGTAGAAACCCTGCAAGAAAATAAGGGTAGAGGAAAAATGTTTTCTTTTTAATAAGATAATCTGATGTGCTGCATTTACCTTCTTTTTTCAATACTGTGGTTGTCTTTACAGCAGTGACGGTCAGTGATTATTATACCCTTGTTCTCTTGGTATAGGTTGTTCGACGTTTGCACGGTCTCTCGGACTGACAGAGAAACCAAGCTCACACTGGTGTTTGAGCATGTGGATCAGGATCTAACCACATACCTGGAGAAGGCTCCTGATCCCGGCGTACCACCTGAGACCATTAAGGTAAACCATCATCTAGTAGAACTTGTGACATTTGGGCGTACACCTGTTTGAAGATCGGCAAAGAGTACATGGAGTTATGTTGATACCCAATTTAAAGTACTACGCTGTTTCCGTTTGAAGTATAAAAGCAGCTTTGGGCTAATCCCCTGTGGCTGCAGCTCTGGTTGAACACAGCTATGTCTCTTTGGTTCTGAGAATTTTTCTTGACCAAAGTCGCAGCAGACATGAAGGACTTCCTATAACATCAGAAGAACCGGCGCGTTTGGTAGGGGAGCACATGTGGCAGATGGACTCCAAATTAGAGGCTCCCTTCCGTCTCTATTTTGACCCTGCCCACCAACTTTCCTACAGATGGAGACGGAACAATTAAAAAACAATTACTTTTGTACTAAAGAAAAACGATTACCAAATAGATCAGTCAGAGTAATGTTTTCATCAACAGTTTTATTAAGCCTAACAGGAAATCTTTCCTATTTTGCTAAAAAGACAAAAACAAAACATACTTAAGAGGTTTCCACTTACAAGATCCAGAAAGGTCGGAAGTGAGTTAGCCTCCATCTTGTTTTCTCAATTACTGTCTTCTTTTATATAGACTTCTCTAACAAAAATCCCCTTTCTCCCTTTTAAACATTTGTTTATCAGGTTTCTCCCCCTGAGGTCGGCAGATGTGCCCCAAACAATATTGGAAATTAATATTATTTATGTTTGAATGAAGAGGCGTGGGAAGTGCAGAGTGTCAAATTTAAATCGGAGGCGTTCTAGCAGTGTAGCAACTGCCGACTGTCACCTGGGGGCTGGGTTTATGTGTGAACGTTTTTGTCAGGGAGAAATGTTGTTTAAGTGCAGATGATTCAGGTGGCTTACGCCGGAGGCTTTAACCGAATTTGATCCCGATTGTTGATGCGAAGTCTCTTTGACTGTATCAGTTTATTGTTAATTTTTGTGATCACAATGGCGCTCAGTGTAACGTGGCCTCAGTATAAATACCACTGTTCATTGGGAGCCTAATAAATTTGTTAGACAACATTACTGAACAAACAGCATAACAGAGACGAAGGATCACACCGGGCAGCTCAGGGATGAAGACGTGGAGATGTTTACAGCATGGTTAAGTTATACAACATTATTAAAAATTTAGAAGCTCTTCATAAGGGTTTTTCAGTCAATCAACTGTAGCTGGAAAGAATATGGCACAATTGAAAACCTGGGGTAACTCTGGAGGAGCTGCAGAGATCCACAACTCGGATGAGAGTCTTTTCACAGAACAAATGTCAATCATGCATCCCAGAAATCTTGCCATGATGGAAAACGTATAGGAAGATTATCATGGTTTGAAAAAAACAACAACATAAAAGTACTCCTATTTTCATTCCATAATAAGCTATGTAGATATATGACTACCTGCAAAACACAGTTTGCTTACATAGAAAATGAATATTGCACATAACCTTGAACATATGATTACTATGGTAAAACGAGACGGTGTCAGCATCATGCTGAGGGTAATTTTCTGCAGTGAAGGCTTTCTGCAAAAATGTGAAAACTGTTTAAAGAAATTTGCTTGTTCCAATTATGAACTGAGCACTAACATTCATCCATATATGCCAGTAAAATATATTTAACCATGTGGGTTTAACTTGAACAGCGTGGACGTGGCCTTCTCTCAGGTAATGTATACCCTTACTGTATAACTTTTGCATTGAAGTGCAATAATGCGGAAATGGACCTTTGAAGACACAGTCATAAGATCAACGCAGTCTTCAGGAACTATAGCTCATATTGTGAAGGTGAAATTAGCAACAAACCTGTACCCCGTCCTGAGATGTTACAACAGCACTCATTTAGAAAAGATGCTGATTGGTTTGGGTCTGTATGGTTGCTCTGTGTATGACCATTCAAGCACACTAAGTTGTTTCTTGAACGTAGTTTTATGTCTGAAGCATCTTATTTTACCACTTGGGGATTTCTGGATCCAAGAGGCACAACAATGTTAATTTTATCTACAGTTATCTTTCACACTTACTGATCCACGCAGTAGCAAATTTTGTACTGTACACTAAAGTGCTTGCAGTTGTTCTGTCATAGTCAACTCAGTGGTAAAAAGGGTGAAACACCTATAAGGGACACATGTTGACTGCTTTGCTCCAAGACCAAAATCTAATCTTCACAATACAATCAACACAAAAAGGGAAGGAAGATGGCACAAGGAAGGAAGGAAGGAAGGGAAATAAAAAAAGATTGAATCCTGCCTTTTTTCTTAAACCTATCCTTGCCGTCCGTAGCTGCATGACACATTGTAGTTTTCCATTTTGTAAAGTTACACATCATCATGTTTAAATTCATGCATATACTATTTCATTTTGGATGAAGTTCAAGGAAGATTTTTAAGCACCGAGGAGCAGTCAGACAACTTGTCTTTGCAGCATAAAGACTCATTATGCACCCACCTCCGTGTGCTTTCTCCCAGCATCTGTTTATCTGGACTCTTAAGAAGACAAAAGGACAAGAAGTGTCGGCACATCATAGACAGAGTCCTGTTATTTCTAGGAGAGTGGACACTGCACACTGACCTGAAAGTGACCCCATTACCCTCTACCCCCTCCATACAACTTTAGTTGCACTTGGCTGTACCATCTGACAAGATATTGTTAACCCGGTCATCCTATTAGTTCCTATTTGAGTGTCAGTGTTGAATATGTGAACATGTTTTCACTCAACCAAGAAGAAACGTGTTGAGGCAAAGGCCCTAAACTAAAAAGAACAGCCACACTTTTCCTCAAAACCATCCATCCATCCTCCGCAAGAGACACCCCCACATCGGCCCAGCTTGTCCACTCCAGCACCCCCATCCTCCACCACCCACTCAGACTCAAGACCCACCACATGGTCATTGATGAAAGAGGCCCTCCTCCAGGAATCAAATGAGCTGGAAGGACATCAAGCAGTCGGGTTGCCCCATGCTCGGCTCTCCTCAGCCGGGCCGGCGCTTGGGTCTCGCCCACCTTCCTCGGCTATCATCATCCTCGCTTCCACAACTACACTCTGTGGGCCCGAGAAGGGGGAGGTTAATGAAGCATGGGCAGGGAATTACACTAACGTTAACCGGCAGATGTCCCATATTGTGCCAAACTACAATAAACAATATGGCTGCCTCTGGTACATTTGCATCAGAAAGGGAGGGGAGCTCCGAAAGCCATGTTTTAACTGATTCTTGCAGTGGGCTGACTTTTTTTATTTATTTTTATTTTTTTATGCTGTTCCTGTTTTTATTTATTCAGGGTCTAATGATGCTCCTATTTTTATTTCCCTTTTGTGATGTTTAAGGTCTTAAACAAAAATCCACATCAGAAGAAGCAAATATGTTTTGACCTTTAACCATACATATAATATAAATATCATAGGATGTAACCAATATTATACAATGACATCTTCATTATGTTTTGTTGGGTTTTTACGTGACACACAAAGTAGCCAAAATGCTTCCAATGAAAAATCTGTGAAGCGTTGAATTAATTTGTGCTCAATACTTTCTGTTCTGATACCTATTAAAAATGCAACCAGCTGCCTTTTAAGGTCACCTAATTAGTAAATTAAGTCCACTCCTGTGCATTTTAATATGAGTACAACTACAGCTCTGATGGCATCGGAGTGTTTTTAGAGGACATAAATAAACAGCCACCATCATGATGACAAAGAAACTCAACAGACAGGCCGGGGGAGAAAGTTGTGAAAATGTTTAAAGTAAATTGAACTCCTTAAACTTTTTAAAAGATTTGAACATTCACAAGACTCCAAACAGGAAAACATTATGTAGAGAAACATTCAGAAGTCACGTGATAATTTAGAGGCAGCCACAGAAATCCTTATCTCAGGTGAAAGAATCTGTCCTCTGGGTACGTAATGGTTGTGTAACTCACAGATCTGTCCTTTATGGAAGATTGTCCGAAAGAAAGCAATCGCTGACTCAAAGAGAACCATTTTCAGTTTAGCACAAGCCATGTAGAGAACACAACCAAGGACATTTTTAACCTGCAATGAGACCCTTACAAAAAAATCCCATGAAAATCACATGTCTTTCACATGTGATCACATGTGGTTCACACAAATTTTTACATGTGAATGATGTGAATCACATGTGAAAGCACATGAATTTGTGTGATTTTGGAACGTTTCGTGGTAAAATCATGTGATCACATGTGATTTTCATGGGATTTTTTTGTAAGGGGATAGCTAGACATGATTTGCAAATGAACACTTCGTCTCATTGTGAACACACCATCCCCACTGGAAAACAGTGGGGACGATTACATCGTAATGTGGAGGTTCTTCAGCAGAGACAGGGAGGCCAGTCGCAGGAAGCTGGAAGGAGAAATCCTGGGAGGCTACAAGACTTTTGACTAGGGTCATTGTTGCTGTTCACTGTGCACAACTTTGTTTGTCTATCGCCATACAAAAAAATGCAAATAAAATTTGTAGCAAATTGTAGTTGTAATGGGACAATGTGGAAAAGCTGAAAGGATAGAAAGACTTCTACAAGACACTGTAAGTGATTCTTTAAAGAAGGGCAGGAAAACTTGGATTGTTAACATTTAAGAGTCGCACTCATGAGATAATTAGTGTTTATGAGGAAATGCTGTTGAAAGGAAGCACGGTGAAATGACTATTTAAAGGAGAGAGGAACTGATGGGTGGAGGAATGTTATTGTGTCAGACCCCCATGATACACACACACAAACACGCATGCACACAAAGTGACCAACTGCCTGCCTCCGTCCTATGGCCCTGTCTGTCTGCTGGCCTTCTCTGTGGGTCATGGCTGGATGGAGATGCAGAAAGGAAGGTCTGTTTTTGCATCCTGTCCTTGGTCACACATACGGACATGCTAGCACACAGACCAGTGAGCCCCTTCCTCCCCACAAAAACACACATACGATAACACAGATATTGCATTTTTCTGTTTGTTTGTGTATAGCAGCACGACAATCATCCCATCCAGAGTTGCGTAGTGTGACCGAAACAGCAGCCAGCCCAGTACCATTTGCTGATCATTTTTGCTTGAGTGCACAGACCCCTTTCCTTTGACTCACACGCCAGCTGGTGGGCTACTGAATAGAGTTGTGGGATCAGGTCCATGTCACTTGTGGGGTCTTGGTGTGGCGCTTTGAGGTGGCTTACGGGGTGTACATCTGTAGCAAGAATGCTTTTCTTAAAGAAAAGCAGATTACAGAGACTGTGAGAGAGCGAGAGATCAGTTGAACTCTTTGGTTTCGCTTTGTCAAAACTACCTGTACTAACTTATTTGTTTATAGGTGTTGGACCTGTTTGAGAGTATTTCGGTTTCAAAAGGACAAGTCAGAGCTAGTTTCGACACTGTTCATTTGTTTTCACAACAATTAACTTTGAAGGTTCGTCATAAATGTGGTGCCTATGCTACAGCCGCTTCAGGTCAGATTTTGGGCATATAAAGAAAGCAAGCACCAATTAACTGAAAAAGGACAGCTGCTTAGTAACAGAGATCTGTGCTTGCACAAAGCAGGGGCCTCTTTCTGACGCTGCTGTATGTGTGTGTGTCAGTTATCAAACATCTGCCACAGTCGATGAGAAAAGACACGGGCCTCTTCATGTTAACTCTCTCACTCCCAGACTGTCTTAGCTTTTATTTTGAAGTTCTCACGTTAAGTTGTCTATCAGGCCTTTTTGGTGTTGAACGCTTTGCTGCGCAGCAGAAACCACATTGTTTCAGAGGGTTTTTTGAAGATACCTGTTGCTAGCATTCAAATTGAACAGCTCACACTGAATCACTCAAACCTGCACATGTAAACAATTATCTAACACCAAACATCTGGTGTGTGCTGTGAACCTTAAACATAGACTAGTATAGTGGTTCTTAAACTTATAATTACCAGTCTAGTACATACTAACTTTTCTAAGAAAAACCATATTGCCGGGTCACAGGGAAAAAAAAAAAAAACACATTCGGAGCCTTTGGCACTTCATGTTTTAGAGAAAGATCCAACATTTCAAGTGGGAAAAGTAAATTTTCCACTAACCATGGCTTTAAATTCAATATGGCTGCCATTCACATAAAACTCAGAGAAACCCAGAGTAAAAAAAGACAATCTAAGTGTCTTTTTAAATGTTTTATTAAATGTATTTTTATTTTCAATTACCTCCTTTTTTACGTGTCTTTGTAATATCCTTAATCCAATCTTTCTTCTCCTTTCATTTTGTTGACTCCCAGGATATGATGTACCAGCTGCTTCAGGGGCTGGACTTCCTGCACTCGCACCGAGTGGTTCACCGTGACCTGAAACCTCAGAATATTCTGGTGACCAGTGGAGGTCAGATCAAACTGGCAGACTTTGGTTTAGCCCGCATCTACAGCTTCCAGATGGCGCTCACGTCAGTGGTAAGTTTCTTTGGCTGTCTGAACAGAAATGTTATCAAACCAAGCATTCCATGACTAACAACTGTGTGGTTTCTCTGGTTAGGACTTTATAATAGGAATGCTCAAGGATGCAGAAGTTGCTACCCTCTAGACTCTCTCAATCTGTGCAGTCACGTTTTGATTGAAAGGAAGCATGAAATTGATCTCAAGTTTTAAAAAGAATAAATATTTACTTTAACATTTGCTTTCACACTTGACAAAGAGCGTACCCTTCAGAGCAACATCTTTTGATTGACAAAGACGCACACGTGAATTAGAAAATGTCTAATGTGTTAAGGTTGGCACTTCCAGGGCATCAGAGAATAGCTTCCAAAATCTCTGCCAAATGATTGGGTTTCTCTGTGTAAAGTGAGAGTGAGGCACCCCTCCTCCCTCCCTCTGTGCCCTGCTTCAGCAGTCCCTCGGTGGCTGTTGCAAAGAGGGATGGGACAGACAAACAACCCTCCCTTCCCGCTGTCAGCCCTTTGATGTCTAACTGTTGCTCTCGAGGCTCTGATGACCTGATAATATAGAAAGGGACTCTGAAAAGAGTCATTGGAGGAATTTGGAAGGAAGAGAGATGTGACTTTGAAGATGAGTGTGGGCAGTCACAGAAGCTCTTTACCTGGAAAAAAAAAAAAACCCCAAAGAAAATAGTGTCACTAATTTTATGTCTAATCAACAAACAATAAAAATCTTCTGGACCTTACTACAACTCTTCATACAAAGTTGACCATGTCTAGATTGTCCAGGTTCTTTTAGTTCAACATGTCAAACAATTTGCATTCATTTTCTTTAAGAAATTCCCTGTAAACTGTTACTGTGCCTGGGAACCTGAACTTTGTATATCAGGACATTTTCTATCAAACTCCACTGGAAACTACTGATGAATTGAAAATGAAGCATCGTTAGGTCTTTCAACAGGTTAGTGGTCCAAAACATATGACTAACTCAACACCAAGATTATGCTACAGCAATAAAAAATTGATTTATTTCAAGGTTAGTTGCACATTGCTCCTTGGGGTGCCAATAAATAATGCCAGGACAATACACTGAAACTTCCAAAGCTTCCAGAAAATAAAAGTGCTTGCCCCATTGTAGCAGGAAAGAAGGCCTTCTGCCAAATGTTGAGCAGCTGAAGTCCTATGTAAGTGAGTATGGAAGGGAAACCTGCCCATTTATATCTGCAGTAGTTACTTTTCTCACTTCTTGCTGGGTGTTTAAAAAAAGTGACCACAGAGTTTCAACACAGAGTCAAACTTTCTTCCACAGTCCAAGACGTTTCTGATAGGTTAATTGATGTCTCAAAATACCCTGTAGGTAAGAGTGTGTGTGTGTTTGTGTTTGTCCTGTGTCTCCGTATAAAGTGGGTGGATGGATGGATGGATGGATGGATGGATGGATGGATGGATGGATGGATGGATGGATGGATGGATGGATGGATGGATGGATGGATGGATGGATGGATGGATGGATGGATGGATGGATGGATGGATGGATGGATGGATGGATGGATGGATGTATGAATGGATGGCCCATTTTTTCATAAAAACCTAAAAGGGTGTATATGCATTTTTAACAGTTAAATCAGCATTTAATGTCATTGAGAAAAAAAAATTCACTTTAAATTTTAATTTTATGAAAATAAAACTTGCTGATTTGACAAGTTTTCAAAATATCGGAATCGTTTCAGAGAGACAGTGTCTTTAAAGAAAAATTTATAACAACGACTCCAGTCAATTATGCAAATAGAAATTTCTCTGAATTATGAAGGGTTTTTTGATTGAGTTAAGTATTTTGTCAGGTATTTCTGTAATTTGTCATCATGCTTGATGATTCACAGCTAAGATTCACGGGAACACATGGTTTACCATTGAATTTACATATGTGTTACACAATAATCATTCTACTTGTGGTTTCACCAAAGGGCTATGTCTTCATTGTTTTTTTTTGTATGACTAGACGGGGACACTTTTTGCTGATGGTTAAACACCTCCCCGGGAATTCACCATCAGGTCGAAGTAACAAGACACCGAGTCCCTGAAACTACTCTCAAACATCACATTGCACTTTTAAATGTGCTTTCACACTCATTCACATACTCATTTCCTTCCTCGGTTTTACAGATTGGGCCACAAAAATGAGATGAATGCGTGTGCGCATGTGCGTGTAAGCATGTGCGTGTGCGTGTGCATTCGCAGAGCACTGCAATGTGAGCATGGGATCTTTGGTTCCAGATGAATGTTCCTGCGTCTGGAATCCCCCTGTCAACCGGACACACACACTCACACACAAATCCCCGTTCACCCGTCCTTTGTTTCCTTTTGCTAAATAAAAGCACCTAATCTACACTGCGCGCTGTGCGTATGTACACAAATACACACAGAGTTTAAGAGGATCTTCCCCTTTGCCCAACAGACCAGCAGTTACTTATTTAGTCACCTAAAGCCACCGTTACTGGCAGACAGATGGGCTTTGGAGAACTGCTGTTGCTTAAGCGAACTGGGCGATTTTCTCACTTTCAAAGTGATTCATTTAGGGCTTTTAGAATGACAAGATGGCTGAAGGAATCATTTGCATGAAGATGTCAAAGAGTCCCTCACCCGCTCTTTTAATGTTTTTTTTTTTTTCAGTGTCGCTAACTGAAAGTAGCGCCGTTATGGTTTCTGCTGATGAGATACCAACACTTCTCTTTTTGCAGTGCATTAGCAGCCACATGCCTGCTTGTTGAGATGTCATTGACAAAGTGTGTGGTCAGCGTTTGCATGTATGTATTAAAAAATGTTGGAGTGGAGTTTTGGTGCTGCCATAGCTTCGGGTGACCTATGGCTCCTCCTGCATCAGTCACCGATCATGTCGTGTTCCCCCCCCCAGCCCGATGGGGAGAGGAAAGGACAGGAAGACCACCCATTGGCTGGTATGAGGTCCAGATTAGGCTGCCCCGACAGTCCCTGTGGGATTGTTGTTTTGTTGCTGGTTTTTTTGTGACCCTATGCTGGCTTCAGGCTCTTTGTATGGCTCTGAGTGACGGGCAGAGAAAAGAACTGGATGAGTTAACTGATGCTGGTGTGTTGCTGTGGTTTGATTTATTTCTTACTGGAGCACTGATATTCAGTTTCCCTTAAAAATGTGCAAATTTTCATCTTTTTACAATTGCCGTGAGAAAATCTGTTTCATCTTTGCGCATTTGATCAAAGCATTACCTAAACGACAACTATCCAATCATCTAAGGGTTGTTATGTCATTGGCCACATTATGACTGTTTTGGATCTTTTGGCCCACCTCCAACTAAATTTGTACCTCTGAAGCTGTCCAGTTAATTCCTTGCTCACTTGTTTATGTTGCGCGTGATTTTGATCAACTAATCTCTCTCAAAATTGTTAAACAGTCATAACAACTACATCAGAAAACGATATGTTAGATTGAACAATATCCATGTAAATATATTTGTAAATATATTTGTGATGTATATTATGTAATTTTAGTTACAGAATCATCCTTGTCTCTGTAGAAAACCTGATTGATTCTTTTGCAGCAGATTTGCAAGATTTTTTCTTATTCAGTTTCCATATTATTTTTGTGACGGCTAAAGTACTTAAAATCACAAAGCTTCTTTTTTCTAGTTTCTTTTGTGTACATAAATGCGAAGTATAGCACTACTGTGAATTGAATTAAAGACAATTATATGCAGTTTTTAAAATGTTTTACAACTCATTCAGATTTTTTTAGCTGTATCAGAATTTTCTCCTCCCCACCTCAATCTATTTTGATCCACGTGAAATTAAAGTTTTGGACAAGTTTAAAGCAAGAATAGGCTTTCAACATGCCAAGGTGTGAACACCTTATGAAAATGACAAAGAGAGCATTACTCAGAGAAACCCATTAGGCCATGATCATTCTAGAGGAGCTCCATGGGCCCAGAGCTCAGCTGAGATAATCTGTTGACAGGGGCTATTATTAGCTGTGCTTTCCACAAATCTGACCTTTTATAGCAAAGTGGCAAGTAAAGAAAAGACATTGTGGGAATAACGACCCAGGAACCTCCATTTGTAGCTTGCTAAAGATAGTAGAGGTCTTAATCTTCATGCAAAACAATATGCAGACATCACTCTGAATGCACCATCATGGAGCCAACAGGTTTCATACCTGTGGCAGGCTATGAGAAAGGTATTTTCTTCCACTAGTCATAATTAATGAGAAGATGGCTGGATCAAACCTAAATCCTGGAGTAAATATAGAGCCTACAAAATGCTTGAGACCAGCGTAAAGATTTACACGCCAGCAGAACAACAAGCCTAAATATGAAGCAGAAGCAACAATTGAATGTCTTAGGTTAATCTCAACCAAATATGTTGCAAATGTAATATTCTGTAATGTAAATGTCTAAAAGATTTGTTCAGAATATTTTTACTGTTATATTCCAAGTGCAAGGAATTAATGCTTTGAATGGCAAAAATATTTCTAGCTTTTTGAGTGAAGTCCCACTGCAGTAGATGACAGAGAGCAACCGATGTCCTTATGTTTATATTTTACAACATAATAATTTCATTACTGAGCGAATATTTTTAAAGTTTAAATCAAAGCGTCTTTGTCTGTCAGAATCCCAGAACCAAACTCCAAACTTCTTGAAAAATACGCAAAAACCATGCAGACAGTGCGCACTTTATTAAAAAAGGGGGATATAATGGTAATGTAAGCAACGTAGGTCTGCCGTATATAACAAAGTCACCATTTTCACTTGTATCAGTGAGCAGAAAAAATAATCGATACGTTTTATAAGAAAGTTAATAAAAAGAAGCTGTGCTCCATTCAGGAAAGCTCTTCCTGTTAGAAGACGTTCAGTTAGGAAAGGAAACATCCTCGGATCTTAAGGTGACACAGGATTAGAGGTCAGGTGAGGTGCTGTGTTCAAAAGATAAACTCCATTATGTTACCCATGGGTGGTCCATCCACACAATTTGAACACTTGAAACTATTGTGATATGAAGTGGAAGGTCCCATGAATCTCATTAGTTTGCACTCCCGTGCACATCATGCGCATGTGGTCGCTTGTCAAATTAGATTTGGGAAATCTCAAGGGGAATGCCATCAGTTTTGTGTGTTGGCTATTTTCGTCAGACTCTTATTTATGTATTCACAGTAAAAAAAGAATGAAGGGGTTATGTTTCCAGGTTAGATAAACTCAGAAAGTTTCTTTTTTTTCTTTTTTGTCTTTCTTCTTTTCTCATCTAAAGTCCTACGTGACTCAAAAGCCAAAGGGAATTTCAACACTCTTCAAGCTAAAGCTCTTTGAGCTTTGACTGAAATGAGGCCGACTTAAATGTGATCAAATGAACCATTAATTATCACTGTTTCTGTAAGCATCGCTCAGATCTGTACTGTCCCACTCCCGATTTCCTGTAAACTTTAGTTGTCTGAGTCTTATGCAGAGGAGTGAAATTGTTACCTGATTAAAGGTATTTTCCCAAAGCTTCCCCCCTTTTGGTTACTTCTGCTCACAGCCCTCCCACTGCTCTTACCAGAATAAGACACCCATATCTCAGACGACATTAAACAAATTGAAACCAGATTTCCTGCCTGTGCTTAAACAGCAGACAGGCTTTTACAACCCAAGAGAGGCAGTCTCACTCTGTGCAGTACAGATTGTTATTTTTGCTCTTACAACATTTACTTGTTTGACTTTGCAGTCGCAGACTGTTGGCTCATTACAGCAGTGCAGACTGATGTGTTCTCTCCTGTCCAACGTTAAGGTCGTCCTAAAAGTTATGCTGATTAGGAGCTTTGTTTTGTCTAGGATGTTTTTACGGCTCATCACTTTTGCAATACGTTTATCTATCGCCCCTTTAGCGATCAGCGGTTCTGACAGGTGAAAGTGAGTCAAGTCTGCAGTGATGAGCCTGGGTGAGCTGGATAGTTGTCCTGATGCTCAGGACGGAGAGAAAGAAAGGAGAGCAGGCAGCAGCAGGGAGGTGGAGGTGGGGAAAACCCTTGCACTGCACGCAGAAGAGCACGTGCAGCTCACTCTGGGAATGTTTAGATATCTCCTCCAACGGCTCCATATGGGAAAAAAGGAAAAGTCAAACCTCAGTGCTTTGACTGCAGTCGACTGGAGCAAAGAGAGTGGCCTCGGCTTGACATTAGCAAACATGCGCAAAGTTCACCTACATATGATCAGACATACTCCGCTTTGTGAAAGTATTTCCAAACGCTTGGAAGATTTTGTTTGTTTGTTTGTTTGTTTTATGTAATTTTCACATTTTATTTTATAAATAAAAATCCATAAGGTCTAGTACACATTTGTAGCCATGCACCTTTTCTCTGATATTTCTAAATAAAATCCAAAGCACCCTGTTCTCTTCAGAATTACATAGTTAATGGTCCAACTGGGTCTGATTTCATTTCAAACCAGCTTAGGGAGATGCTTGAATGGTTTAGTTAGTAACTAAACCAAATCTGAGTCTCACACAGCGCTGTTTAGTCCATAATTAAATAATGCAAAGAGTATGGCTCAACTGCAAACCTATATCAGACACTGCTGTCAAAGTAAACTTAGAGGACAGGCAGCTAAGATGTGTGATTTGAGCAGCCGAAGAGATTCCCTGGTCAGGTGGGAGCATCTACTGAAGGGTCAAATATTTGCAGCTCACGGATCTGGCTTCACTGGAAGAGTGGCAAGAGGAAAACCGCTATTACAAGACAACCAGAGCAGGTGCTTTTTTTTTTTATTTTTGCATTACATCTCATACCAAATAGACCATCTGCTCATGAAAACATGGTGGTGGCTGTATCATGCTGTGTGAACGTTTTTGCAGCTAAAAGCCCTTAAGAGGCTTCAGACTGGGGTGGAATTTCACCTTACAGTTTACTTCTGAAAAAAACATTTTGCTTTATATTAATTATTAATACCACTATTGCTTTATAAATAGATTTTTGATTGAATGTTACTCAAGAGTTAGAAGGACCCAGTCAAAGTCCAGTGTGACTGAGCTTGAGTTATTTTGTGAGGACTGCCATAGATTACTGTCTCTAGGTGTGCAAAGCTGGTGGAGAGATAAAAGACACAAAAGACTTAAAGCTGTAGCTGCAGCTAAAGGAAATGATTCATATTCACTCAGAGGAGAGTGAGCTTATTAAAAATTCTCACCACACATTTCTGAATTTTAGTTGTAAAGAAAAGCATTTTCTTTCCACTTCATAACTGTGCACCACTTAGTTAGTCTGTCTATTTAAAGGCTAATAAAAAGCAATATTTGTGGTTGTAATGGGGAAAAGTTCAGAGGTGTCAATACTCTTAAAAGGGACTGACGGCTCTCTTTTTTTTTTTCTTTTTTTGAACTTTGCAGAAACACATGTAGTGAATCATGTTACACTCCTCGTGCACGCATCATTTTTACGATTCCCTATAATGTATTCATTGGTCGCGGTGTCTGGGCCGTCCTCCATGACAGTCGGGGCGTTGCGTTGGCGTGCATGCGCTGCGTGTGCACACGCTCACCTGGATGCTACAGCCCAGTCTGTGCTAGCATCAGAACGGGGAATAGGAGAAAAAGAGAAGAAATTACAGCATATATCAGGAATTTTCCAGCTAATGATGTGCGGATGTGGTAGCACCGGGGAGAGAGAGCCACTTACTGTGCTGTCTTTGTTTCATTCGCTGAGGGCCCCGTGCTGCATTCCTGTAAGCTGTGCATACTTTGGCAACAGTTGCAGTGCTCCCCTTTTTCTTTTTTTTTTTTCTTTTTTCTGTTCTACTGTATACAGTCTGTGTGCTGCTCTTGCACTTTTCCTTCTCATGCTCCCCCCAGCAGCCCCTGGTCTCCATCTCTCCCCTCCACCACCCCGCCTCCATCTTTTATTGTTAGTCTTTTTCCTGCCCTGGGGAGGCGACATTATTAGAGCTGTTGATTGTCTTTTTTGTTGTTGTTGTTGATTTTTTTTCTTTTGTACAGAACAAGTACGTAAAAGTAAGTGAGGAAAGTGAGTGAGGGGATGAAATAATGGTGTTTACAGCAGGGCTGACTGCTGGAGCTGCGGGCCTCTCTGGAGACACAACATCACAGCCTCTGTTCTGCCGTGCTCTGAATTCAGTTTTATGCTTATCATTAGGACATCCGCTTTCCCTCTATGTAATGCCCACATTCATGCTTCGTATCCGTCTGAGATTCAGAGAGGACAGGTTTAATTAGTGATGGATCGCTTTTAGGAATGTTGTCATAAACCAGCTGAGCGGATAAGGAAAGGACCGCGTTTCCTGAACTTGGTTTTCCTTTAAAGTAGGGATTGAAGCTGATCATGATGTGCATTGGTCATTTTAACGTCTAGGACGTATAAAACACTTTCTGAGTGTGTGTGTGTGTGTGTGTGTATGCGTGTGTGTGTGTGTGTGGGTCTGTGTCCAGTGGTGTTTTTTCATCCTTGGTTTCCTCAGGGGGAGTGTAAACATGGGCCCCCTGCCAAACTCCACCAACCTCAGCACTGTGGCCCTTTGCTTCAGTCATCCTAATCACATCAGGTCACTTAAAGGGTCCTTCTCCATAGATCTGAGCTTTAAGGGGGGAAAACGTCATGGGGACCAAAGTATGTGGTCTTCATCATTTTCAACAGCTGAAAATATTTTGCTAGCGATGATTTAATCCAACATTTTCAACTGTTTTATTGTTTGCTTAATCAAAATAAAAACATTTTTGTTACTTTTTCAACAACTATATATGAGAAGAATTGTAAGATAAAAGAGTCTTTTATTCCAGTGGGAACATTATTTCTTATCTTCACCTGCCACTTCCATTGAGAAAATAGAGATATGTGAGACAGGTTCTGACCTCGGACAAGGACAGTCCAGTCCACTTTGTTTCTTATTTAGAACCCAGGCCTAAGACCTTAACAGAGCTAATTAAAACATATCACATTTCTCAATCTGTTGGTAAAAGATTTTATTTTATTTTATTTTTTTAATGAAAAAGCTTTTTTTTTTTTAAGATTTACTTGTTAAATTGGTCATTAAATCTTTGCCACTTTTCAACTTTTACTGATCTGAATCTGAGCAGGACTGACCTCACAAAAGAGTCTTCAAAAGCTATGCAATTTATTTTCCTCCTTTGGTCTTTCTGCATGCAGATCAAAAGTCTTGACAAATCCAAAAGAAATTGAGGAGTACTTGAGTTGTTGCTACAATCCTTGATCCAAGGGAGTGTAGAAAATACATCGCAAAAAGAATAAAAAAACAAAGGTCAGACTTTATTAAAGAAAAAAAAAAGGAAGTGCAGATTGTTATGTGCTAACGTTAATCTTCAAACACATGGTGCAAATAACTTTCATACACGTCCAGATGCCAGTTGGCAACGAAACACATTCATCCAGGCAAAAAGCAGGTGCTCTCCAAGTCACGTGCAAGCCCTCACACATAACACCGGCCAAACGCCCCTGCTCACTCACACTCATGCGTCCTATTGTCATACCAGCCCATTGTGCTTGCACAGGGCTCTTGTAGCAAAATCCCGGATGTTGCAAAGCAGGCAAACTTGGAGGTCTGGCCCTGGAGGTCTGGAGGTCCTGTGGGGCAGGAGAAGCCATTTCCTCTGTCATGGGGTGCGGGAATGAGAGAACAGCCGTGCAGGCTGTGGAAGATCGTCCTGGTGGTGAGCGGGAGGATGCTCTCAGCAGAAAGGAATTCACAGAATGTTGTCCTTTTAATCTGGAGTCAGCCCTCACACACTCTTGTCTCTCAGTCTAACCTCTTTGCTGTGTTTTTTTTTTTCTCATTTGCCTTCATTTGACCTCTCTATAGCTTTCAGTTACCATGCCAAAGGGAGCAGGGACGTCTGACAGACAGAAAGGGAGACTACAGAATGCAGAGCAGCAGCCTCTCAAATGCAAAACAATTTAACTTTTCCTTTTTTAAGGCCGCTGCTCTCTCTGTCTATGACTCATCTAGAGCATGCTGTATGCAGGAGCCTGTATCCGCTTTCATGCAGCCAATACAAGGGAGGGAAAACGGGAGTGGGCAACGAAGGGATATGTGAAGCAGAACAGAGAACGAGAAGGGTGAGAAAGGGAGACTAAGGAAGTAGGAATGCAAGCGTGGTCGGAAGAAGAGGAGGGGAACGGACACATGCAAAAAAGGGAACAGTGCAAATGGGGAATGTCCTTTTCACTGTACCACAGATGTGTTGTTATAATCATCTCAGTGAAAACAGTTGTTAAGCGGTTTGTTTAGGCTATGACTCAGATCATGCACCTCTTTTGAGAATAATAGCTTGAGATACCTATTTGGACAGACTTAAACTTCTGGCACCCTATAGAGAGTATGAAGCTCTGTGTGTGATCATAATCCATTCAGGGATATTATAAGCTCACCAGCTGTTCGGTGCTGGCTCTTTATGCATTTTGGTCTCACAGTATGTGTTTTACAGGCTCAAAGGGAGTTCCACAGGAACAGTTGAAGGAGGAGATGTATTTGGAAGATTGAGAATAGCTCAACCCTCCAAATTTGGGGAAAACGAATCAATAAACATCTTTTGAGGGGTTTGCTTTCATTTATTCTGCGACAGACTGGCGACCTGTCCAGGGTGTACCCCGCCTCTCGCCCGGAACGCAGCTGGAGATAGACACCAGCAACCCTCCCGACCCCATTAGTGTCATGCTGGATTTTAGTTTCCTTGCCCACATGCAGGTGCGCACCAAGAACTAGACTTTTTGTGAAATAATGATAGTCTTTAATCATTAATGATTGCTCAGAAAAAGGGAAGAGATTCTGCAGGAGAACGAGGGTCCAGGTAGGTCCGGGGTCCAAAACAGCAGCGGTTCGGAACGGCTTATTGGAGACGCGCTCAACCAGTGAAGATCCAGGCTTGGCTCCCGGAACGAGATCGCGGTCTGTGAAGTACAGAGAGAAAGGACATGAATTACTATGACTGGCTTGATTTGACTTTGGTTTGAGACCATAAGGCTGACTCTGACCAACAAGTGGTAACCATCGAGCGATGGCTGGTGGTTCCTCCGCTTCTTAAGAAGGCAGCCGCAGATTACCGGAATCCCCAGCAGGTGCGTCAAGCTGTCAAACTCCTCCGCGTAGCTCGTCTCTGAAAAGAACCCTCACTCCAACCTGAATCCTGACAGTACCCCCCCTTCAACGACCGCCACCTGGCGGTTCGGTAACGCTCCTGGGCCTGGAGGCGTGAAACTCTCGAAGAATGGACTGATCCAGAATAAACGATCCAGGAATCCAGGAGCGCTCCTCCGGGCCGTACCCTTTCCAATCCACCAGATACTGAAATCCCCGACCCCGCCGGCGGACGTCCAGAATCTTATTTACCGTATAGGCCGGAGCTCCATCGATGAGGCGGGCAGGGGGCGGGGAAGCAACCGGAGGACACAGCGGGCTGGTCCTCACCGGTTTCAACAAGGAGACATGAAACACGGGGTGCACCTTCAGAGAAGTCGGGAGCTTGAGCCTGACCGCAGAAGGGTTTATCACCTCCCGAATCTCAAACGGACCCAGAAATCTCGGGGACAGCTTCCGTGGTGCGGCTTTCAGGGGAATATCCCTAGCGGACAGCCAAACTTTCTGACCTGGACTATAGAGAGGGGCCGGCTTCCTCCTCCTATCAGCAAAGCGGCGGTTCTGGGCAGCGGTGCGATGTAAGGCCGCAGCAGCGTCCTTCCAGATGCGCTGACACCGGCGAATGTGGCTGTGAACCGACGCAACGGCATTCCGCGGTTCATCCGAGGGCAGGAGAGGGGGTTGGTACCCCAGTGAACACTGAAAAGGGGAGAGACCAGACGCAGAGGAAATATGAGAATTGTGCGCATACTCTACCCAGGGCAGATGGACGGACCAGGAAGAGGGGTTGGAGGAGCACAGACAGCGGAGCATAGACTCCACTTCCTGATTCAGGCGCTCAGACTGCCCGTTGGTTTGAGGATGATACCCCGAGGACATCGATACCTTGGCCCCCAGCGCACCACAAAACTCCTTCCACACTCTGGACACGAACTGGGGCCCCCTGTCGGACAGAATCTCCGTGGGAATCCCATGAAGCCTGAAAACATGTTTAATAACCAACATGGCGGTCTCCAAGGCCGACGGCAGTTTCTTAAGGGGAATCAGGTGACAAGCCTTGGAGAACCGATCGACAATGGTAAGAATGACCGTAAAACCCTTTGAGGACGGGAGGCCGGTGACAAAATCGAGTGCAACATGGGACCAGGGGCGTGTCGGGACCGGTAAGGGTTGCAGGAGACCACAGGGCGGCTGATGTAGGGACTTGTTTCTCGCACAGGTGGAGCAGGCTGAAACATACTCCTTCACGTCCTTGTGAAGGGACGGCCACCAGAAGGAGCGTTGGATTAGAGCCACGGTCCGACTGGTGCCAGGGTGACCAGAAAAACGAGAGGCGTGGGCCCAATAGATTAGACGAGGGCGAATAGAGAGGGGAACATATACACGGTCCGGAGGGCCGGTGCCCGGATCAGGATCGGAGTGTTGAGCTGCGATTACCTGATCAGAGATGTCCCAGGACACCGCCCCCAGGACGCAGGAACTCGGGACTATAGTGTCAACGACAGAGGGTTCGTCGTCCGAGGAGAACTGTCGGGAGAGGGCATCCGGTTTCACGTTCTTCGATCCAGGTCTGTAAGAGATGAGGAAGTTAAACCGGGAGAAAAAAAGGGACCACCTGGATTGCCGTGGGTTCAGCCGCTTGGCTGCCTGCAGGTACGACAGGTTTTTGTGGTCTGTCCATACTATGACCGGAAGGGCGGCTCCCTCCAGCCAGTGGCGCCACTCCGCAAAGGCCAGCTTCACCGCCAGTAGCTCACGGTCACCCACATCATAATTCCTCTCTGCAGGCAACAGGCGGCGAGAAAAAAAAGCACAAGGGTGCAGCTTGTGATCGGAAGGAGAAACTTGGGACAAAACCGCTCCCACCCCAGAATCGGAGGCATCCACCTCCACCGTGAACTGCTGAGTGGGGTCCGGTTGAATCAGCACCGGGGCATCCGCAAACTTTTGCTTCAAAACTGAGAAGGCTGCATCCGCTTCTGGGGTCCAGGAAAACTGGGACTTGGTGGAGGTAAGACGGGTCATGGGACCAGCGGTCTGACTAAAGTTCCGGATAAACCTCCGGTAAAAGTTAGCGAAGCCCAAAAACCTCTGCAACTGCTTACGAGAGGCGGAGTCGGCCATTCCAGCACCGCACGAATCCGTCCCGGATCCGGCTTCACCCGCCCACTCTCTAAAATGAACCCCAGAAACGAAATAGATGGCACGTGAAACTCGCACTTCTCCGCCTTGACATACAACCTGTTTTCCAGCAGGCGCTGAAGGACCCACCTAACGTGACGTTTGTGGTCCTCCAAGTTCTTAGAAAAAATCAGAATGTCATCCAAGTAAACGAACACAAACTCATCCAAATAATCCCGCAGCACGTCGTTAATCAAGGATTGGAAAACGGCCGGGGCGTTTGTCAACCCGAAGGGCATGACCAGGTACTCGAAGTGGCCCACCGGTGTTTTAAAGGCGGTTTTCCACTCGTCGCCCTCCCGGATGCGCACCAGGTGGTAAGCATTCCGCAGGTCCAACTTCGTGAAAACAGTTGCGCCGTGTACTGGTTCGAAGGCTGACGAAAGAAGGGGGAGGGGATACTTATTCTTGATTGTGATCTGGTTCAAACCCTTAAAATCAATACATGGCCTGAGAGAGCCATCCTTTTTTGAAACAAAGAAAAAACCAGCCCCTAACGGGGACGTGGAGGGGCGAATAATGCCCGCTGCCAGTGACTCGTTAATATACTTTAGCATACTCTCTCTCTCTGGCCTCGATATATTATACAGTCGACTTGAGGGCAGCGGTGCGCCGGGAAGGAGATCAATAGCACAGTCGTAGGGGCGGTGGGGCGGGAGTGAAAGCGCTTTATTTTTTTGAAACACAGAATGCAGATCATGGTAGTCCGGAGGAATTCGAGACAAGTCCTGTTGATCCTCTTGGTCCTCCTGAGTGACGTCACCCCGAGGATTCGGCCTGGCCGACTGCAGGCAGGTTGCATGGCAGGACCTACTCCACGCGTCCACTCTCCCCTCAACCCAATTAAGGTGGGGGTTATGTCGTCTCAGCCAGGGGAAACCCAGGACCATAGGAGACTGTGGGGAGGGAAACACAAAAAAAGTCAAAACTTCGCGGTGATTTCCTGAGACTATGAGTTCCACAGGTTCTGTCTGTCGGTGAATGGTCGGTAGAGTGCCGCCATCCAGAGCCGTAACCAGGATGTGCGCAGGAAGAGGAATCGTGGGAATATTCAATTGTGTCACTAAATCCGCATCGATCAGGTTCTGCTCGCACCCTGAGTCAATCAAAGCCATGATGTTTACTGACCTTTGTTTAATGGAGAGGGAGACGGGAAGAGAAAGTCGAGATTTCAAACCAGAGCAACCACCCACCAGGACTCCCGTAATCACTGGTGGGCTCTCCCTTTTAGCCGAGCGGGACATGCGGTGACGAAATGGCCCGTGAGACCACAATAAAAGCATGCCCGGGCTTCCAACCGCCGCTGCCTCTCAGAGGCGGAGATCCTTGCTCGACCGACCTGCATGGGTTCATCAGGCGGGAGTGCGTTCGGGGAGATGTCCTCAGAGATGTTCTGTACAGGGCTGTGTGCGAAAAACACAGGTTTAATTTCCTTTCTTTCCCGGGCCCTTCCCCGAAGCCGGTTGTCGATCCTGATGGCCAGGGAGATCAAACCCTCCAAATTGGCGGGTTCGTCCCGGCAAACAAGCTCATCTTTAATTGTGTCATCGAGAGCCTGGACAAAAGCTCCTTTAAGAGCTTCGTCATTCCACCCAGACACGGCAGCTAGAGTACGAAAGTCTATGGCGAATTCAGCCACTGAACGGGAAGCCTGCTTCAGGTTCCAAAGCCGGTGGGAAATCTCAGCGCTGGATTCGGCGTAACCGAATGTTTGCTTAAACTCCTCGATGAAGGAGGCAAGAGGCGTTTGAGCGAGAGCTGTCAGAGTAAACTTAGCTTCTGCCCATTTGAGGGCCTTCCCCTTCAATAGTCCAACCATATAAGCTATTTTAGCAGAGTCATCGGGGAACGAGCCAGAAGCCCGGGCAAAAACAATCGCACATTGCAGGAGGAATCCACCGCACTTTCCGATTTCACCTGAATAATGCTCCGGAGTCGGGGGGGAAATTTCCCGGCCCCGGGGCAATCCCGCCGGTTCCGGTGGCGCAGCTGGCTCCGCCCGCGGCGATGGAGCGGTGTTTGCTGCTCCGGCTAGGTTTGGAGGCTGCGAGTCGGAAGCCAGACGTGAAACTAATTCCGAGACCGTGGTTTTAAGTTGGTCCATCACCTGACCCTGGGAACTCTGCTGATCCAAAAGGGCGTGGAGCATGGCCTCATGACGAGCTAGGTGGTCGGCAGGGGTTAGTCCGGGTCTTGTGTGCGGACCTGCTGGGTCAACATGGCTCGATGGTTCTGTCATGCTGGATTTTAGTTTCCTTGCCCACATGCAGGTGCGCACCAAGAACTAGACTTTTGTGAAATAATGATAGTCTTTAATCATTAATGATTGCTCAGAAAAAGGGAAGAGATTCTGCAGGAGAACGAGGGTCCAGGTAGGTCCGGGGTCCAAAACAGCAGCGGTTCGGAACGGCTTATTGGAGACGCGCTCAACCAGTGAAGATCCAGGCTTGGCTCCCGGAACGAGATCGCGGTCTGTGAAGTACAGAGAGAAAGGACATGAATTACTATGACTGGCTTGATTTGACTTTGGTTTGAGACCATAAGGCTGACTCTGACCAACAAGTGGTAACCATCGAGCGATGGCTGGTGGTTCCTCCGCTTCTTAAGAAGGCAGCCGCAGATTACCGGAATCCCCAGCAGGTGCGTCAAGCTGTCAAACTCCTCCGCGTAGCTCGTCTCTGAAAAGAACCCTCACTCCAACCTGAATCCTGACAATTAGGGAAGAAGGGTGTAAGAAAATGGATGGATGGATGGATGGATGGATGGGCTTTCATTTATTAAGTCTGAATATCTCTCAGACATCTGCGTGAGCAAATTTATAGAATTCAATTTTCTGATATGTGACCCTCTGAAACAATTCATAACTAGCCCCTAAAGGGCTAAAAGCATGAATGGGAACACATTTTGCTTTAGAAACCACAGCTGCTGATCATCTCAGTTCCTCTGAGAGCTGAGGTGATGCAACATAGTGGTAAAGTTGCTTCTGTCTAAACTTGTCTTAAATGGGCTTCTTTGCATACACAAATATTTATAAACATGCATGTAAAAAAATTGTTTTAAGCTGTTCAGGAGTTGCACATCCTTATGGTTGCATTCTATTATGGAGGCAAGGTTCCTTCCTGCAACTCAAATGTTTGATTTTAGAAGTTTTATTATCTAAAACTCTAGCTGGAACCAATGGGACATTGGGTTCAGCGTGAACAGCTTATTAGGGAAGCTAAACCCAGTAGCTGTGGTAAATTTGAGGTAGTTAATGAAAAGACTTTTGTTTCAAGAGAAGCAGACGAGTGGTAATCTTATGCTGGATTAAATCTTTTTGCATCTACTTTCCGTAGCCTCCCATGCATGGGTTATATATATGCCTTAATCTGCACTTGTGGCTGTGTTTTCGAATAACTGTGAGGCGGATATACTCTGAGCTCTAGGTCTGTGGTTCTTCCTAGAAGGCTTTGTGTGTGCTCAGATCAGAGCTGTCTTTTGACTCTGCTGGGTGTGAAATGAATGCAACGTGCTCGAGTCGTGTGCATTTGAGCTGCAGCTGCAAGAGTTTGCAGGAAGAAACTTATTTTTAAAATGCCAACCCGCTCTTCTTACCACAGTAACATACTGCCATGCTTTAGCTGGGAATTATCTTATCATCTGCATTAACGCACTGATACAACAAGTTAGATCCTATAAGAAAACGAACAAAGGAACCAACTGGAGATAAACGGTAAAAGATAACATGTAAATGAGACCATGTGGGTTGAACTGTGGTGTAACTTCATTCATGCTTTTTTTTTCTTTCTTTTTTTTGAGGTTTCATTGTTTAAAACTTCGTCAGTGACCCCTGGTATCAGTATCTTCATTCTAGGCTCGTGTCTTGTTTCTGGTCACATGGCCTACCCCCCACGCTGCATCTCAGCCAACTAGCCTCAACTTCCGCTCCGTTTCCAGTGAAACAGGAAGCAGAGATGAAAGTGTCACCATCTGCAAAATGCACCCTCTGTCTCTATTAATAGTGCCATTCAGTTTTTAAAAAAGTGTGACTGAATTTTTAATTTTTTTACTCTGTTGGATCTCTGTTGACCACAGATGTGGTCAACAGAGATGCCGAGTTCAGCATGCCGAGTTCCGTATCACTGCATTGCAAATGTTAGACACTTACTTTTTTGAACAATTTTTGGATAATTTTGATTTGCACAAATCTGATAATCCAAAGAAAACAGCCCTGCTTCACATGACATATATGTGGCAGACTTAAATTTACCATGGGTATTTAAAACCTATTTGCTGTCTCCTATGTTTAGAAACAGTTTCTAAACTGTCATGCCAGAAGACATGATAGTTTTTGAATTTGCTTTTTCATCTAAGTAATAACTGAACAGTTTCTGGGAAGGTGAAAAAACTATTGAGATTTTTTAAAAGAAAAGCATAACACAGAAGGTTACATTAAAGACAAATTGGAAAGTGGAAAGCTTGTTTTAGTTCAGTAAAAACTGATTGCAATGAACACCAGCCATCTGTCCATCAACACCCCTACAAGCTAAGAAAGAAGAAACTTTTCTTTGCTGTACTGCATCTCAAACAAGGTGGCAGTAATACATCAGCCAGTTTTTCCTTCTCCAGCAGTAATTAGAGTTGGGAGGTCACATCCCAAAAATCTTTCCATTTCTTTTTATCTTAAGTTATTGCACCAAAGCAAAAAAAAAAAAATCATCACTTAATGGCTTGTACAGACATCAATTATTTGTTTTTAGTAAAAGTCAGATGAAAGTTAGGCGCACATGCTACGATGCAAAAAAGGAGACAATACAAAAGCAGGGATGTGTAAGTCATAAGTATGAATCATAAGTTTTAAATTGATAGAACCTATGGTTCATAAGTTCTATCAATTTAGGTTTTTCTTTAAGCAGTAAAAATATTGGAACCTAAATCTGTACAAAAAAATATTGTACTTGCAAAAGTTGTGATTAGTTTGGTAACTTTTAGATTCTCCCATTAATTAAGAGATTAGGACTGCATTGGAGGGTGTGGTGGAGATGCTTGTTTGTCTAATTTCGGGTGCGATGACGGGCAGGTTTTGTAAAATGATTCCTTTTGGACACTTTTTGAACTTGTGGGATCAGATAACTGGATCATCGCATGGAAAAAAAATAGAAGCTGCAGACCTCCAGTCTTTGGTTCCTTTGCCACATGTCTTTCCCCCCTTCCTGTCAGAGTACTTGGGGAAATAAACGCCACTAGAGCAGAAAAAATACTCTAAAAAAGATTAAATTAAATTTTGTTTACATTCAAGTTGTATGTAAATATTAGTAATTATGTTCTCAATGTTTTTGCAAATTATAAACAACATAAATTTACCAAAGAAACAAGTCATGAACTACTTGTTGTCCTCCAAAGCTTTTTTTTTTTGAGTATTGAACTTTTTGGCCCTTAAAAGGCTGTGACGGTCTCAGACAACACCCATCGTGGACAGACATCATGGTTGGATGCAATGACCTGTCTGTCAGCTTAGGTGGCACCTGGGGTTTCTTAAAATGAAAAAAAAAAAAACTAAAATTGAAAGGAAAGAATAGTTCTCCCCTCTGCACCGTCACTGTTAGTCACCAAACTGTGATTTTTACTCAAACATAATTTTATTAATTCTTGCAGGAATGAAAACAGCAAGATGTCTGTTCAGTCTTTCCGTTCTTAGGCAGAAAGTCAGTACCTTTGTAAGCTAGTCTTATCATTGAGGTTTCTCACAAGTAGTCTGGGAACCAACATTTCTGGTTCGGATTGGCAGCATTGTAACTCTTCATTAGGATGTTGACAAAGCCCTTCGGAGCCTTGAAAATAGAGGAGCGCTCCATCGTTATCTCTAAACCCTCCCTAAGTTCCTGCAGCGTGAAAGTACCATGAGCTTCACATGAATCTTAACCACAGCTGCAAAAGGTAAAGTGGATCCCCCTCTGACCCCAAAGTCATATAAAAAATCAAAAAGAAACTTTTTTACTAAAATTCCACTAGTGGTGTCTAATCAGGATCCAGAGATGGCCAGTGCTACCCTGGCAACCCCTCTAACTCTTTGCCATTCGTCACAGGTCCACAATGTTATGATTGTTTGGGTTTCCATCTATTTTCAAGCATAGCTTGCGAAAACAATCCTCATGACTGAAATCTATTTGTCCCTCATATCTTGGTGTGCTTCAACATGACCCAAACATTAACCTCTAGTCACCAAGCTATTTGGTGGTAGAGAATAGCTTGTCTCCACCAACTGAGTGCATTATGTTTTTACGTTCAATCTCATCGCCAGTCGGTTTTAAAGACAGATTGTCATCACTATGTCACTCTCTAACCACGACGCTACCTCACACTTTGAAAAGCTGACCATTACACCACTGCCTCTGTCCTTGCTGGTTGTTCGGAGCTGTGTTACTGTAATGGTACTTCAGTACCACGTGCAACCAAATGATTTAGTTATTTCTTCGAGCACCGGATATCTTGAGAGACTTTGGGTGTGAGATGCAAGACGTTCAGAGCAATTCTCAACTTAAACTGTGTATTTTACAGCATAGGAACGAACCAGGACAGCATGTTTTGTAGTTCGCTGTGTTTTTTGCGTTGCTTGACGTCGGAAAATCCCTTTTTGCCCCTGGGAAAGACTGTTTCAATAATGACAATAATGCATTTCAAAGCAGTGCGTAACACCCACCTCACCCAATGTGAATGCCTTTGTCCAAGAATGCCCAAGTCCGTATGTACCAATTTGCAAATTTTAGATGCATCAATGCTCAAACACACCTGAATAAAATAGTTTAATCCCATCACCAGCAGTCATTCAGCACTGTAAAGCCCTAACTAGCAGTTCATTTGCAAGAGATGCATCTAGAAGATGCAGGATTATAGCTCTTGAGTACTTGGATTGGACCTCTACTTTAGATCTTTCAAAGATCAGATAGCAGGAAAGGAGAACTTTTCTGCTGTCAGTAAAAGCAGCGTTGAGAATCAACACAATGTTGGTTCGATGCAACATGATGCATTTACTGGTTTCATAAATTGATTATGAAAGAAATCAATGCAGTGTGTTTTGAGATAGGATATTTAAAACTGCTGTTACCCCATGATACACATTCAAAAGAATTTAAGCATGTGTGCTGATCTAAAACAGTCTAGAGTTTCGTCACGGATGAACAAAACTAGTCAGGTTAAAAGTATCCGGGTGACACTCCACACTTTTTGCTTACAAGCATTAGCCTCAGAGCTTAACATCCTGATAAGCACTCTTCAGTGCTTGAAGAGGGAAACTGTAGCCAAATGCTGTTGGAAAGAAACACTACAGAGTTTAGGAAAGCACCTGGAACCAGTCCACTCTCTTACCAGGGGTCACTGAGTTTTGTCTGGAGGCTTTCCCTACTGTAGCTGTTAACAGAGGCAGAGGCTGCACACACAATCACTCTGAGCGGTCCCAGGAGTCTCAGGGACAAATTTGGAAACCACGCTTAGTGAGAAGTGACACAAAATGGCTGCCGTTAGACTTCAGGTGCGTGCAGGAGGTATGGTGAAAAACAGGAAGAGTTTGTTTTTTTTGGAATGTTTTCTACTGCATCTATCACATCAAGAATACATACATTCTGTCAGCACGTGATTTTTGCCTGTTTATCAATCAGCTTTAAAGCATTGTGTGTAGCTGGTAGACCGCTGTGAAAAAAAAAAAACAAAAAAAACAACAGAGACTTGTAAATCAGAGCTGGAGGCATGTCCTGCCAGATATGATTTCATGTGTTGCATAAGGCCAAGATGGAGGCAAAAGCTTTTAAGTGTGCTACTCGTGTGTGTATGTGTGCGAGCCCGCATCGACGATGACATTTACCTAATGCTGCTGGCAGTCGATCAGCGTTCAACTCTTTGTGCTCTTACAATGAAGGCTCAGTAGTTTTTTTCGTTGTTTTTTTTCTGCTGTTTGCGGTGCAGGTGGTGACGCTGTGGTACAGAGCTCCTGAAGTGCTGCTCCAGTCCAGTTACGCTACACCGGTGGACCTGTGGAGCGTTGGCTGCATCTTCGCTGAAATGTTCAGGAGGAGGTGAGGCGTGCACAGAAGCAAACACGGCCAACAGGCCTCACAATTTAGACGTGTCTTTGGAATCCGCCCAGTGTATGTAGTGTTGATATCTCTGATAGGCTCATGAGAGGATGAGCAGAAATTAAAATTACAAGAAGGAAAAAAAAACTCAACAGTGGGAGTGGAAGCACCAAACAGTGATTTTTTTTGTATCAGTACCAAATTACACTGCATTGGTAGCTGCTATATTCAGCTTTTATATATAAATGTATATATACATACACTTTAAGACTGTGTGAATCCAACCAGTTTTATTCCAATATAATCACATGCTCCATGTCAAGTGCCCATACTGGTTTCCAGTGCACAACCTGCCCCTGTTGAGTACATTTTAGATGTACAGGTCCCAAAATACCGTGGGACCCATTCGCATGGAAATAGCTTCTGTAAAGCATGTTAAATGTCTAAGCACAACATTTTCTTAACCTCACCAAGTTCCACTGGTGTGCAACAAAGAAAAATAGGGAAGTGCAAAAATAAACTAAAACTGAAATTTATAAAAACAGTCCCATGGGTGGTTTGAACAGGAATTCAATGTCTGGGAGCAGAGCTGCTGTCCTCCCGTGTCTCCTCTCGTCGTCCTGTGTTTTCCCTTTGTGACATAGGTGAACACTGTAGACTGAATGTCTATATTTCTTACTCGATGAGGTTGAGCATTAATTACAGTGTTGAGGATCTAATATGTTAGGTAATCTTTTATAGTTGTTGGGTAGACCATGTTCAGACAACAAGCAAATGCAACGCAAATCTGATTTTTTTCCCCCCCATATAGGACCAATATTTGACTTTTTCAGGATAGTATAAACAGACCAAAGCCAAAATTTTCCTCCTTCCTTCCTGTCCCCATTAAAAAAAAATCCCAATTTGTGCTGCTTTCTATAGATACATATCCAATAGTTTGGAAAGTGACTGGTGTCTCAATAAAATGATTTTGTCCTACTTTTACGTCATCAACATAGGACATGCCATAATTCTGCACAAACAGAAGCTGGTCATGGTCAAATACAGCTGGAAACAATGGCTGAAAATTACTCTGATAGTTCTGAACTTATGAAAGACGTCTGTGTCACCAAAGCGTATCACGTCACAATCCTACCACTCCTGGTTCCCATGGCCATCAGTTGTGCTTTCTTTTATGACTATCTTCCGTACTTTAGTCATTTTGTAATCTCGTGACATTGTCGGCTCTCCTTGCTGAATAAAATCGATCCATAAACGTCAGCATCCATTATGACTTCCATATAAACAATTCCCAGCTGTGTGACTCCAATGTTCTTCTTCTTCTGCGCATGCGGGTTGCTTTGTGCTCGTAAACCATTTGCACAGAAGTCTGAATGCAGTAGCATTTTATTAGGAGTATGAACAACCACACACAAAAAAAATTATTTTTACAAAAAATTTTTATTGAGCATAAAGACCTGCTGTGTGAGTGTAGCTTTAGCCTCACGCTAAAACAATTAGAAAAAACTTTAACCTTTAACTTAAATTCATTTATTCAGAAGAGGGAAAATAAATCCTCTGTTACAGAATAATCGTTCAATAAAGCTGCTGGTGGCACAATTATTGTTTAATCTTATATTGCTTTTAAAATGAATTTAAAAAACTCAAAAAGAAAAGTGTAAATACATGTAAAAAATGCATTTGTTAGAGTTCCTAAAACTGTTCAATTAGTAAACCTTTGACATTCTGTTTCCCTGGAATATAAACACAAAATGACACAAAAGCCCATTTCTTTCAACCACTGCTCACAAGACTAGATGAGGACCCTTAGTCATCTTGTCACCGCCCACAATGAGCAGGATTGTAACAAAGATTTTTTTTAAATTCTGTAAAGCTACAAAATACAGTAAATAGTTAAATCTTGGAGTCACTAAGTCTTCCTAGCAGGCATTAGGTGCCATCTGCGTGTTGTTTTTGGTGTGACACTGTGAAAAAGACATTCATGTCCTACAATGACAGATATGTTGCGCTTTCTAATTTTTTCGGGGAATTAACCGCGCTTTAGGAGGGAAAAATGTGGAAACAACCCACATAGCCACTGCAATGTATTGTGGAGGGAGGACCTGTGATCCAGTTGGCCTTTTCCTCAATTAGTAACCGTGGGAACCTCCTAGGAGTGTGTGACATTGTGGAGCCTTGAGAAGCACTGGTAGGCTTCGTCTGTCTATAGCGTAAGGGTCAAAACATTTCTCAGTCCACACAAATAATTTGCTTGACAAAAATAACCTTCCTCCAAAGCCGTCATGAATGTGGTCGGTACTATAGCTGTGGATTAGCTTGTGCAAAGACCCGTCGTGTTAAAAACTGACATGAAGACTTTCTGGGCAGCCATGAGGATGTGATGACCTGCAGGACTGGAAATTGCTCAGAGAGATGTTGTATTCTGCTTTGGTCGCAATTTTTTATTTTATTTATTTATTTATTTATTTTTTGCTTCATTTGGTAAAAAAAAAAAAGTTTCCAATTATTTTCACCCATTTAAGGTTTTTTAAATCACTTAAACAGTTTATGGAGCTTCATGAATGTAGTCTCCAATTATAAGCAATCCCTTGAACCACATAGGCTGCATTTTGAAAGCCTGTGAATCATAGCATTACTAAAGCTAATGTTTTAATCATAGTTTAAGTTATCTTTACAGTCACTAACTGCACAGTGTTCATGCGTTAGATCACTGTTCATGATTTCTCCTGCTTTTGGAAAGTACCTCTTCTGAACCCAGAAGACCCAGAGTTTCCCTTAATAGCACTGACACGTGACTACTTGATGTTTGTCTTCACGCATTGGTGGTTGTCTGTTTCCTTTCCGTTTGAAATTAATTTGAACGTTTTTTTGCTTACAATAAACTTTCGCCAGGAAGCAAATTATCAACACACTACTTGACTTACACATTTCTTTAAGAATAGACTTAACTTAATAGACTAGATGGGCTAGTTGTAGCATTCCTAACTCAGAGGTCATGATAAGGGTTCACATTTTAAATTCGCGGAAACTAGGATGTTTGGGAATCCTTTCCACTGTCTCACTAGTTAGGCTTGGATGTTCCAGCACTATACATAGTTGTTAAAAACCTGTAGAATCAAAGATTTATTGATAATCATTTTTAAAAGTTTTAAAAGTTTTTCAAATTTTTCAAAATATGTGTCAGTATGGAAAGAGAACTTAAATGTCCACCTTGTATTTTTTCGAGTCCAAGCCATTTAACCCAAAGGTAGAAAGTGAAGAAAGTTTGAAATCTCTACAGGCTTCGTTCACTTTTGATTTTTAGATTTAGATGGTCCAAACAAAGTTTTCATACAGTTTACACATTGAGTCATTTTGGGAATTTGCTAAACCTCTTATCATCACCTCAAATGACACCTGACAGATGTTTTTGAGCAATAGGCAATCACATTTCAGTTGGCTTATCAAACCATTACAGTAACACAGGCTGGCTGTTGTGGTTGAAGCATGCAAGTCAAGATTCTGGTTCTTGGTCTAGGTATTTCAGTTTGTGGTTTAACGAACGTCACACTGGAGGGGCACACTAATAACGGATTTTGCTTTTACATTAGGAAAAATACATACGGCCTGTTTTTTTATCTTGGAAAGAAAATGTTTAAATTTATTCCATAAGCATAGAATAAAAGCTGTTCTGTGTAGACAAAAGCGTGTAATCCAAAGAAAAATGAGTTAGTTGGTCTATACTTGTGTGTGTGTGTGTGTGTGTGCGTGTGTGGGGTGTGCAATAGCAGATAAGAACTGTCGTTCTGGGGCAGGGCGTATTGCCAGGAGGAGCAGCCCTGCTTCCTTCCACAACCGTCCTCTCACCCCATCATGCAAGCATGTGAAAGTTCACGAGCTCAAAAGGTCACACGGGGTTAAAACATTTTGTTTTCCCTTTCAAATCATACTTTTTTCCAGCTTTGCGAATTTACTTTAAGAGCCGAGGAGTAAAACTATTTGGCAGCCAAACTGCACCCACTTTCTTCTTCATTTGTTTTGTTTTTTTGTTTTTGTTTTTTGTTGTTCTTTTATAATTTGTTTTTTGCATTTCTGTCACCAAGAAAGTGAACAAATACCATAGAACCACTTTATATGTAAAGGTAGACCCCAGAAAGCTTTGTCAAATCCAAATGCTTCCCAGGATGCCATTATGATGAGGATAAATGTGTTCTCACTTAAATAGAAATTCCACTTAGATTTGCTGACATACTTAAATAAACTCCTATTTAGATTGAATTGTCTTCAGCTTGGCACTGTTTTGCATTTGAGAAATTTCAGAATTTGAAGTGAGAGTTTGATCTTTATTATAAATTCTACGTGTAATCTATAAAATGTTCTCACACTTGCTAATATCGGTATATTGGTATCAGAAATCTGGTGACTCGAAACAATAATTTTTTTGACAACACCTCTATTAACTGGTGGTTCTGGTGACATTACCCACAAAGTGTGCAACGGAGATAAATGACAGACTGCAGAGCAGATGTTTCTGTCAGACATTTTAAGTTGGCGTCACGAGAAATGATTATTGGCTCCTTAAAAATGTATAAAATGAAATTGCAAATGCGGTTTCCGACACAAATTGGGTCTGCTGTTTAACAGAGCACATACCAAATTAAAGCACTGAAAAATGCTGGATAAGGGATAAGATCTTACTGTCGTCTCAAAACCTTCAAAACTGTATCAGTTCATCACTCCGCAGGGCAACAAAAGTAAATCCAACTGTTCAGTGCCGTACTGTGCCGAAATTATGTTCACTGGATAATTTTTCCAGTTGAACCAAGGCAAAAATAATTTCCCCTTCAAAGTAGCACTTCAAATATCTGCTGAAATCCATAAAGCATATACAAACATCTTTTACTGTTTCTTTAAAAATGTCCTTTTCTGTATGGAGCTCTTTTAGAAGCAAAAGGATATTGTCTGAATCTGTTGGAAATTCCTCCTTGACAGCAGGTAGTAGATTGTGTGTGTCATCTAGGCTAGGGTTTCCTTTTGTCTCTCAGTTTGACAGTGAAAGCTGTTAAAAGCTTTGCTGTGTATTTGTAAATGTGGGCGTCTTCATATTTTGGCACCTGACCAGTTTTTCTTTAAGCTGGAAGGTGAGGCAGAGTCCTTTGATGACCGTAAGCGCAAATATCACTCTCTTTTAGTGATAAAGATGGCTTTTTAAAAGGACACCTGTCAGAGATTAAAGGACACCTGGAAGAAGTGATGAAAGAATGCAAAAGGAAGATTTAGGGGAAAGTGCAGAAAAGACAAAGATGAGGAAATGCTGTAACTCATATTAGCTTGCACCTAAACTGTGGTTAAAGGTTATAAGTCAAATGTCTCTGGAGCTAGATTTTTATAAATTCCATGTTTTGTTTAAATTTTGCATGGGTTGCAGTCTTGGTTTAGAGCATTCATGTTCTTCGTCATTTCATGTTACAGAAATGTCCATACTTTCACAAGGACTCAAAACCTTTTCCCCATTACTATTTTTTTTTATCTTCTTTCCAAACAACCAAACTTGCCTTTGTGGGCGGAAAAAGAAAAAAGAAAAAAGTAAACAACTACATACCATCATAAGAATACAACGTGTGGAAATTTAAGCAAATATTAACAAGTCTGCATCTGCATGGCAAGGATGGTGTCTGACTCATATTTCAAGAGAATAAGGGAGAGAACTTCTGCTTGTTGACATTCCACAAATCGAAAAGCCTGAACGTGGTGTGTTAATGGTCTGGGAGAGGCCCTACATCCTTGTTGACTTTCTCACAGCTCGAGACTCGATTGATAAATCCTCTGCAGACAGTCATGTGCACATGTCCGCACAGATTGACATGAAGGAATCCACCAAAGCTTGCACAGCACTCGCTGGTCCATGCAGTCAAAGCGGAATATGCATTTTATTAAAAAAAATTTATTTCTGTCTATTTCGCCCTCAGACAGATTGACACTCTCACGTGCAAACATGTGCACACATTCCAGAGGTTGCCTCAGTGGAATGTGGGACAGTGCCGAAATGGCACTAAAGGAAGCGTGACTCAGCTGCCTGTTCCAACCTCGTGTCACCCTTCGACTTACTCATGCATTTGTGTGCGAATCCGAGTTGCACTTTGTAAACTTTTCAGAAACTTTTTGAGAGGACTCTAGTACCATTGCTTGACTTTGCATTTTCGCAGTCTGCGTATCTGTATTTTATTGAAAATGTGTAGATGCACAGTTGCGCCAAACTGTTGACTCTGCACATGCCAGTGGTCAAACTTAGGTGAGCTATTCCCACTTATCCTCCACCGCAAACCAACAAAGCACTCTAGGTTTAAAAATGGACCTCTTGGAATTATCAGCCCCACTTGTTTTGGCATGATGACTTGCTGTAGGTGATTTTTTTTTCTTTTTTTTTCTTTGCAACTGTCAGAAACTGGTTTGGTCTGATCTTAAAATGCGTATCAATAGCTTTATTCAAAAGACTTCATGTGGGGGAATTGTCCTTGCAGTGGTTAAGCAGCAAAGAAACATTTGTTGATTTAAAAAAAAAGAAAGGAAGAAAAGGTAGACTCACATAATTAAAATTAAATCTCATGCCAGATTTGAACTTCTAAGCTAGAGCTTAGAGGCTGCTTTCATTGTACAGTCTTGGGTGAAAAATATCTCTGGCTTTGATTGTGTAGGAAAGTGTGGGTGTTCAACTATGCAAAGCTTCCTGCAAGTGGGAAAACACAGGGAAGTACAAGGTGGCTGGCAGCTTACTGCTGACTTTGTTCAAGTGAGGTGCGCTTGAACAGTACTCAGGCCAAAAGGCAAAATACATTACAATCCCCTTGCAAAAATATTCATACTCCATGAGCTTCATTTACCTAATTAGCAAATGTTCTAGAGTTAGCTTTCATCTTAGTATAGTATATCCAACAATACTTCTGGAAAGGCCTGAGAGGTTTGTTGGAGAATAATAATGATCAAACAGCATCTGAACAAGAAATGGAAGGAGATTTGGATCCGGTCCTTGAAGTATTCTAAAAGAATACTTAGGACTCAACATCTCAAAGAGTTCTGTTCAACCAGCTCTTCAAAACTGAAAAGATCATGGAAACTGGGCAAAATGTGTTTTTATTCGTAGGGCAACTACTAGTTGTGCACAGATCTATTTTGAATCAAAAATAAATCCATTTTTGTAAAAAAAAAAGACTATATAAAGTGTTGTGTGCATTTTGATATAAAGCGCATAGGAGACTTAACAAATACATGGAAGAAGGTTTGTTCCAACAAAAATCTTAGTTTTTGACCAATGTGGAAAAACAAGGTCTCTGGAAGAAAACTAAAATTTGCACATCATCTTCAACAGTAGGTAGGAAATGGTGGCGGCAGCATCGCGCTATGCTACTTTCGAAAGCAGAGAGAGAGAAGTTGGTCGGAGGTGTTGGAAAGATGGATGGAGCTAAAAACCAGTGGAATTCTGGAATTAGAAGAAAACCTGTTGGTGGGTGCAGAAGAATGGGTGTTTTCATTTGCAAAAGATTTTCATTCCGCTTCACGATCATGCCCCACTTTGCACGTTTTCATCATAATGTTTTATTAAAATAGAGATATTTGTAGCTGTTAAATGAAATTTTGTGAAAATGTTTCTTCTGTGTAAATGTTTTCAAAAATACTGTGTGCATATTAATCCGGGCTTCGGTGGAGACTCACCGTTGTTGTGTAGTAAAAGTTTATTTACTTAGATATTTTTTCTGCCCTTCAGTAATTCAGAATTGTCCGATTTCCCCTGCTATGCCTTGAGATTTGAGGTGAATAGGTTCATTGAAGCCCCTCTCCCTCCTTCCCTTCCAGGGAAACTTGAACAGGAAAGTCTCATTTCCATGGCCCTTTCGGCATTACAATAATCCAACTTTTCTTTCATGAGCATTTCAGTCCCAATTGCCTACTCACATTGATGAAGCAGGGAGCCAAAGCTGACGCATGTAGGAGCTAAACAGGCTTTTTCTATCCTGCGAGGCGACTGGTAGGCTTGTGCTGATGATGACTACTGGAATTTGTGCGAGTGCCAGGCCCGAGCCGTGACCGCCCACGGGTAGCCGAAGACTGCCCAAAGCCACAGGAACCACCAGCAGTCCTGCTACTGCTCCCCTCCCTCTTTTCATCCTGGTTCCCTCCTTCCTGTCTTTAGTGGTCTTACCAATGCTGCTCCACAATCCTGACAACATGTGGACTTCAAATGTTCACGTCAGCCTCTCACATTCCTATTGCCTGGAGTCAAAAGCCTGGATATGAGTTCCGTTCACCTACAGCAGAAATTTGGACTCTGAAGCTTGTATCTGCAGAGAATTTGGTTTACAAATGTCATACAGATGGCAGCGAAACTGACATGTTCTTTTTATTCCCTTCCTAGACCCCTTTTTCGAGGAAACTCTGATGTAGATCAGCTGGGAAAGATCTTTGAGTAAGTTTGAGTGTAATTTGCTTCAAAATGAGACAACAAAAACCTTCTCAGGACAATGGATTGTGCATTAAAGTCTGTTACTGACACAAATGCAAAAAATAAAAATAAAAATAATGCTTATTACTCATAATCTTTATCATTTGACAGTGTTGTTGGAGTACCTTCACCAGATGACTGGCCTCAAGAAGTGGCCTTACCACAGAGTGCCTTCACACCCCGACCCCCAAAACCAGTAGAAGACTTGGTGCCAGACATGGATGAGGACGGACGAGGCCTGTTAATGGTAGGTAAAATTAATTTCTCATCAAACTGTAAGAATGTTTCTGACTACTAACTATTCCTTCTTGTCTTCTTGTTTTGTTTTTACTTTTTTTTTGTTTTGTTTGTTTGTTTGTTGTTTTGTTTTTTTCAATTTTCTCCAACCTCTGTAGCAATTTCTCACCTTCAACCCCTCCAGGAGGATATCTGCCTTCTCTGCGTTGACTCACCCCTACTTTCAAAGCGTGGATGGTAACAGCAGGAGTCTGTACGCTACCCATTCAATCCCCAGCAACAAACCCACTATTGAGGAGAGGACAGCCTGATAGTCCTCCTTAAATCTGCAACTATCCCAAACAGTGACCATAAAAAGTATTTTTGTACCCATTTTGTATTTCTGGGTGTTTAGCAACCGAAAACCATTAATTAAGCTTTTTGACACTTACCAGTGGAAGACAGTCTTTAAGAAGCCACTGGCATAAACGTTAACCTTTTATGCTAGCAGACTGAATCTTTGTGCAGCACCTTCATTCTGTCATAATATATTTGATTTGGACTCCAGCATTGTTTAATTTTTTTTATTTTTTTTTTTAGTTGGCTAGTTTTAGACCCCTTGAAGATCTTCCCATTGCCTTGGGTTGTAAGGTTTCTCAATAAATCCTAAACATCCTGTTAAAAAAAAGTTATTTCAACATAGCGTTTCCAGCATCTGGACATGCATAAGTTAGCATGCCAAAAAGTTGACATCGGTGCTGTCCTCTTTTGTCTTTACCTTACTTTTAATTTCCAATAAGACAGCGAAGGTTCTTTAGTTTGCAGAAGTTCCTTTGTAGATGCCGGTATGTTTAATTTAAGAAACGTGAACCTGATTCCCACAGCCAACTCACAAACTTATTTAGGGTCATTCTATGCAGAGGTTTTGACGTGTACATATCCTTGTTAGAAATTGGGATTTTTGTGATGTAAATTAGGAAACCGTGTTAAATCATTCAAAAACATCACATTTATTCTGTGCAATCCAGTGGATAGGTCGCTTCAAACTCTTCAAAGTCTTAAACTGATCTAACTTTATTGATGCACCCTTTGATTAACTTTAACCAGCCAGTCTTCTTTGGTAGGAGTGTATCAGGATCCCACAAATTAACTTGGCAGTATCTGCCCTTTTTAGCTTATCAAATCCTTAAAAGAACATTGAAAGAACAGAAGACAGAAATCTTCTTTTATTATTATTATTCTTTGAATGTATCCTTGGATTCACCATGATGCTGAAAAATATCCAAACTGCTTAAGTTGAACCTAAACATGTTTTCACAAACCTTCACTTTAAGGCTGAGGACATTTATGCAACAAGATCATTGCAGCTTTTTTTTATTTTTTACCCTTCTTCCGCTGATGTTTTCACTGGACTTATGCAAGATAAATTTCACATTTTACATTACAAAACAACATTTTATCAGGGGTTTTGAGACCCAGGGTGTCTGTATGTCAAAAAGCTTAATTAACTGCAGTTTTATGTGTCATATAAATGTAAAATATGATGGGATGGAAATACTTTTTATAATCGATGTACAACACTCCTGAAAGTAATCAAAAAAACAACAACAACAACAACAACAAAAAAAACAAGATACCAAGAAGGCATGAAAGCAGATCATGCCCTTGAACCATGCAAAAAAGCTGCCCTCCCGAGAACCAATGGATCTTAATTGCTGCTTTTAGGTTGTGAAATGTTATCTAACAATGCAAATACAGACCTGCATCTTAAATCGACTCCTAGTCGAGAGGCCGGACAAGATTTAGAGACTGAAACTTCTTTATGACCAGTGTTTAGACTTTTCAGACTGCCCTTGAGGACCAGATAGGGTCCGAAGTGGACAGCGTGGTTCTTACCTGCCTTCATGCTCACTGTGGAAGTGTACCATAAGGGGATGAACAATGGGAGTGCACTTGCAAACACTCAACCCAAGCATGCTCATGTACCTATAAAGATACAAGGAATCACAAGCCAGCCTTTCACTGCCATGTTCCTCGTCATTCTAATGTTAACTATAATATTGCTGCCATCTCGTGGACACCTAGAGTAACTGCAGACAAACCAGTAGCGGGATTCTAATGGTTGCTGCGCTCTTCATGAACTCAATGGGCTGATCATAACGGTGCTGAGACAATGAAAACTGATCCTGCCACTTACTTTAAGACTTTTGAATGACTCTTTTTCCGCCATGGTGGGACTTTTTAATTATAAATTTCACTTATTTACAATCTAAATGATAGCGTAATGCACAGGCTTGCTTTCTATTGATAAAGACCCACCAGCACTATTCATTATGAACCATTTGGCAAAGTGTTATCGAAAAATATTCTGTATTTAATTTTAATTTTATTGACAAGTCTTATATGCTTTTTACTGGATTTTATGTATTTCTTTTTAGAGTTTTTCTTAATAAGCTGGGCATACGGTATTCTTACACCAAGTGCACCAACTCTGCTCAGAGTTTGTGCAAGGAATGTGTAGAAACTAGGTATTGGTACTGTACAGTGTATTTAGCTAGGTGCAACGACAGACGCTGTTGATAAAGCATATAGATATGTCAAAAAAGTGGCTAGATGTACGTAGAATAGGCGAAGGTCTGTGGAAAGTTGCATGATGAGAGCATTTTGTTTCTTGAAATTGTGGGGTTGAGTCAATGGATCTCCTTTGCTGTGGATTGATCGTGGCTATGAATCGTACAGTAGTGTTAATTATGATATGATAAATACATTTTTATTTACAGTTTTTGCTTTTACATTAATGTGCCGTTTTATTGCAATTCCGTTTTGGTTTTTTTGGTTTTTTTGATGTTTTGTTTTTGTAAACGATCAAGGAAAAGGCAACTTATGCAGAGCTGTATTTTTGTATTTTGTAGTTCTTGCAGAACAGTAACAATTTAACACTGGTCGGTTTATGTTTTTTTCAAACAGGTAGTGCTACTAGCACACACACACACACACACACACAAACAAACACACTCATTTTTCAACTCTCTCAGGATTTTTCTGGATGTCCAAACCTCTTGGGCACAGTTTGCACATCTCTTGGCTTACTAAGTGACCACATAACGATTTCTTCAGGTTTTCAGGTTTCCTATCGAGCTGTCTCATAATGGTATTTTTGATTATAGTCTACTGTTAATACTATTTATCCATTATGTTACTGTAGTCATTTCTGTTTGAAATAGACTGTTATTATCAGCAACATGTATTTGCTGAAAGGCAAGCATAACAGATTTGCTTAACTAAACACTGTGTTCATTTTCTATTTGATAGCAAGATTTCTGATGTTAAGTGCTCCATAATAAAGCTGCATAATTATAAAGCTATGATTACTTTAGAAATAGTGTTTTATAATTGAACTAGTGACAGTTTTGGTCATCAAAGTTCATAAAATAATTTCTAAGACTCACCATGTAACACATCTAAATCTCATGTCAATTGTTCATGTTTAAAAGCAGTTTAACAGTTTCAAAACCAGGAATATGGAATACATAAATACATCATATCAGTCAGATTGGCATAATGTATATGAATGCATTGGTGTCATAATATGGTGTTGCACCAGCTGAATAAAATGCAGAATTTTGCAAATGTTTTTTGGATTTGTCTATGAATGTGGTTCAATAAATCACCATAATGAAAATCACCCTTTTCATTATTACGTTTTAGTTGTACACAGTGTTTAGTACAGGTTATTATTATTATTATTATTATTATTATTATTATTATTATTATTATTATTATTATTATTATTATTATTATTATTATTATTATTATTATTATTACTGGGGGTTTACGTCTTTTGAGGGGCTCATTGGGGGTTCTTTGCCACAGTAAAGGCTAAATTTAGTAATACTGTTGTATAATTATAAAGTATGACGTTTCATTTGTTGCATAATAAAATCCAGCTTATACAGAAAAACGTATAACCCCCAGAAGGTGGCAGTATTGCCTCGACACTGATTAATGTGATTACCGTACATTCGAAGAAGGGTACATGTAGACGTTAGCTTCATTCTATGCAGTGGTTAGCCCAATGCTAGTAAAGTAACTAATGTTTTTTCTCATCATTGGCTGGATATGGGCAAAAGAGACAATCGAGTGGTAAGTGTAACTCAAGTTAGCTTAAATAACGGCAAAAATTATTTGCTCAAAATCATTTGTCAAACGACTCAAGTGAAAAACTGTTTTAGCATTAGCATTGGTGGCAACGAAGCATTTTTTTCAGTGAATATGTCAAGCTAAATATAAACACGTCGGTGTTAAATGTAAAAGGGGAGTGCAGTTGATTAAACATATATATTTATCTAACATAAGACATTGTGTTATTGAAATGAATAGCTTTATGCTAAAATGCTAACTTTAGCTCTTCATTTGTGCAGTGCGCAAACAGTGGCTGATGCAAATATGCCAAGCTGTCACATTTCAGCTTAAACCTTTACAAGTCTTTGATGTGTTTACTTGCCAATTTTGTTCATTATATTAATATTGCTCTAACGGTGACAGATATTAGTGGAAAGCCGATTTATGGGCTTTTTATTTATTTTGTGCATATGAACGAAGCCGTCGGGGCATAAACAGCTACCCTGGTTTAAAAAAAATCTAAATTATTTGTTCATGCAGTGCATGTATTTCCATTACATCTTTAAACAGTCACATCTAGAAATATTTAATGTTCTTTTATTATTATTATTATTATTATTATTATTATTATTATTATTATTATTATTATTGCATTTCAGAATGATCAAGTAAATTTTTTTGACGAGAAAAGAAAGATAATTACTCCGTTGCCTGGTGTATCCAATTTGGACTTTTTAAAAATTTAACAATTCAAATTCAAAAATACTTCGTTGTTCGGGAAAATAAATAACGATACCGTATTTAAGTTTTAAGTAGCTCACAAATTGTTAGCTAAAATGATGTTTTTCATTTGTTCATTTAAAGTAATTTTATTTTTATATGAAAACACAGTCTAAAGTTGATCGTCCAAAAGACGTTTTTGCCCAGTTGTGTACTTCTTAGAGGACAGCAGTTTTGTTGAATTTATGGCATCTTGGTCTTTCTTTCAGTAATGATTTTGATGTCCATCCAGAGTTATTTTCTTAATATCATAATGTCTTTATAACATTATATCAATGGTCTTCTGTCGTGTTTCAGGCATACATAAACCCCATTGCAGCTGCTCGAGCCAAGGGGCCTGTCCAGAACTCCGGACCAACTATACAGGATTACTTAAGCAGACCTCGACCAACATGGTTAGTTGGCAACAGAAAACAAGATGAAACAAATATGTTTGCTTACGTGAGACCCCACCTACAGTGTGTATGGGGTGTGTAATTCACACACTATGAATTACCGACACTCTGGATATAATAGCAAACATGCTAGAAGTCCAAACCATATTGTTGTTGACATTGCTATTGTGGTATGCTTGAAGAAAACTGTTGAGTCATTAGTTTAGTCATTAGTCAGAGAGAAGAGAAAATTAAGGGTTTATTATTATTATTTGAAAGCTACATGTGACTGCTTTGTTTCTGGATTCTTGTGTAATTATAAATTGAGTGAATTAAAGCACAAGCACAGTTATCTGGGTCCTTCATGTGTCCATCTAAAATGTGAGCTCTCCCAAGCTTTCCTTCTGCAAGCATAAATGGCAATAAAAGACAGGAGGTGTAAAATGATTTTGCTACCTGTCAGCAGAAAACTTCTGTCCTGCAAGACTCATCTCGTGACATGACCCCTTTATAAAAGACATAAATCTAGATTCAATACAGAGCATTTCTGAAGTGTTATCCATTTCATAAATGTAACTTTTGCACAAAATTAATGCCTATGTCTGGTTTGAAGTGAACGCGGTGCTTAAAAATCACTACATATCATGATTTCATGTGGCTGTTAAAAATGAAAAGGCTCTTGCATCCTTTTTTTTTTTTTTTTTTTTCCACAAATAGAATGCATTATTTTTGAAAGTTTCAACGTTGTCGCATTCTGAAACGTGTTCACCTTGTGTCGAACAGGGAAGAGCTAAAGGAGCAGCTGGAGAAGAAGAAAAAGGGATCTCGGGCCCTGGCTGACTTTGAAGACAAAATGAATGAGGTAATGTTGAAGTAACCTCCACAGATCCCACTCCCATCTGTGCAGTAGCAGCCAGTGGTGTAGACGCGTCAATCCACTGGTTTCAAATGATCACGACCAAATATTTCACTCGCTTCTCTTGTTAACGAATGGACAACGTTGAAGTCGCAATAACGTTCCGTGATCTGCCTGAATCACATCTGTTGTCGACCTCCGTAATGTTGTTTGCAGAGATGGAAGAAAGAACTGGCTAAAAACCGAGAAAAAAGGCTCGGGGACAAAGAACGGGACAAAAAGTCTATGGATAGCGAGGACAAGAAAGACAAAAAAGAGGTGTGTAATCAGAGTTTTTGGATGATGATCCCATTGAGCCACGCTTACTCAACCAAGGTCTTCTTTGCTTTTGCACATGCATCCAGAAAAAGAAGAAGGAGAAGAAGAAGTCTAGCAGGGTGAGGAGAGACTTCCAGTATTTTGGTTGGCAACTTTACCGCGCTAATCCTCTTCCCTCACTCCCACACACACACACACACGCACACACAAATACGTGGTTTCCAGATTTGAAGAATCTGACTTGATCTACTTGATTACAGTCAATTGTATTGGCTCAAATCTCACGAACCCTGCTTTTAATGTGTTTTGCTCAAGCATTCTTCATCTTCCTCCTCATCGAGTTCTGATTCCTCCAGCAGCTCTTCTTCAGAGTCCGAAGACGAGGTAAGTCATGCCTTGAGATATTTAGTAAAAACAGACGTGTAACTGCACTATTCAATTTAAAATCTAATCCTAATCTGCTCCCTGGGATTCTAATTGCTACATTTTAGTTGTTGTGATGTCTGTCTAGCCAATATAAATACATATTACACAGCTCACATTAGAATTGTTTATAAGCTGGTACCCTGGTCAGATTGGATTTTAATAACGTCAGTAAATGAAAGTGTCGACTTTTTGATTGTGTAAATTCAATATGTTTTTGCCTGATTAAGAAGCCGTTTCTTCAAAAGTTGATTGGAAATAAAGCTGACTATCATTAATCTAGTCTAATAAGAGCTACAGATTTTTTTCTTTTTTTTTTAGCTGTAGATGTGAACGAGGTTAATGCTAGTAATCATTAATCTAGTCTGGGATTTCAATTTTGTCCCCGTTTCAATTCTGCAAACCAGTTGGTCGGCCATTTTGTGACCACTGAACACAAATTTAATAACTTTTTTTGAAACGAAGTTGTACGTTTTCACACAGGATGAAAAGAAGAGCATAAAGAAAAAACGGAAACGCAAGCGATCTTCAGCCAAGAGACCATCGGACATCTCGGATGACGATTCGGACGCTGAAATCAAGGTTTTCCTTTTTAGAATGATTCGTTCTGCCCTTTTTAAGGCACTTAGATAAAAAAAAGAAATCTTAAAACTGTTCTATTTCTTTCCTAAGAAAAGGAAACGGATCAGGGAAGATGGAGAGAAAGACAAGGTAATTTGCCTGAACCATAAAGCTATAGAAGATTTGAAGTCAATGAAACGTTACAAAAACGATGGTAAACCTTTCCTCCATCAGGATGAAAAGGAGCGTAAAAGAAAAAGGAAGACAGAGCGAAGTCACAAAGACTCCTCATCAGAATCGACTGTTGGCACAGATTGGGATGAGGTATTATTTATCGTTGCATTTATTATATTATTGCAGGAACTGACTGACTCAGTTCTACGTGCAGAATTCAGTAAAATGTAAATAGTATTTTATTATTATTATTATTATCTCAAAACATGCATAAGCATTCGTACATCTCTACTGCATGGTTTAAAAGTCCCTCTGTCAAACTGCTAAAGTTTTCCTCACTGTAAATTAGGAAACGTCACTGACAATAATATTTTAGGAGGTGTTGTAGCCGAACATTAATCAACTTTTATTACTTTTATAGGTTGAACCCAAGAAGAAAAAGAGAAGTAGCGAGGAGAGGGAGAAATTCACTGTAAGCAATTTTGGTTATTAACCCCCATCAAAAAAAAACTAAAAACAAGTGTCTTATTATTTTATACATTGGCATTTTAAGTCACGTAGAGTGCTATATATAAGTGCAGTTATTTGTTGAACAAAATATATTTCTGGTTCTAGGTAAAATCCAAGAAGAAGAGGAAAAAGAAGCACAAAAAGCACGGCAGAAAAAAGAAAAAGAAGACAACATCTCAGTCGGACTCGGAGCTTGACTAAAAGCCGTATCGTTACAGTGCTCTTGTTTTCCTCGCACTTCACCAGTGTCATTTTGCCTTTGATTGTGGAAAAGGTTTTTTCACCCAGCTGCAGTCATCAGGATTGAAAAAACGTTGAAATAAGACGTAATGCTGAGGTCCTTCTGTATTTGGAGTCGAGACGAGGGAACTACCGGTACATTTTATTTTATTTTTTTCTCTCCAGCAAGGTTTTTATTTTTTATTTTTTTTGTAGATTTTGAGGATTGAGATGATTAAATTTTTATTACGTTTCTTTCCCATGCATTTGGCTCTAAGTCTGTATGCTTTTTTTCCCGCCCTGCTTCATACCTCACATCTTCCTCCACTACACAAGGCTGTTCTGCCGGTGCCCATGTCATGCATGTAAATCCTGATGTCTTGCCAGCCTCATATTGAAGTTGGATCTGTTATAGGATGTTAGCCACGCAGGTAATAGTAAACTCAAGAGATTCTTGTTTTGTTCAGCAAGATGTTACATTGCAGTGTAAATGTATAAACTACAAGAATTCAACAAATAAAAAGTGTTGTTTTAACTTATTTTTTTCTCTTTTGGCTTTATCTGCTTGAAACTTCAAGTGTAATACAAGTGATTCTTTTTTTTGTGTGTGTGTGTGATTCTGTAACATATTTGACATTGCAATATCATCCAGGCCAAGTTTCACTTAGAATAAATTCCTAGATGTTTTATGTGTACAAGCAGAGCTAAAAACATGAACATACTGTAGGGAAAAAAAATCTATTACATCAGTCATTTCAGAAAGGGTATGTAGATTTTTTTACACTTTGAAGTATTTCAGGTCTTTATTGTAATTTGTGTAATTACGGCTTACAGGAAAAAAAACATAATTGACTGTTTTAGACAACTTGTGAAAAACAGCATATTTATGGGAATTTGAGGGGATGAAAAGCATTTGGTAGGAATATGTGGAACATGGATAACTGTGGTCTTATGATGGTTGTTGAGCAAAGTCCATTCAACAATTTGGTAGATCTTCACGAGAAGTGAAGTGAATTAAGAACCACTTTATACAGACAAATTCTGTATATGAGCTAAAATGTTGCATTCCTTGTATCAGGTCACTCATGAACCATAAATGAAGTCAGAAGCAAGCGTAGGGAAATTGAGCTTGGAGCATAAAGATGGTATATAGACAAGGAATTGTACCTTCAGAGGGCAACACGGAAATACGCAGGACAAACAACAAAGCACTGAGAACAGTTTAAAGATAATTTACCCAGCAGTCACGTAGAAACTGCGTCATTGTGCTGTGACATGAATGTCAAGAGTGTTCAAAAACAAAATGCAAAAAAAAAAAAAAAAGATTTAAGAGTGCTTCAACTTTGCTAGAGATGAAACCCCCTTGCACTTAAAAATAAAACAGACTGGCTATTAAGACTTTGGGGAATTTGTACCTTAAAGTAAATTATATAAACCCAGAGGAATCTGTGCATGAGATCAGACTAAAACATTAAGGTTGAACTTCTTTAAAAACAAACCTGACTCTGTAGTTGAAACTGTTGCACTGGCTTAGGGTGATGTAGGATGAGGTCACAGTGGGTGTACAAATCCAGGTTTATTACACTCTGTCATCATGCTTTGAATCACTATTGTGTTTGAGTCTTGTGACTGGGAAACAGTGTGATGTACCAAAGGTCAATAATACCGCCTGATAATGTATGTCATGCTCATCGAGGTAGGTTTTTGGGGGAGTGTTTTCCTCCCTGGTAATAATTAATCAACAAACCTAAAGAAATGCTTTTCTGGCTTTGTATCAATGGGAGTGTCCAGTGTTGTATATAAAGAGCAACTTGCCAACCTTGTGACAAGAAGCTGTTGTGTCACTTCGTGTGCAGAAGGTAAGAAATGACAAATATCTTAAAATCAACATTTTTTTTTTGCTTTTTTGTTTTACTCTGATGCAATGTGTTATAAACTATCCAGTTACTTTGTCTTGACCTGTGAACAAAAGTTGAATTGCAAAGATAATGGTGCAAACATGAAACAAAAGCAACTCTCTCCCTTTTTCCACCAGATGTTGAGCACCACTTTGTGGCTGTGTGTCGGAGTCTTTCTGTGGGGCTCTGCTTTCTGCGACGTCAAATGTCCCGATGGATCTTCCTGTGCTGATTTGTCGACATGCTGCCTGACTCCTTATGGATATGGCTGCTGTCCATATCCAAAAGTAAGCCACATGCCTTCAACCATCATGACCTTTAATCACCTGGTGCCAGTTATTCTTATTGAGTGTTTTTGACTTTTCCACAGGCTGTGTGCTGTGCTGACCTAGCCCACTGCTGCCCCTATGGATATCGCTGTGACCTTGCCTCACAGATGTGTGTGAAGCAATACCAGCCATGGATCAGGATACCGATGGTGAAGAAAGTGGCTGCAGAGGTTCCAAGCACCCCTGATCTGTCTCTGACCCCCTTAGAGGAGGTGGAAGACAACAACGTCCCTGACCAGATAAAGAGCTCAGTTGTCTACTGTGACAACTTTTATTATTGTCCTGATGGTACGACTTGCTGTAGACATCCGAAGGGTGCCTGGTTCTGCTGTCCATACTCTCCTGTGAGTAGATCTGTGAGCTGAAAAGTGTCTCTTGTCACAAAGGGATTGATAGGACATACAGTGAGGACAATAAGTATTCAGCACGTCGATGTTTGCACAGGTTTAAATATTTCTAATGAGGCCATTGGCATAAAATTCACAGCAAAGCAACTTGAGTAATCTTCACTTAGAAACACATCAAAGCAGATTAGCTCCCAAATGGAGTAAAGGGGGGGGAAAAAATTTTTTAAAGCTGAATGCAAATTTTACCTACTGTATTTTCTTTCACCGCCTATGGATCTGTTTTGCAACTGTGCAAGAAGGCTACCGTTTTTGAATATCACTGCATCTGTTGTCTTGTAGGGAAGATGTTGCCTGGACGGCTACCACTGTTGTCCATACGGTTATGACTGTGATCTCACTTACACTCACTGCATCAGGCAAGGCCTGGAGTATCCGTTCAACTACAAAAAAGCTCTGACTTCAGTCCCTGCCTCTTTCCTTGCAGCATCTGAAGACCAAAACAACGAGCAGGAGGTAAAATCTATGACTCTGTCTTTAGCCAGGATCCGTTGCACAAGCATTCACGAGTCTTTAATTTCATCTCATGTTATGATGTTACAACCAAAAACTCTGATGTAACACATCATCCCCATGTTGAAACATAGTAGTGGCAGCATTGTGATTTTTAACCATTCTCTTTTGTCCTTTTATCTCATTGTTACTGCTCCCCCTAGTGGTTTGCATATGTATAGGCCTGCTCTATTACGTTAATAAGCCGCATTTTGTAAAACAAAAACAAATTTTTAAGTGTTTGGAGGATTCAAATTTTTGAAACTATCGTATTAATGTGTTGCGAATGAAACATACTGATGCTAAAATATGTAGCTAGGAGACAAAAAAATAAATAAAAATGAGGTTATCCTTACTTTTACAGACAATATTTACAGCTCAAAGAGAAGCGAGTGAGCAGGGAGTTATTCGCTGTGATGATCAGTTTTACTGCCCAAATGGTTCACGTTGCTGTAAGGGACTCAAAGCCCAGTGGAACTGCTGTCCTAACTAATGGGTACGGTTCATTTTTCTGTTCGATTGTTCAGGAATAATTGAATTTTGACATTTAGTCCTGTCATACTGCACATTTCCAGATGTGGTGGGACAAGTAATAGCAAGAGCCAATTGCGAAGATTGTAACTCTGTTTTTACCAAATATAGAGAAATGAATGTGCTGAGTGGAAAAGATTTGTCCTTATTTATCGCTGATACTGAATCTAATTTCAGGGTTTTTGCTGTTCTGATGGTCAGCATAAAATCATGGAGCCTCCTTCTCCACCACATGCGGAAGACAGAAGATGATGACCACATGAACACTCCAAAAATACTCAGATCACATTATTCATTTTTACTTGGCCACTTTTTCTCCAATGATAAGTAAACATTCCCAATAGTAAACATTCTCACTGTGTCTCACTGTCTCACTTTGGTTTTGTACTGATTATTATGACTGTCATATATATGTTACTTCAGGTGAATGTTTAGCAACAAGGAACAATAAAGAATTGGTGTGACTTTCTCCATTGTTGTTGCTCAATTTAGCATAAAATAAGTGACTGCATAAATATTCCCCACCTTCAGTATTTATTACACAGCAATCACAGCATGGAGTCTATGTGGAGAGGTTTCAGTCAGGTGTGCACATCTGAGCGCTGCGATTTCACGCCATTCTTCTTGTTATCCTGCTCAAGCTCTGTCATGTTGTGCTGTGATCAGTTGTCAGAAGCCCTGTTCCAGTCCTGCTATAAATTATCTTAGATTGAAGTCTTGGCTTTCACTAGGCCCCTTGAGAACATCTTTCTAGTTGTCTTCAAACCACTTCTGCTGGGTCCTTCAGGTTGTTGTCATGCTGGAAAACAAATCTTCACCGAAGCTTCAGTTCTCTTGCAGATGGAAACAAATTGTTCTCCAGGACTATGTTTTGCTATATTTTTACCTTCTACTTTGAAGGAGATGAATATTTGAAATTGTTTTGTGGAAATATATTTTTTTTCTTTACTAAAGTAGTTTATTTTATTTATATTTGTCGTTCAAAATGTCAGATTTGTTGATCATGACTGATTTGTTAAAGCAATCAAAAGGCAAAAAATCATCCACGGGGGCGAATGATTTTTATGGGCATTGTATTTTAAATTTTCCAGGCCTTTTCTAGGCTGAAACAACCAGCACAGGGTGTGCAGAAGAGCCAGACCGTGCAAGCATCAGCATGTAGGATATTATAAGCTAATAAGGTATCAAAACACTCCTGTTAACGGTGGTTGGTGCACATGCTGGTCCTCAGGCTGTTCTACAGTAAGTGCAGTGCTGTGTTTTTAACTCTGTTCACCCTGGTTTGAACCTCCAACTAATACACATGCAGCACATAAACCAGCATTGCCGTTTTTGTTTTCTGAACCAACTGATCTAATAGCAGCATTGGTAGCTCACATCCTTCTGTCCAGATGAAAAAAAGCAACGAGGCTTCTGTCTGATTTCCTGGTTCTGTGGAAATTGTCTGATTCAGAACGCTGTGCAGCCATGGAAGCTGCGGAAACTTGCACAACCAGAATAAACACTGGTTGCCAAACAGATCAACTGCAACTGGGCAAGGACTGAAACTGATTCTTTGATACTTCCTCCTGTTAATCCCATAAAGCTGCTTTACAAAAACTCTATTAAAAGAACCAAAAGATCGTTTTCTATTTGAAAATAATATAAATTAATATATTTTTGGTAATATATACCCTCCCTTTAATTTTAACTTTGTAGGAGACATTACAACTGAAAATGGGTGCACTGCTCATTTAGCAGTTGGAAACAAAACTTTAGTCTGAAATGTATTCATGGTGATTGATTTAGAACTTCCTCTTAGACCTGAATGTAAAAACTTCATTATTGTGAAACAGTAAAACATTCCAGGCACTCGTGCTTTTTGTTTTGTCGTGGGGTGCAGCTAACCCAAGACTTCTTCTTTCTGCAAATGTTATTTAAACGGTTATTCTTCCCACAGACTGAACCCAAGAGAAAAAGGAGAAGTAAGGAGGAGAAGGGAAAATTGACTTGAGGTCAATTTGTTAATAACCTTCACCACACAACCATGCAAACACAGGGTCCTTACAGTAAAGGAAAGGTCATATATAAAACTGCAATAAAACATGGGCTTCTATACTTAGTTAAACTTATTATAGATTTTTAAATGTTTCAAACATAATGGATACTCAAACGTTTTGAATTTCCTTTTCAAGTAACAGGTTTAGACATGCCACAAGCCTAACAGTTTCATTTTTCCTTATAATGCCTTAGTGCAAAAGCAAAGTGAAGTGTGTTTCTCCAGGAGGTCATTGTATTGCACTGACAACATAAAATGATAAAATAACAGACGGAGGAGCTTGACTCTTTAACGGTTTACACATAGGGGTTCAAAACATGATAAAAGTCTCTTAATTATATAACCATTTTTGATGTGGAAAGGTGGATTCGCAGCTTTTAGATAAATGCTGTTATATGAAAATTTTAAGTTTTGGGTTCATTTGCATGCAGATTTGTAAACTGTTAAAATCCAGGAATACATTGCAGAAGGAATGTCTGTGTTCTTTAAAATAAAAGTCTACAACTCTAGAGTGTCTTTGGCATGTTTCTACATTCTTCATGGTGTTTGACTTAGACTTTTTGGCCCGGTCTTGTGACTGAACGATTGCATGTGCGCCTCTAGCCTTGTACAGTGATTACAACACCCATCTCCGCTGTTAAGCTGAAAATGTTCCTCTTGACTATGTGCAGAGGGAGGGTCTACTTTCTGCTATAAAGAGTGAGTGTGACGTACCATTTAAAGGAAGTGTGAACCTTGTGACAGGAAGCGTTTCAATCACTTCATTGGCAGAAGGTAATACTTCAATAAATCTCAATGAATTTTTTCTTTTTTCTTTCTTTTTTTTACATGTAGCTGTTTTATTAACCATAATTTACAGCTACGGTGAAAGCTTCACTTAAAAAAACGCCATTGGCCTGAATATCCTGTTCTGACTTTTGTTGATTTATTTGAATCATTCTGTTTTTGATCAACTTGACCTGAAACATGATATTCAGTGCTACTAACTTTTAAACAGCAAGAATCGTGTGTGTGTGTGTGTGCGTGTGTGTACATGCAGGTTCAAATGTACACAAACACCCGTCTGGTTTATATTTGGTTAAATGTCTAGCAAGTTTCACTTTGACTGCAAGCATTTTGTCAACATCAGCAAGCGTGTGGCGCAGTTCTGCCTGGATATATCATCTGGGTACATAATTTGAATTGGTTGCCACAAACTTGACTTTAATGGGTGTAAATTGCATTCCTAGAATAAGTTGGGACTACTTCAGAAGCTTCCTGTCAGCCTGCTTCGTCTGTTTCAATGTTGGTTTTCTTCTTGTGTGTTTGGGATTATTTTCCCAAACACATACAATTATTAAGCATGCTGATGGCTGCTTAATTCTTGGTACAGTGTTTGAATTTTGTCTCATGTGACCACGAAACATTTCTCTTGATACAGTTGACTTGTCGATGTGGAGTGTGAAGTGAAGCTAGAAGTGGTCTATTTTGAGGCAGGTGTTTCTATCTTGTCTCACATCCTCTTAGTTTATAGTAATTTCAAACTGGCTTCAAAGTCGACTAAGGCAGCTGTTTTTCTGCAGTTTCTTTTACACTGTAGAAAATGACTCATTTGTTGAATTATTTTCCATCCGACGGTGGTAGCTTGGTGCAGTTCGGATTAATGGTTGAACCTCGGACACAGTTGGATGTTACAACAGAAAAGTGATCCATAACACACTGGGAAGCTTGTTTCTCAAAGCCCTGACCTTAACCCCACTAAAGATTTATAGAGACTGCTGAAATGCTCAGTTATTCTATATTTGGTGATGAGACTGGGAGTAAACATGACCCACATTTCTGAGTGGGTCATGTTTTTTAATTTTGTAATATGGCTTAAAACAGGGCTTACAATGATCACTGACCTGTTTAGGAATGCGGAATAACTTAAACCTTTTGAGTAATAATGAACTGAACAGCGCAAACTAAATGTCAGCGGAGCCACTTCTGTGTTGGCTTGAGAAGGTTCCTGTTGGTCGTGGGAAAATGATTCAGCCTCTTTTAATGCTAGCAAGGAAAGCCATGAACTTGAAATGGCTCAGAAGGTCTTGGCTTTTTTTGTCGTTGGGTCATATTTGTGACATAGGTTAATCAAAATAGAAAAAGAAGAAACAGGAACAAGAAAGAAGCAGAGTAACAATTTATACCGGTTATATTCGCAACCTTTCTGCGGACCGTGGGGAGCGGGGGGGGTGGGAGGGGTGTGTGCGCATTGTGAGGATCGAGACCGACGCCGACTCATTCTGCTGCATGTTGGCGCGCAAGACGTAACCGACAGCATCCGGTTTAGGATTTTCAAAATTAAAGCTCATCCGGACTCAATACATAGAACGGACATATTTAATTATTTCTTGCGCGGCCCGGAGGTTGGGGACCACTGCCTTAAGGGACATAAGTCATCTAGAACTGGTCCCCATTTTGTAAACCTTTCTTCCCACTTATCCCCAATATTTCAATAGGATTTAGATCAGGGAAACATTGAAGGTGGTCCAAAAAACAGATATTACAGTCCTGGAGGAAGCCTTTGTCAGACAGGTGCTGTGAAGTGCAGTGTTGTCCTGTTGAAATAAACAATCAAATTTCTAAAAACTGCAGCTGCTCATACTAGAAAAATTAATACTGACTTTCTCTCTCCATTAGATGTTGAGGATGACTGTGTGGCTTTGTGTAGGAGTGTTTCTGTGGGGCTTTGCTTCTTGCTCCATCAGATGTCCTGATGGGAGCTCCTGCTCTAATATGGAAACCTGTTGCCAAACTGTTCATGGATATAGCTGCTGTCCATATCCAAAGGTACGTCACATTCTTTTAAACACTGAAACGTTTAAGTCACTGGTGTGGTGATGTAGTAGTAGGCTTAAAAAAAACTTGTGTTGCTGATTCTCTGTCCTTGCATTTGTCTGGGTGAAGGCTGTCTGCTGCAGTGACCTAGCCCACTGCTGTCCCTCAGGTTATAGCTGTGACCTTGCCACTCAGACGTGTGTGAAGCAATACCAACCATGGATCACCATACCGATTGTGAGGAAAGTGGCTGCAGAGGTGTCGAGCACCCCTGATCTCTCTCTGACCCCTTTTGAGGAGGTCAAACAAAACAATTCCCCAGAACAATTAAAAAGTTCAGGTGTTTACTGTGACAGCTATACCATGTGTCCTGATGGCACGACTTGCTGTAAACACCCAAAGAGTGGCTGGTCCTGCTGCCCCTTCTCTCCTGTAAGTAGACCTGCAAACTGATGAGCAATTAATCACTTTCTGGGAGAAATTCCTTTTTTTTTCTTCTTTTCAATCCAGTTCTTGAAAGCATGTTTTGCTGTTCTTGAACTAATTTCTACATACGTTGTTTTTGTCTTGTAGGCCAAATGTTGCCTGGACGGCTTCCACTGTTGTCCGTACGGTTATGACTGTGACCACACTTACACTCAATGTGTCAGAGAAGGACTGGAGGATCTGTTCACCTACAAAAAATTTCTGACTTCAGTCCCAGCCTATCTTCTTTCAGTCTCTGAGAACAAAAGCACTAAGAAGGAGGTATACTACAGTATGGCAGCTTTTCTTTCCATTTATATTTCTGCTCCCCTTAGCGGCCACAAATGTATAGCACCTTTAAAAAATATAAAAATAAAGATTGACAAAAATGAAAATTAAAAATACATTTAAACAGATACAGAAAAAATGGTCAGCTTGTTTGTTTAGTTTTTATCTAATTTTTGTTTTTCTACCTTAATTTTGCAGACAGCACTGACAGCTCTGACAGAAGCCAGTGTGAGCTCCTTCAATCAGGGAGTCATTCGCTGTGATGACAAATTTTACTGCCCGGATGGCTCAAGTTGCTGCAAGGGACCCAAAGACAAGTGGAACTGCTGTCCTTACCCACTGGTATGACTTACAAAACTGTTCTGTTATTTGGGAATCATTGGCATGCGCTAGTTATGTGCTTAAAGCAAAAAGTAATTTGGGATACAGAAACTCTATCTGTTCTGTCCAGAAATATAGAATGAATATTGCTGGATTGCTAGAAATATTTTGTGACTGCTTTTGTTTTAACTCTGTGAATAATTTTCAGGGCGTGTGCTGTGCGGATGGTAAGCACTGCTGTGAGTATGGATACCAATGTAACCCCTCTTCCTCCAAATGCACAACATAGAACACATGAAGACGACTTGGACACATCAAAAGCACTGAAATTGCATTATTTGTTTGTACTTGGAGAGTTTTACTCTCGGTTTTTGCTCAACATTTCCAATAAAGTCATTTAATGCCTTATTACCTCATGTAGGTTGTCTCCAGATGACAGTTTTCTGAGATTATTATGAGGGTCTATCTGCTTTCAAGCTTGGTCAGGTCAAAGCTTTTTGACTGAAAACATATTTAGAGATGCAAAAAATGACAGCTTATACCAGCTTCTTATTTTCATTAACTGTTTCTAAGTTTTCTCCTGTTCATTATGACCTGCTTTGCAAATTAAAATGAGGAACGAATATTTTATGACATTTCAAATGTTGACAATTAGAATTGAATTGCAGATTGTTCTTGTTTAAATAAAGTTACATACCTTTGTCAAAAATGTTTGTCACTTGCCAAAAGTTGATCATGATTTTCATATTTTACAAGCACTGTCTCTACCTTTCTGTAATATATTTGTTGTCAACTGAATGATAGAAAGACTGGGGAAGAATAAATATACGGAACATGAACATCTGGACAGTTTTACATGTAATGCTCAAAGACCAACTGCTGCATGCTTGTAGGCATTTGGGTAAGAAATGCCTACAAGCATGCAGCAAACAGGCAAGCATACATACTAAATGAAGAAGTAGGCAGAATAATTGAGTAGGCCAATGTCAAAATAAATCATACAGCAACAACACAAAGTATTGGGGTTGTGCCTTTACACATGGACTTCTGTAACATACTATTTTTAAAGCACAGGCTGTCCTGACAGAGACCCACAATATAGTCCCCCTACAACATTATGCGCTCTTCATTAAGCTAACAGTAAACTGGCAGCTACCTGACTGGAACCAAAAAATAGACTCTTTAAAATATATGTTGGCCGTGGTGATTTACCTTGATTGCGTGGCTAAACTGTACACAGTAATGTACTGCATTACGATTTGTAATGTGTATTAAGAGTACATGAGCTTTAATGAATTGTTTTTTGCAGACACCACTGACTAAGTTAACTGATACCAGTAGCAACACCTTTGAGGAGTGAATCTTCTCTTGGGATCACCAGAAAGTTCCAAACGGACAGTTTCCATCACTGCTCAACATTTTTTTTATATATATATTTTATAAGGCTCTATTGCCACTGCCAGTTTTAGAAAAGAGTAAATCTTGAGAACTCTGTTTGGCTCAAATAAACTCAGTTGAACCAAAGAATTGCAAGAGTTGCTGCCCATGTCCTGGATGTGTGGTTGGCTGACTAAAGCTACAGTTCCCTATGAGTGGTTGAGATTGCATTTTTTTCCCCCTTCTACTCTTATTTTCACTTGAAGTATTAAAAAATTGTATTTTGACACAATTTCTGGAGAGCATTTGGCCAACTTTAGTACACCACAAAATGTAACTTAATGTTGGGTGTTTTTTATTAAACTGGTATATCGAACGTTTTGGTGATCGTCAGCTGCATTTTTTTTTAACTTATGGTTCTGAAAATTCTTAATATGCTGGGGAAACGACCTGAAATGTCAGTTTTCTTGAATTACTGCCTTCTCATGTTTGCGTCCAACATACTCCGGTGCGAGAGGGGGCGACATTTTAAACTGGTAAAGTAATCCGCAGATAAAAGCGGCTTGTCTGTTTGAATGCAAAGAGCGGAAATGTTCTTTGACTGGAGTAGCTTTCCTCGTGTGTCCGAAAGGTCTTAAGTGGGTAAAACTGTGAAAATGAGCCAGCTGGAGGAGCTAAAGTTGTTTGTGGCTGGGCGACTGCGAACTGCTACATCCGAAATCCTTGATGTTATCGACAAAACTATAGAAGCGTACGAGCAAGAGGTCACCCGGCTGAAGGAGGAAAACAAGCGCCACTCATCTCTGCTGGAGATTATCCTGAAGAAAAAGTTGCCAAAGAAACAAGGTCAGTCCATGCCGTATTGGTTTGAATCGCATGGTTAATGAATTCAACAGAAATTATGGTTTATTGTGTCTGCCTGTTTAATTAATCACAAACATCCCATTTCAAACAAACTGTCCACCTTATTCCCAGCCCCCATTAGACTTTGCGTGAATTATGGGTGCGATTTCCGCCTTGAATCACTTGTTTACGTTAGTAACACGCTAATCCTCTTTAGTGACGGGTTTTTGCTATGAAATACGTGGGAACACCAAGCACAGTTGTTGAGTTGTTAGTTATTGCAAGTAAACACCTGTACCTGTTTGGGGATTTTTTTAAAATAGAAATCCTAGTGCAAGCAGCGTTGAAACGAGATCACCTCTTGCATTCACTGAACCTGCGCTTCCGTGCTAAATCAGTCACAACAAAGTTCTGCCTTAGCTTAATCCAGATAAGTAGAAATAGGCCCACTGCAGGTATTACTGAGAAAGCAGGAGCAAATGGCTGAAGGCAAGACGCAACTCTGTAAAACATGAGTGGAATGTCATACAGACTGCAACAGAGTTTGAGTTTGCTGGGGATGGTGCCCTCTTTCCACATTTGATTGTTGGCCATTTTGAATAGGCGTGGTTCTCCATCCCTGGGCTTGACCACAAAAAGTCCAATATTGGAAAAGCTTTAAAAGATGGAAATAAAGAATTCAATTAACCTTTTAAATGAAATAAAAATATATATTGCCTACAATGCAATAACAGGTTTCTTTAGTTAACACTTAATCATTTGTACCAAATGAAGCATCTGCAGCTAAATAATACTTCCAAGATCATCATATGAAAAGTTTAGCCTACTGTTGGGTTTATCTGTTTACTGTTTTTTAGATTAACCTGTTAATAACTGAATAACAAAAGGTGCCAATTGGAGATTTTTCTCCATTTTGTTTTTTACAGAAATGCAATTGGGTGAAACTAAAACTAGGCGACTTGAGTTCTGGGTAGAACATGTTTACAGAAAAATGTTAAAAATCTTTGTGCACTTTTGACTTTATTTCTGCTCAGCGTATGTTCTTTAAGCAAACTGACTTTTTACATTACAATTATTTCAATTAATCGCTGCAGCCCATACATGCATCCCAAAGTCTACTCGCTTTTGTTGTTTTTTTCTAAGATATGCAGATTCAATGGCAAAATAAAATGGTAGCTTCAGATATAAAAGAAGCAGCTGCTTAAAACCTTTCTGTGTGAAGTTTCATGTTGTTCAAATATATTTTTTTGTTGTAGGTAAAAAAAAAACTTATTTGAACAAAATATCCCACAAAAAAATAAATCCTGAAAGGTTAATTACTGGTGATTAATGGAAAAGAGTGTCACACCTTCTGCTCCAGAACATACATCGAGGTGCGCTCTTCATCAGTTTCTTTTCTTTTTCTTCTTCTTCTTCTTCTCATCTCTTCTGTGCAGGTTGTCATGTAACCAACACTACAACTAAAGAGGCTGCTCCAAAGCTTGCCACTGACTGCAGTATCGCTCCAGCTGTTAAAGAAGAAAATTCCCCTTCTGGCCCATCTGCTCTAGTCTCAGGAGATAACAGCAAGACCCAAACATCTACCTTTAACGCCACTGTTGGTGAGAATTATGTTTATTTTGCCAAAAAATAAATAAATTTACAAATTTGCTGATCATAAAGTATCTTTCTTCTCCGTAAACAAACACCTTTCTAATACTTTATTACAACACATAGCTTGATTCATTTTTGGTGTGCCCTACATATGAAATGCTTATTCCACTCAATGTCTCAGGCATCAGAAATGTCTTTGTGGCACTCGTCTTTTCTTTGAGCCAATCAAATCTCTTTTTTTTTTTTCTCCTCTCCCAGGGCAACAGACTGTCTTCATCTCCAAAGAGCGCCTTCTCAGGTTTTCAACCATGGAGAACTGTTTCTTCTGTTTCAAGCAAGTGCCTGCCTCAAAGCACCACCTGATGAAAAGACATTATGACATAGCCGTCCATTTCATTCAGGATGACATTGGTAGGTTTAAACGTTACATTTGAGAACTTTGTTGAATAAAATTTCGTGCCATAATTTTTTTCAATGTCCTTGAAACATTTTGTGTAGTACTTATTGTCTGCTAGCTACTTAAGACAGCATAATGAAAAACTCATACTTTCACTGTGCATTAATATTGTTCACATCAAGCCTCATTTCCGTATAATTTTGAAAACATTTGGGGGTTTTTTAATGGAGTAACTCGCAGGCTACTTTAGGTAATAAATGATTTAATCAATGGCTCATTAGCTGACTGTGAAACGATGCATTTGTTTTATTTTTAAACTAGGTGTTTGCCACTAATCAGCAAACCTGGGTTTTTTTGTTGTTGTTTTTTTTTTCTCTATTTGCAGAAAGATTTGTGATCCCATGTATGTGTTCTGACAAAGTTCAGGAAAGAAGTCACTGGCACTGTCCGTGCTGCGAGAAGGTCCTTAATCGGAGATGCATCTTTAAAGTCCACCTATCAAAGCAACATTGTAGGTTTACTTTTAGATGCGTTTTTACTTTTGCATCAGATAGGAATACAACTAACCGTGCATAATGCTACATGTGTAATGTTTGAGACTGTTTTCATTCACTAAAAGAAAAGTGTTATTTTTGTCTTCCAGGTTATACTGTCCTGCAGACAAAACAAGTGTCAGGTCAGTATGTATGTTTCATATGCCATAAAGGACCACCAATGTCTTAATTTATTTTATTTTATTTTTTATTTTTTTATGGTCCAGAGGCATCTATTCCATCGTGGTTGTCAGATGTGGCAATGACTGATGGATTATTTTCCAACTTTGACTTTCTTTTTCTTTTCTACTGAATAGATGTACCCAAACAGCAAATTTTCATAAATTCTTTCGTGAGTAAGATTTAGGTGCTGCATAAAATGACCCACAGTTGGTGATCTCATGTTTTACTGGTAACATCTTAAGACTTTACCAGACAAATCTTCAAATTTTCTAGAATTTATTTCATTTAAATGGGGTTTGAAATTGTTCCAACTAATAGAAAAATTGGTATCGTCATTTTAATTATTTATTCTAATTCTTTTTTCTTTTTTTTTGTCTTGTCAAAAAGGAAAAAAATAAGATTATTAAACGAGTTGCTCTTTTGACTACGAACAGGACAGTGTTTACTATTTGAATTTAATCGAACAATAACATCTTTATTTTGAATATAATGAATAATGAAGGATTGTACAAATTGATTTTTGAATATTCGCATTGTTCAAAGGCGCAGCAGCCTGGTCTCTAGGTTTCTGTCATGGTGTGCATTTGTTCCCCTTTATTTTTGCTTTCTGGAAGCTAAAATCTGTTTTATCAGACACTAAGCCAAACATCCTACCATGTTTTTGTTTAAATAATAATACAGGGACTCATCGTCTGCCTTACACTGTCATGTTTGAAGAAGAATCTTCAGGCCTCGAAGACTCCGAGGAAGATGAAGAAGAGCTCAGCAGTCTGGAACAGCAGCAGGAAACGACTTCACCTCTGCTTCAAGTGAAAGAAAAAGCAGAAGGTATCAAACTAAAAGCCATGTTACATCAATGACACGGCTACATGTACAGTCCATGTAATACTTTTTTTTTCTCAATTTTCTCAGGCCAACTTCTAAATGTGGTGGAAGCCCAACATTCTGGTAGCAGTCAACCACAGCAACACTGTCTATACCTAAATCAAGACTGTGGCATGAATATCTGCTTGAACGCTCGCATCCAAGAAGGAAGGGAAGTTATTGTCGTGGAAAGTCGTCAGGATAATGGCTTTGGTAAAGTGTTTGATTCAGCTGGCAAAATGCAGCGCCCAAATGAAACCGGTGTTGTAACGAAGGGCAAATCCTGCAGCAATACCAAGGAATCTATCGCGAAATCGGCATCCTCAAGTTTAGTTGATCTCAGTCCACCAAGTAAAAAGCAAGCAAAGAATCGATTAGCGGACCTAAATCTGAGTACAGTGACAACAGAGTTATCTTCCACTCAGAACCGTGATGGGTCGTATTACTGTAAGGCATGTGGAGAAATCTTCCATTACTTCCACAAGCTAATGACGCACGTGCAGAAACACGCAGGGGACAAAATCTGTATTTGTGGGGTTTGTGGGAAAAGTTTGATGCGCAGTGAAAGTCTACACGAACACCTGCAGAACCACAACACCAAGAACGTTTGTGGGACATGTGGTAAGCGGTTTTCAAGCCAGTCTCGCTTGCAGCAGCATAAGACTTTTCATAAATCCAAGACTAAATACAAAGTCTACAATATGATCACGCCTGGATTCATGCAGGACTTTGAGAAGTCTAAAATTTGAAGATCTTGTCTGACCGAAAACCCTTAAAACTGAAATCGGTGCTAAAGGGCATGAGCTCAGACTTAAGTATTATAAGGTTGTGTATGTAGATAAGTGTTTTGTTGAGAAGATTACTTGGATTAAGATAGCTGTTTGGATTTAATGGAGAGCCAAATTGATCATTTTCAGTGAATAAACATGAATCTTTAGATTGATAATAAAAAAAAGCTTTCTTTGTCAAAATGTTAATTGGAATGTTTCTGGTAATATGTCATGTTGGTCTTAGATTTAATTCATGATTGTCTTCAAAAGGTTTTAAGCTTATCCTACTGAAACCTGCGAGAACCCTGTCAAGCATGGCTGAAATTCTCCAGGAATCAAATCTTCTGTGATTGTTGTCCTTTAGCAGCATTGTTCTCATATGTTGTTCTCTAGTGATAGAACCTATACCCAACATCCTTAATGACAGAATTGCGTTGACAATCAGTTTTTGGTTGAGACATACAACTGTGTTAAAAAATACCAATTCTGTAGGATATAGTTAATCACCTTCAGGCGTTGCTATCTATTAAACTAAGTGGTTATTGGGTATCGTAATGGTAAAAGTCATCTCATTCTCTAGTAGAAAACATTTCAAATAGTTGCCATCAGGGCCGCCAACTAAGCAGCCGCTTAGGGCCCCAGGGCCACTATGGGGCCCTCTCAGAGGGCCCCATAGTGCCCTCTGATAATTCATTTTTATTAGTAATTTCTATGTCATAATATCAAAAACACAATTTCAATATGAAGTGATTTATTTTTACAATAATATATATTTGATAATGTATGTAGATATTATTTTTTGGGATAAAAAGAAAAAAAGAAATTGCTCCTGGGGTCCCCTGGTGGCTGCGGTAGGTACTGCACGCTTCGTTGGTATGAGCTGCAATGTGCAGAGCGCATCCAAACGTCCAAAGCTCCGGTCAGAAGTTAAATAGGCAAAAGTTTTGCTGCAAGTTTTCTGCATGGTGCAGACCTTACCCGGTGGGCCGGTCTGTCAGTCAAACTTCTCACTGCAGAGCAGAAGAGGTTAGAGACTGATTTTTAAACCTTTGCTGACGAAGATAAGATTAGGGGCTAAGATGGCCTTCACGTGTAAGTATCGGCCGATCACGAGCCCCCAAAATTAAGAAAATCGGATCCCAGAAATCAACTGTGTATCAATATGTATATGATGAAAACAGCACTGCCAGAGATGCAATAAATTTATAGCAGGTGTGTGAATGATCTAATGATCATCAATGCTGATTGCAGCCAGTCCAAATTGTTAGCAGAACTAGAGGGCCCCAAAACCACATTTTGCTTAGGACCCCATGGAGGCTTGGGTAGGCCCTGGTTGCCATTCTTTCCAGGTGTGGACGCCCCATCAAATTCGGTAAAAGGTTTAGAATGGATATTAAAAAATACAAAAGTAACTTTTTCTTAATTCTACTTGCTTTAGTTGACGTGTGGACAAAGCTTTTTGTTTTTTTTAATGCGCGAGTCTTTGGAGGGTGGTGGGTTACATAGAAACACTGAGCCAGTTATGGGTGCCAACAAAAAAGCTTTTCTGTTAAAGATGTATAAGAAAAAAATTGTTATACAGTGTTGAATGAATCCCCGTCAGTCTGATGGTGCAGGCTGACGGCGGCGCGCTGTGCTGACTGGTACGTAACGTTTCAGCTCTCGGCAGCGTTCAATCATTTGTCTCCCATAAAAATGTGGCGAGTTTATTCCTGACAGGAAGAGGGGGTTAGCTACTCCGCTCCGGCATCTCTTCTCTTTCAGTTCCCTCCCTCACGGGAAGTCAATCTACAGTAACTCCCGGGCTAGTTACTGCCTCTCCTTTTTCTTAAAATTTTCATTCTGGGAAGCATGGCTGTGTTAAAGATCCAAGACCAGGTAAGCTAACATCTGGTTAGCTAACGCGAAGTCATCTGCAACTGATAAACAGAAGTTTATTTGAGTATTTTTACACAGTAATGTTCGTTCCCATCATGTCCAATCTATCAACTTTATTTATTATCCTAGTTTAATTTTATCAAAGGAACACATTTTCTTTAGTTCGTAGTGGTAAGAAGATTTATATTTAAAGATGAACGTCCAAGGGCTAAGCTAATGTTGCGCCGCTTCTATCATTAACTTTAATATCTGACATGTTAGCAGAATAGCTAGCGGTAAAAGTTAACAGCGGAATAGCAGTCCTCTTTAGACGCATGCTAACATCATGTCACCTGTTGCCTTAAATTAGCTTCTCTTTCAATGGACGTTGTTGCATATCGAGGGTTGTTTTATCTATTTGTTTCCTTGTAGTATCTATTTCTGTTGTTTGGGGTGCTGATGCACCTCTGAACACAGCTGGATGGATGTGACTAAGAGGTAACCTATCTGGCCAACCCTGTCATTTTGAAACGCATGCAAATACCTGTTATGTTACGCGTTTCTTGAGATATCTGCGCCGAGTTAGTGAGACTAATTAACTCGATTCAAAGCGGTTCCTTTGTTTGCCCCCCTCTGCAGCCCCCCCAGGAGTTTGCTTTGTCAGCTGTCTTGGTTTTTCTCCGGGCAGCTAAATGGCCAGTTGGTCACCTGTTGCTGCTTTTAAGAAAGGCTGTCAGACTGAAATAGCAGGTGAAGTTGATCCAAAACCTACAGCTGCATGACACTTAAGGCACAATCCACTGGGTCAGCAGCTGTTTACAAAGTAAGGTTCCCTAGCTCATGAAGAGATGAAGTGGTGGATTTTTCTTTATTCCCTTAATATAATAAGACTGTTAACAATTTTGAGCATAGCGATGGTAATTTGAGCGTACTCGATACATATTATGTGGTATAGCTCACTTAAAACTTTTTAATTTATTTTGAAAATAAGAAGGGCTGCTTGCATAAATGTAGCCAATGCACGCCTTTGCATGACTGAAATAATATTCAAGATTTATGAAGAAGTTTGCATAATTGCCTTTCAGGACAAAGGGTACTGTAGGGATACATTTCAACAGATTGTGTTCCAACTAATCTAAGAGACATAAAATACTGATGTTGAATAACAATAATTCAGTATCTCTGGCAAGGTAATTCCAAAAGAGTGAGTAGATAAAAACACAGCATTTGCTGTTTAATGAAGTCATAAATTATTCACCTTGTTTGCCCGGTCGGAGCTGTTATTGATTGGATTCCCGCTTATTTCCTAAATAGCTTTTATAGACCTATTTTAGTCATAACACTACTATTTTCACCCACTTGTTCATTTGCCAAATAGTTTTTAGCACATGTTGCGTAATATGCTGTACCACCATGGCTGGTTTCAAAGTTTTACAAAGGACTGTACGTTTGTTTTTGGTTTTTTTGTTTGTTTTTTTTGTTCTTCTCGGCTCTTTTAAGGAAGATTTTCATTCCTCCACATTTTCCTAATTATTTTTAAATTCTTTAATGTAATCAGGAAAAAAATTAAGAGCTGAGCAATTAAAAGAAGAATTAAACTTAAATTTTATTTTATTTTTTAAATGACAGAGTAAGGCCTGTAAGCCATGAAAGATACTTATTCTAATTAAATCACAAAATAAATTCTCTTAAAACATTTCTGTTTGTTTTGAAAGCGATTCTTTGGTACTTTCAAAAATATATTTTATGTAATTTAAAATGTGTATTTATCCACATTACAAATATCATAGCTACTTACTAATTTAAATGTTTTTATGTCTATTTTTTTATTTTTTGATACATAATAATCTTCTGTTTGGTTTTATCAGCTACAGTCAAAATGCTACATTTTCAAATTGAAAACCTTTATTTTTCCAGGATGGTATTTATATACTATAACATGCACGATTTGCAGTTCATATGTTGATGGTTAATACTTGATTAAAGTTAATGAGCTTTTTCCTTGTATTGCTGTGAATTTTGGAAAAAGATAAGATGTATAATTTCCTGTTTTGTTTTTTTGTTGATGTTTTGTTGTTTTTGTTTTTGCATTTTTTTTTTTTACCTTTGTCAGATTTAAAAGTAAATAAATCTGGAACAAAGTGTTTTTGATGTGTTTGTGGCCAGAAAAAAAACATCTAGACTTTGTTGCATTTAAAAGTCTGAAATAAAAGTATGGAAATTTCAGCCTTTGCCCAGACGACGACTGGGAAAATACAGACCTATTCTAATCACCGATTGGCGAATTAGTAATAAAAACCACATTGATCCCTGTTAGGTCATTGATTTTTGGTGTCAATCTGCTTGTGCTGAGTGTTCAGTGTCCTGAGCCGTCGAGAAGCACGCAATGAGCGGAAGACTGTGATTAGGTCCCACTTTCTATTCTTCATTGTTCTCTTGCTTGTTGACAGAGAAATGGGGACAAAAATAGTTACACAGAGGAGCTGGACGGGAGATGTTGGTGACTTTTAGAAAAATTTATACATTTTTTGGCCTCTAGAGGGCATCCTATTATTAAAAACATTAACCTCTGAATGAGAGAACAAGTTGTTGACGTTTACTAGCAAGAAGACATTTAGCACTTAGCAGACGACAGCAGTTTTGCAGTTCGTTCATCTGCAACATGAATCCTGACCAGATAAATTATTTGTACCCAACATGAATTTGTATAGAGTGCTTTTACCGAGTAGTTTTTTTTTTTTATTGTGGAGTATGTTTTGCTATATTCACACAAGTTTGTTTTTTTTGTTTGTTTTTTTACAGTACAATGATAACAAAATGTCACATTCATACATGAAGCCTAGCATGAATGGAAACAAGGAATCACAGTCTCAGGAGTGTTGGTTTAAAACAAGTGTATCCACAGAGTTAAATAAATAAATGAAAGTGTTCAGATATAATGTGGCATTTTAATGCTCTTTTTGTGCCGTTTATACCTGGAAAACAATGTTTTATATGCATTAAGTTAGTAAAGAATTCCCACTAATTATAGAGTTTGGAATTGTGGGTAAAAACCTTGAGCTGGATAATAACGAGCTTCATCATATCTAATTGGGACCTTAATTTGCTCTTCTAATCAGTGCAACCTAAGGACAAAAAGAAGTCCTGCTTAGAGTGAATGTGGAGTAAATGTTGGCGGTTCGCTTACAAGCTCTGCCGCAACACAGTATTTGCATTGTTTCTCTATGGCTCTCTCAAATAATGCTGCTGACATTAGAAGGTCCTTTTTAAATGTGTGAAGGTGCCGGTTAGTTGGATAGAGTTTGATTGTCTGTTTGCCAGCAGCCGTGTTGCTTTTGTTTCGGAGACTATGCGCACCAGCACAGACAAACACACGCTGCCCGACACGTGCTGTCTTTTGTGTTTCCGCTCTGCAATTGCATCACATGCACACACATAGTACTGCATCCTATGACAGTGTCAGAGCCGAGGTCAGTTGTGTCCATCAGACGCTCTGTTACACATGCTCTCTGTCACGTAAAGCTCCACGTGAAGTTGCTAGTGAGTCGACTGCATTTGTGTCGTCTGATAAAATGCTTGATGGAGTTTTTATATGAATCTATACTCGCAGTTTGAAGATTTATTTTATTTTTTTTTTTAAATGGGGGTTTCTAAATGGGGAGGCTGTTGGAGTTTAGGCCTGCAAAAAAACACTCCAATCCACCTCGCTCTTTCATTTGCCCCTGCTTGCGCAGTTCCTCCCTCTGAGTTAATGGGGTTGTGCGGCCTGGCAAGATTGCCCCTTTTAGGATCTGGTCTGAATGAAAAGACTGGAATACACACACACAGTCATGCACACACAGACTGGTCTTGTTAACCACCCTCACATTCCCTGGCGAAGCCTGTTTGTTCCAGTTTTATAATGAGATGGGGACTTTTGAAGCGGTGCCACTGATAAACCAAACAGGATGCCAAACCACACGTACACGAGGAACATGAGCTACTACTGGGAATGCATTGTTATTCATAAATTCAGTCATTTGAGTTCAATTTAAGTTACAGCTTTCTAAATGCCTCAAGTGTGTCCGGCTAAGGTATGAAAAGCCGTCATATCTGAGTTTATTGTACAACAACAAGTAGGCCTGTCACGATAGCAAATTTTGCTGAACGATTAATTGTCTCAAAAAACTATTGCGATAGACGATAGTATTGTTTGAAGACCTTTTTGCACTGATTTAATGGAAATGACGTAATAATGCATGCAATTTCCTGCCAAAGATAGATGCACTTTATTTTCAAAAGAACACCCAACACTGGAACTTATAAACAAAACAACCAAAAATAAAAATAAAATTGATTCTCAGTCTCCATTAACAAAAATGTACTTGAATAAAAAACGAAATAACATAAAGCCAAAGTGTAAATAAATACTGCATTCAACCAAAAGAGTGCAGATTATAAAGTGTGTTTACTATATTGCCCTTCAGTGATCATTAGATTTAAATAGAGAAGATGGGCACATCGACTACCTGATGCAATAGTTCACACTACACGTTAGTTCACACCTACATTTTCCCCTTATGACAATCTTAGAACTTTTATCGTTCTAAGATTGTCTCTTGTTATCATCCTGTAGTGTGTGGTGTGTTACGCTAGATCGTTGTGGCCCCTCCGATCTAAATCAGGGGTTTTCCCCACTGGGATCGTTACCGCAGCCTGTCGAATGTGACAGGTAGCCAATCAGAAAGCGCAGATTCTCCTCCTGCTTTCTGAGGGGAAATTACCGAGGGGAATCCCAAACAGCTGACACGGCGCAACCCGAAGTCCAGCGGACATTGGAGATGATATGTGGAAACAACATTAATGGTTATAAAACATTTTGTACAAAGAATATAGAAATGACGAGGGGAGGAGTTGGAGCAAAATCGCTACGTTGATGAACCCGGTAACTTTTCAGCTGTTCTTCGTTAACTTGACATAAATTGGTTCTAATGATTTTCATTCAGTCAGGACGTTACGCTGACACTAGAGCTGCATGCGTTGCAGGTAGATTGTAGTAAAGCATTGATTAATGCCTGGTTTTAAAATTAGTTAGCTGGACTTGTAGCCATTATGTTGTGCCCACTGTTGGACATCACACGGCACATCGAACCCGATGGAACCGTTATACCTAGGATTTCTGTCGGCTAATGTGTGATCTCAGATTTTGAAAATGGGCCGACAATCGACCGACAGCACTAAGATGGTGTCGTGTGCGCTGGACATTACACTAAGGAAATGAGGAAGGGAGGGTCGGTGGAGAGCACCGGAGTTGAGCCTTTTTTCATTTCATTCATCAACAAAAAGAGAAAAAGGCTGGAAGAGAGATAACACCGATAATTAAAATGACGTAGATAGTTTTAATTTATGTACGATTAATCGATTTTTCGTTTATCGCGACAGGCCTAATAACAAGCATTTGATCCACGCTGAATTGTCACTAAATCCATAAAACAAGGGTCAGATGAGTCATGTTTTCTGGTTGTAAAGGTTTGACCATCCATAAAGCTCAGGACACACACATACCCACACACACATTTGCGCAGCTATCTTTGCGGGGACTTTTCATTGACTTGTATTCATTTCTACAGCCTAAACCTTACCCTTACCCTAACCCTACCCATTATGTACCTAACCCTAACCAAAACTCAATTCACAAGTCCTAAATCTGACCTCTTACCCAAAAACAGTGTTTCCCCTCGAAGCAGTTGGTCCCCACAACGTAGTATGTTTCAGGATAATTGTCCCCACGAGGTATTAGAAACAAACGCACACATACAAAAACATAACGGTTGCTTAATTTAGAAATGAAAACTTGTTTACTCCTAAAAGTGTTGTTGCATTGTAAATGTGAACAAATTTTCATGCCCCTAGATCAGGGGTCTCAAACTCCAGACCTCGAGGGCCGCAGTTTTTAGATGTGCCACAGGTACAAAACACTGGAATGAAATGTCTTAATTACCTCCACGTTGTGTAGACCAGTTCTCCAGAGCCTTAATTATTCTATTCAGGTGTGGTGCAGCAGAGGCACATCTAAAAGTTGCAGGACTGCGGCCCTTGAGGACTGGAGTTTGAGACCCCTGCCCTAGATCATTGTCATATTATAACTGCAAGCCTCAGTGTATTTTAATGGGATTTTATATAATAGACCGACTCAAAGGGGTGCTAAATATTTTACAAGTGGAAATCTGAAAAGTGTGTTGTGTGTCTGTTTGCCTCCTTGCAGAGCAGTGTTTTGGGATGATGCCTCTACCAGCTTTGCACGTCGAAGAGAATTTTTCTTTTGTTTCGCTTATGTTTCTTTGCGAAATAGATCAGATTGGATTGATGCTGCCTGTGATCTGTTTTGAAGTATGGACACAATTTATGAGTAATGAACTTCGACTAGGCCATTCTGACACATAAACATGCTTTCATATACAGCAATCTTAGTTTCCTCCCTCAGTCCCAAAACATGACTGTTGGGTTAATTAGTTTCTCCAAATTGCCCTTACTTATGAGTTTGTGTGTGGTTGTTTATCTTGAGTGGCTCCAAGTTGTTCTGTGATGGACAGACGATCCTTCACCCAATAACTGCCTTTTTTACCCCCACTAATGTTCTCTAAAAAAATCCCTCTTAGGCCTTCACAGAAAAGCTGGATTGATGTTGATGACATTGCATGCAGGTGTGTAGTCATTAGGTGACTAATGAAGGCAATTGGTTGCAGTGGATTTTATTGAGGCAAATCAAAAGAAAGAGCTGAATGCCGTGCTTTTCAGAGTTTTTTTTTGCAAAATGACTTGAAAGCATATATTACTTTCTAATTATGCAATACCTTTTGTTTACTCCTCATAGTTTCCTCAAAACTACATTGAAATTTCTGTTGACATAAAAAAAGAAGAAGCAGAAAACAGGTTTCGCCCCTTACTATCCTCCGCTCCATTCGTCTTTACGTTTCTTTGTGTTCTGTAGAGCACCTGCCTGCGATTGCCTCCCTCACGTTCCCTCTGTCCTTTCATTTTCTCTGACTTTCACTCCCCTCCCCTCTCTTATGAAAGAGCTGGCTTCAGCAGTCTGACTGAACCGAGCGATGCATTCCCACTCGCACACCGGGTGCTGCTGCCCCGTGCGAGCTAATCGCTGGGTCCGTGTGTGTTCCTGGCTGCGGCTCAGCACTAAGGATCCGGAGCTTCCTGCGTGCTGCTAGGCAGCCCAGACTCATATTCTGCCGCATTCATGCCTCCTACCGCCACCATTACGCAGAGGAATTCCCTGCTGTCTCCTCGGCCGCTGCTCACAGACAGAGTGAGCGTTGGTTAGAGGGAGGGAGAGGGAGGAGAGGAAAGGAGAAGATACGGGCTGCAAAGCGACACTGACAGATAGAGGACGGAGCTGGATTTTTGTGCTGGATTGACACATGAAGATGCGCCGCGTTTGTTTATGTGGAAAGTACTTTTTGTGGCCTTTGTCACTGACCTTTGTGCTATGGGTCTGCGCACATATGTAAGAAGGAACACCGTGTATTTATGTGTGTGTGTGAGCGGCTGTTCCTGATGCGGTCGGAACGGGCGAGCCGTGTGTGTATTGTGGTGCTGGAGGAGGTGGAGGAGGACGAGCCCTGTCCTTCATCCCCACCTCCTCGGCCCAAAGCGTCTCATCGAGTCTCTGGAAGGGCTGTCGCGCAGGACGATAAGGTGAGAATGCTCAGTTTCATTTAGTTGCCAATTTATTTGTTTTTTTTTGCAGGCGCACATTTCACAGCATTAGAGGTGCGTCTGCAGTTTTATAGGCAGATAAGTGAATCTTTTAAATTCACTGATTTAAAGTATTGAATTTAAAACTTGAATACTTGTATGCCACGTTGCAGAAAACTACAATGGACTGCCAGCACCTGTCAACCAGTACAAAAATAGCACAAGTATATTCCTGGCCCATGAGAGCAACATTGGTTTCTATAGCTAATCGGGATCGCCTGGTCTTTGTAGTCCTCTTTCTCTCTGCATAAAGGACAAGGCTATTGCTGAAAGTAAGAAGAGCCTCTTTATGTTGCGCTGACATGACTGGATGTTTAGGTTTGTAGGCAATGCACGGTTGTGTATATCTAACTGTATTCAATATAGTTTGAAACATCTATAGTAATCATCTCTGCTTATAAAAGAGCTGTAAATAGTACAAATATTAGTGAGCCTTGATGTTTGACAGTTAGATTTACAGTGCTGGATTAAAGTTTAAAAAATTCAAAACAGCTTTAAAGTAGTTGCGTCTTAGACTGCAAGTAATTATTTTTTTTTATTTTTTTTTCAATTAATTTATCAAATATTCTGGTGATTAAATGCATAAAACGGCATATTCTCCAGAGTTTTTAAAGTTGTTTTTTATATAATAGAAATGAAGCCTAGGCGAAAATTCAAGCTGGGAGACAAAACACAGCCGTCACACATCAGACACTCACCACGCTCCCGCCGCAGCCAATCAGGACAGGTGCGCCGCACCGCTTCAGCCAATCGTCGTTCACGGATCCCTTCAAAGGACAAGCTTCCCCGGATCTTCTTGCTCGTCAGCCGTGCTTCGACTCTACGTATGCGCTTTCCAACCTCTCCCACATTCAGTCAGCTAGTCAGCTGCCTCCCGTCCGCCAGCATTCCCGGTCCTTCAGTCCCTAATTCAGCTCGCAGAAGCACCTTCCGATCATCTTCGCCCTCTTTCAGAACCAGATACAGGGAGTGTCCCTCACCTGCCGGCTGCGCTCCTGTCGACTCCCAGTCATTCCTCACCGATCTAACCACCCTATCAAGCCTGCATTCGGCCTCCATTGATGTCTTCCCCTCATTGATGACGCAGGCGTCCTCTGGCATCCGCCTGGTTCCCCGTTCCGGCTCACCATCGTCAGTTGCTACGGCTCACTGGCGCTGTCAACCTGCAGCCAAGCGCTGGTTGTCTCCACGATCCGCCGTGGCTCCATTGACGCACGTCGGCTCTTCCTCCTCGTCCCATCATGGACTCGATCCGTTGCCCATCTTCTCTACCAGTCCACCTCCAGGAGAAAACCGAAATCAGACCGCTACGCTCACCTCCGCGTATCTCAGCTCGCAGCTGACCCTTCAGCCTCATCAACCGGGAACTTCGTTTACGCCCATCGGGCGTTGTCTAGGTAAGACGTACCCACTCCTGATTCGCTCATTTTCATACGCATCATGTCACCGTCAGCGCACCAGTACCTTTAATTCAAGTTTATTTCGCCTCCTATTGCTGGTCAGTTGGCATCTTCAAGGTCTCGACTAGCTCAATTAGTTAGAAGAGCCGAGGTTCCCTCGGCCCCGCCATTTAATGGCGGACGCTTTTGTCAACCTCATTCCGTTATTTCCCCGCTCAGGCCGCCGTAGCCCTCTCTTTCCTCCGTTGCTTAGCTCGCTCCAAATTCTGTCAGAAGTCCCAGTCTGTATCTCAGCACATTCTGCCCTCCAGCCCAGCTGCCGCTGGTCTCCTAATCACAGCACTATATTTCTTTAAGCTCTTTTCACTAATGGAGAGGATTCTTTTAAAGCTACACATGAAACGCACCGAAAACAAACGAGTTTGGTGCACCTTTTTATTTTCAAATTCCTCTTTATTAGGGAGAGAAAAAAGAAAAAAAAAAAACGTTGGACCTGCCGCTCTCGCCTAGTTCCACACTTCTTTTGATCAGGGTCAAAGGACCTTCAGCCACGTAGTCCCAGTCGCCTGCGTCAACCTCAACCCTCTAACAGTCAGTTTCACCTGCACAGCAATCCGAACTGCACGAGCGTTCTCTTTCAAGTCATTCACTTGTGGCAATACCATCAAGACCGACGGCTTCCTTTCCTCCTCATTCATTGGTTCCGACTCCTCTCAAGGAGGCACTCACGCAGCGAATAAGCAGGCATGCGCTCTAAGAGGTCCGTGCCATCTGCACAGTCGCAGTCCAACACACGCGTCAGGATACGACTAGCCAGCGTTTTGATAAATGCACGATCTCTCACGTTTGTCACAATTGCTACGTAATCTCTGCTGGAGCTATTCGCAATGAACCACAAAGCGCACTCGCATAAACAAGCGTCGTCCTTGATAGCCTGATGGCTTATCACCAAGTCTAACCGTCGTGTGGAGGCCAAGTTTATGTAGAAAATATTCAGTTACCAAAAAAAAAAAAAAAAAAAACAAAAAAAAAAAAAAAAAAAAAAAAAAAAACGTATTCGTTTAATCAGTGATTTAATAAAAGAATTTGTTGAGGTTTAGGAAGTATTATTATATTGTATGTAGCTTAATTCATAATGTTTTAAGTGTTTTATTTTAAGTTTGTATGCCTTATAACTTCATTGACCACTTTGAAATTTATGCAAAAGAGGTGAGGAGCCTGGTGTTATAGAGGGGGAAAAAGGCGAGGTCGCTGCAGTGAGAATCGACAGAGCCGCACAGTTTTTTAACCGTAGTTCGTTCTGTGGAGGTTATTTAAGATTTGACTGCTCATGTAAAGGATAACACAAGTAACTGTAGAATAAATCTTTTTGTTTTACATCTTTACATCGGAGCGCTGTGGGAGTTTTTGTTTTTCCTCCTCAAACACACGAGTGAAATCAGCTAAATTAACCTTGTGGCAACACACGTCACCTGCGATAAAGCTTACAAAGATCTAACTTCCCTGGCATGTGGCCGTTTACCTAAAACTGTTATCGCTTGTCCCTCCCTGTCGGTTGCAAACGTAACCCAGGCTTTCCCTCTTCAAACCTGCAGCGGTGGAGACACTTTAAGGGCTCTGCGTTGTCACGTTGTACGTGTGAAGGTAGGATGTGTTCCTCACAGAAGAGTAATCAGGCGCAGGGCTGTTCGCCGTGGGGAGACAACACAGCTTACGGCCATCAAGTCGCACAGTCTGCAGGTCCCTGTCCACGCGGCTCGCGCCTAACAAGTCTATCAGACTGCAGGCCCCCGCCAACACAGCTCACGCCCAAGTCTCACAGACTGCAGGTCCCTGTCCACGCGGCTCACGCCTAACAAGTCTATCACACTGCAGGCCCCCGCCAACGTGCTCACACCCAAGCCTCACAGACTGCAGGTCCCTGTCCACGCGGCTCGCGCCTAACAAGTCTATCAGACTGCAGGCCCCCGCCAACACAGCTCACGCCCAAGCCTCACAGACTGCAGGTCCCTGTCCACGTGGCTCACGCCTAACAAGTCTATCACACCGCAGGCCCCCGCCAACGCTGCTCACGCCCAGGCCTCACAGACTGCAGGTCCCTGTCCACGCGGCTCACGCCCAACAAGTCTATCACACCGCAGGCCCCCGCCAACGCTGCTCACGCCCAAGCCTCACAGACTGTAGGTCCCTGTCCACGCGGCTCGCGCCTAACAAGTCTATCAGACTGCAGGCCCCCGCAAACGCTGCTCACGCCCAAGCCTCACAGACTGCAGGTCCCTGTCCACGCGGCTCGCGCCTAACAAGTCTATCAGACTGCAGGCCCCCGCCAATGCGGCTCACGCCCAAGTCTCACAGACCGCAACCCCGCCACGCGTCATTCTCTCGACCGACTCGCTTCAGTTCTCCACGGACGCTGCCCGTCCTCTGATTTTGGGGGCTTTAAAAGCTAAATGGTTGCCGGAAAGTGGCCTTCCTATTTTCCTCAGTCCGAATCCTCTACATTTTATGAAATATTTCCCTTTGCCGTAGCTTGCCGCCTCTGGGGCCATCCTTGGAGCAGGATGCGTTTATTAAGCGGCGCTGATAATATTACCATGGTCCAAGCATTAATAAAGGCTGCCCATCCGTTAGCTCCATTATGCCTTTCATTCGCCGCTGCACATGGCAAGCTGTCAACAACATTTCATCATCTCAGCTCAGCACGTTTCCAGTTATTACAATGCTATCGCCGACTCTCCGTCCCGTTCTAAGTTTCAGGTTTCGCTGTCCATGCCTTGCTGCCGACGCCAACCCGAGCTAACGCAAGCCTTCAAGATCTGATGCTTAATGAATGGCTCTCTCCACTCCTCTCGCTCATCACGCCACTACATAAAGTTGGTCTTCGCCCATCTACACTCTCCACATACTTTCGCCTGGCAAACTTACACCAAGTTCTGCTCTGCTATCAATCCCCTTTACCCTGGTAGTATATCCACAGTTCTCGCTTTCATCACCTTCTGTTTCGACCACACCGTTGCGTACTGTCCTACATCCGCAGTCCGTTCGCGGGCATCAGTTTTCACGTGAAGCTACAGAAACCTAGTTAATCACCTAGCCTCTTCTCGAACTCTGCTGCGAAGCTCCTTCTCAAAGGGATTGCTAAGCACAGCACCTCTATTCCCGATAGCAGAGACTGATCACACTCCTATTACCTAAGAGTCTCATCACTGCGCTCTGTTCCAGAGCTTTCTCCTCCTACACCTAAGCTCTCCTCCATGCGCTTCCTCCTAGCCTTCCATGGATTTCTTGGGCTGAGTGAGTTCACGTCTGCATCAAAAGTATTCAGTTTGTCATGAGATCTATCTATATCTGATCTAAAATTCTTCTCGGACCACTACAATCCTTCACATCAAACACACCAAAACGAAGGTTCATGTACTATCGCTATCGCACGCATGAACGTTCCGTTCTGCTCTTTTCACACCATGCTCAAATTCACATGTAAAGACATCAACTCTGCCACCAATCCAAATCTCTGTTTCTCACACCTGAATGCTTCGCCATGACTGCTAACTGGTTCACTCACCACCTCAGACTGACGTTAGCAGCTTGCGGTCTTCCACCTAGTCACTTTTCAGGCCATTCTTTTAGAATAAGCACCGCTACGTCTACCGCCGTTCAAGGCGTCCCTGTAGCTTCTCTCCTTCAGCTCGGACGCTTGGCATCCTCAGCCTTCTCATCTTACATCAGAACCGATCTCTCAATCCTACTCGAAGCTCAACGTTCCATAACTGCAGGTAAGCATCTCATCATATCTGGTGGTGGAGCATCGCCATCCCTAACAGTCCCATTCTGCCTAGGAGATCCGGCCGGACCAGCGGTCCTCTGCCCTCCCGACAGCAGCCATTCCATCCTCCACAGAGCATCAAGCGGTTCGCGCCTAACAAGTCTATCAGACTGCAGGCCCCCGCCAACGCAGCTCGCGCCTAACAAGTCTATCAGACTGCAGGCCCCTGCCAACGCGGCTCGTGCCTAACAAGTCATGTGACTGCAGGCCCCCGCCAACGTAGCTGCGCCTAACAAGTCTTGCAGACTGCAGGCCAGCTAGGCCTCAACCCGGCACCCTCTTTTGGGGGGAAGACTACCCTGAGCTAAACCTGGACCGATCACCTGCCTGGTGATCCTCAGCTCACAAGTCTTCCGCCGGGTTCGGCGCCAAAGTTTCTGTATCATTAAATCTTCTAACTGCTTCTCTTTCTCTGTGTGAGTCTATCCAGATTGAAATGAAGCCTAGGCGAAAATTCAAGCTGGGAGACAAAACACAGCCGTCACACATCAGACACTCACCACGCTCCCGCCGCAGCCAATCAGGACAGGTGCGCCGCACCGCTTCAGCCAATCGTCGTTCACGGATCCCTTCAAAGGACAAGCTTCCCCGGATCTTCTTGCTCGTCAGCCGTGCTTCGACCCACCTCCTCCCCATCTCCACCATCATCCCAGGGACATCTTCCTAGCTCCCTCTCTGCTCCTTCGTTCAAGGCTCCGTTCCACCACCAGTATTCGGACCGGGGGGAAGACTACCCTGAGCTAAACCTGGACCGATCACCTGCCTGGTGATCCTCAGCTCACAAGTCTTCCGCCGGGTTCGAGCGCCAAAGTTTCTGTATCATTAAATCTTCTAACTGCTTCTCTTTCTCTGTGTGAGTCTATCCAGATTGAAATACATTAAAAGATGCAAATAATTCTCTAACTTTTTTCAATAAGAATATCACTATTTTATTTCTTGAAATGGAACAACTTGGCATTTCCCTGCTACACCTGATCATTTGTAGCAAAGGATGCACTGTAGCTAAAAAATACTTCTGAGATCAACATGTGAAAAGCTCATCCTTTTCTGCTTGATTTTACATAAATACTACAGTGATTATTTTGTGGATTTATCTATTTTGCCATAATTGTGCTAAATAGATTTATTTTAGAACCTTTGAACCAGGTAAAACCACAAGGTTTTATTATAATAAAATGTGCTTGTAATTTGTAAATTTCTGGCTTAATTAGTGCTCTGACTGGGTGCTCAGTCTTAAGTTAAGCTCAGTTTTTCTCCTCTGAATTGATCTGAGGGACTTGTCTCTCTCTTTCTGTAAAGCCAGCTCTTCACCTTCACCAGCAGCTATGTTTTAAATGTCAAAAATGTTTTGGCACTACTGTCAACGAATCACCGCTTTCCCTCAATCTTGCTGCCTTGCATTCTGCCGAGATATTTATGTAATATCTAGTTTTGTGCTTTTTCTTGGAAATGGATTTCCATTTCCAAGAAATTCCTGAAATCCATTTCAGGAAATGGATGTTTTGAGGCCGTATACTCCGGTAAACAAATAAATTAGTTGTTGATTATTTCAATAAAAAAATTATTGCGTCATACTCGCAAAACAATTCACCTCTGTTGAAATGTTCGCATTTGGTCACATTGCATCATTAAGTTTTCATGCATTTTTTTTTTTTTTTGGAGGGGCGGGGGCTTTATGTCATGATCCATCAGCGTGAGGTGTAAATGGAGTAGTAAATGGGTTTTCTACAAATACGTAAAAGTAAAGGAGTGTATATGTCTTTCAGAACCAAATTTTACTGTAAATATAGGCTCAATAGTTTATTTTTAATAATGTTGGAAAATGTCAACAAAAAAAAGTCCTCCATCCTTCCGTTGTCTGAGTTTATTTTTAACTGGAGTTTTTAAAAATAACGTCCCTGAATTTATACCACAGTTTCTACTTTAAGATGAAAACTTTGTAAATGAAATGAGTCTTTGCATTTAGTTTACTTTAGGATCTCTCAAAGGTTTCTCATGGCTGCAGGGAAATGCTGTTTACGGAGCAGCAGCATGCTGCTGGAATCATGCCAGTGCTTCAAAGTGAGCTCCGTAAACTAACATGAGTAAATGATAGTTATCCTGCGTTTGTACACTTTCAACTTCCTCTTCTTTTAGATGGTACAACCTGTCTAAATTCTGTGTGGCTGTCAGAGGTTTAGTTGTTTTTTTCATATTAAACATGCATTTTGCATAGTGTTTGCATAATAATCTGCTCTTCTGGTTTTACAAGGTAAAAGAGTGCAGCTTTATTCCTCAGATGACCTCAAACTACTATAAAGTTTTAGAAAGATTGCTTTTTCTTTTTTTTTTTTCTTTCCACGCACTGCATCCCGCAGCTTTCATAAAGAGGTGATCTACGGCCCGGTGTGGCCTACGGCTTTGTCCAAGGCTGAGATTATACTCTGAGTGTGAACTGTCCCTTACTTAACTCTCAGAAATGTGACCAAGGGGTAGAAAATGCCTGCGTTTCAAATGAAAGGTTTCCCATTTTCTGTCTCCGAAGCCATCTCTGCTGAGAGCCATCTTCAACGTGGACCCAGACGAAGTTCGCTCCCTTATCTTTAAGAAAGAGGATGTCAACGTTCAGGCAAGTTGAAATCCTTCGCCTTATACCCGTCAGAGTTTTTAAATAATAATCGGCTCCACTTTCTACAGAGCATTTCAGAATTGCGCTTTCATCGTCGTCGCATGTCATGGAGGTCTCAGACCTGCAGGACACAAGGACATGACCTTAACCATCCCTATGGTTTTACTCTTCCCTTTCCACTTTCTCAGTTTATAACCCATTGTTTTCCATTCAGTGTTCCTGCACAGTGTACGTCTGTCCATCTGTGGGTATATATTGCTGGTGTCATCACACCAAACTCTCCAGAGTCAGCAGCACTGGCCCAGACCTCTCACAGTCACGTGACCTTTGTTTATAGTCCCACTCTGCTGATTACTCTTCTCTGCACCGAAACAGGGAGATGGAGAGAGAGACGGTGATGATGATGCAGCAAGCTCTGAGCGGGATTTGATAGAGTGCAGTAAAGAATAAAAGTGAAGATGAAGATATTTTTTTTTCTCCTTGTGGCTCCAGGCTTGTGTTTCCTGTGGTCTGTAACAGTGTAAGGTCTATAGATTTCAGATGCGTGACCTTCTTTTTATATGAAAAATGAGGATGCTGCTGTTGCGCTTTAGGTGCTCATCTCTGCTCATTCTCATAACGTCTCCCCAGGACAACGAGAAGCGAACCCCTCTTCACGCTGCAGCCTACCTCGGAGACGCTGAGATTATTGAGCTGCTCATCCTTTCAGGTAAACGTCACAGGAATGTTAAACTTCCCAGCTGCCAATGAAATAATTGATGTTTTGTTTTAGGTTTGGTATTCGTCTTTCTTCAGTTGCAGCCATTCTGATGCACTGTCTGACGACTTGTGTCTCTTCACACTCCTCGGCACGAAAGCTTAAGAGTATTTATGCCTCTTAAGTATTTTCATGTATTTCTTTGGGTTTATTTGTTTAACTCATCGATAATAACATTTTTGCCAATTCGTCTTTGTAAAACGGCTCAAAATGAATGCGATTTTATTAAGATCCTCTGTAAACACCAATTATGAAGTCTTGGCAGTAATTCTCAGTTGGATTTAGGTTTGGACTTTGATCTAAATAATTAATTGTAGCTCTGACCTTTGGCCATTGCTCTGCTGAAAGATGAACCTCCTCCCCACTCAGGTTGTTTTGTAGCCTGTGACAGGTTTACCTCTTTTAACGCCGTCTCTCATTGTGGGCGCCGTCTCTCCACAAATTGCTCTTTATTTGTCGGCATAGAGGGTAATTGTTAGTTTGATTTAATCAGATCATTGTCCACATATTTGCTGAATTCTGTATAGTGGTTAAGATAGGTTAGTTTGCTTGTTTTAGTGACAGTAATTAAAATCAATTCTTAAAGGAAATACTGAGTTTTTCTTTACAAGACAAAATGCCTTATCAGAACACACTTCAAAAAGTCAAATGCTAATGTTTGAACTGAAAAGCGAGATAAGTAAAAAAGTTTTCTTTACCATAAAGCTGTAGTTTATTTTATCAAATTGAATTAGTCATTCCCCCCCCTCCCCCAGCTTTCTAAAGAATTTTAATCTCATTCATTCACATTTGTTTCGCCTTGTTTTCTTATTCACGGTCATCATCAGCTGTCCCATCGCTACAGACAACATTTCCTGCTAGTTGTCAATCGCATGATGCGTGTCGGACATAACGAGGTGCTGCCGCGTAACGCAGGAGTAGGAACAGAGTGATTGCGTTAGCGTTGGTGTTGGTGTGTGTGTGTGTGTGCGTGTGTGTGGAGGGTTTCTCAATGGTATGAAGAGCCAGCAACAGGTGCAGCTTTAGACCTATTTTAACCATGAAGCTGTGCTAAAAAGAATCATCTGAGATGTTTTGCCTTCCAGGCACCGCTGGCTCTCTCTGCCTGGAAGCCACGTGAGCTGTGTTTGTAGACTCAATTTCTCTGAAGTCATTTTGTTTTTCTAGTTAAATGAACATAAACGTGAGGCTAGTAAAATCTTTTTCTTTTTTTTCTTTTTTTCTTGACTCTAATCTGTTCTCTTACTTAAGGAGCCAGGGTTAATGCCAAAGATAACAAGTGGTTGACTCCTCTACACCGAGCTGTGGCTTCTTGTAGCGAGGTAACATGTTACACAAACACACCTTCTCATGTATGATTTAGTTAAGCGTGATTGTGTGACAAGCAGTGACATCTGAAGTGTGGTTAATGTACCTTTACATGAAGAACCCCACAAAACCTGAGAAATGTAACCACTTTTAAGTGACCATCTCCCTGCTGGTATAAGATACTTTTACTAGCTGTTAAATTCAATCTAGCTATTTAGACATGAGCTTATTGAGACGCCATAAGAATTTCTCTACTCATTGTTCTTGGTCCTGGGCAGAGTTCCCACACTAACGTATCCTTTCACTTTCTTTGTTCTATTCTAAGCGTGAAAGGCCGCTAAATATAGCAAAGAATTTTCAAAGCGTGACACGGCCACCTCCAAACATTTTCTTAGAGCGTTACCCAGCGGACCCTCAGTCTGCCCGGCCCTGACCCGTGGCTCCCATTGTGTGCAGGATGCGGTGACGGTGCTGCTAAAGCACAGCGCAGACGTAAACGCTCGGGACAAGAACTGGCAGACGCCGCTTCACGTAGCAGCCAGCAACAAGGCGGTCCGCTGCGCCGAAGCTCTGGTGCCGCTGCTGAGCAACGTCAACGTATCGGACCGTGCGGGACGCACCGCGCTGCACCACGCTGCCTTCAGTGGCCATGTAGAGGTTGGTAACTTTGATGCACATGGATGAGAATGCGAAAGCCTTATATTCCTTTTTCTGCATTTGTTTCTGAAATGTAACAAATAAGTAAGTTGTTTGAACCTCTTTTTGACGGACGCTCAAATACAAAACAAAATAAAAAATTGGGTTCCTTCTGACTCACTGACTTTATTATATGTCAAAAACAATGAAACCAGTTGGGTGAAACACAAGATATTGCTGCTTTATATCAACCTTCCTTTTAAATTAAACTCTTTCTAACTGTGGCAGTTCTGCAAGAAGACCTCATGACAATTTTTTTTCTCATACAGACTAATGGACATGTGGACTCATATGACCACAGAACAAGGGTTTACTGTCTTTCAGTCCATCTGGGACGATTTATAGTTGATTTTATGGCTTCCTTTCTGCATAATTTAGCTTGAGGTTATATTTCTGCATCTCTTTTTGTGAAAATAACTAAACTTTCTGCTCTTACACCCAGCTTACGTAAACTAATGTGTCTGCCTATCAAGCTGATGATTGACAAATCTTTAAGAATGCAGTCCATGACTATATTGTCATATTTTTCTCCTCCTACTTGTCTTAATTCGTCCGAAACAAACGCACTGATCCGAAAAAGAGGATTCATATTTGTATTAAAGAACCACTATACTGTATGCAAACTGCTTCAATTGCAATGTACAACACTTCTTCTCTTTCTGCAAATGTGGCCTGCACGTGAACATTTTTTAAATAAAAAAAAAAAAAAAAAAATGTTTGTTAGATGGTGAAGCTGCTGCTCTCCAGAGGAGCCAACATTAATGCGTTTGACAAGAAGGACAGGAGAGCCATCCACTGGGCAGCCTACATGGGTGAGATTATAGAAAAAGGATCTGGTCCATTTCGAAACGGATGACTTTTGTTTATTCATTTCATCTGTGCACTAATTGTCCGTATCAGGTCACCTGGAGGTTGTTAAGTTGCTGGTGGCCAGTGGAGCCGAGGTCGACTGTAAGGACAAGAAAGCTTACACGCCGCTTCATGCAGCCGCCTCCAGTGGCATGAGCAGCACAGTGCACTACCTGCTGAGCCTGGGTGTCCATGTCAGTGCACATGATTGCATGTCGTTCATTCATTTACAAGTCGTCCGCGCATATTTAAAGTCTTAAATTCATGCATCTCAGATTACAACCTTAAAATGTCTTAAAATCCCTTAGAAAATGTAAGTAGGCCTTAAATACATTAATAACAGATCTTAAATTTTATTCCCCAGTATTCTGTGTAGCAAAAAACCTTGATAGCACTGCTGTAGAAAATATGCAAATTTCTTTTGTGCATTTCTAGGTTTTATAATGATCTTAAAAAGCCTTACATTTTAGTTGGTGAAACCTGCATAAACCCTCATGTAAAGTTAGCTTCTTACTCAGATTAGTGAAATTGAAATGGATTTGCATTGCATGCACTTTAAAATAGTATGTTTTTTTTGTTTTTTTAAAACAAGATTGTTCTCTGCTTAGGTGAACGAGGTTAATGCCTATGGCAACACGCCGCTCCATTTGGCCTGCTACAACGGACAGGACGTGGTGGTTGGCGAGCTCATCGAGGCAGGAGCGAGCGTAAATCAAGTGAGTGTGAACGACTCCCAGAGAACCTGCTGGGGTCGTTCGGCTCGTTTCCCTTAATTATTTCGCTACATTACTCCAGGTAAACGAGAGAGGCTTTTCTGCACTTCACTTCGCTTCGTCTTCACGCCAAGGTGCGCTGTGCCAGGAGCTGCTGCTGGCCCACGGAGCATGCATCAACTTGAAGGTTTGTCGATATTTAGATGCACTTTTTCTTACAAACGCTTAAGCACACACGTTTGACCGGGACGCTGTGTTTAATGTACAAATATTGTTTGGGTGAGCTGTTAAGCACAAATGTATTTTTTTAAGAGTATCTTCAGCTCTTAAAGTGCCTTGTGTGCATTTTGTCACCTTACCGTTACAAACGTAAATTTTTTTAAGTTTTTTTCCATCTGTGTGATTGGCCATGACAAAGTAGATCAAAACTGTTACAAAATATGCTTTTTATTCATTTTATCTTTTAATAGTTCTACACCCCAGAAGGTAAGCTAAACTGAGCTGTGTGGCTTGCATGCAGTAGGCTGTGTTTGCATGTAAGCAAAATGCAGCGTTCTGTGTAGTTTCCGCTTTGTGCGGTAGAACGACCGGCTGTGCACAAGGACAATGGCGCTAAACATACAGCCAGGGCATGCTTTGTATTGAAGCGTATTCATAAGGAAAAAATGGTCAAGCCAACTGAGAATCCATGGCAAGACCTAAATATTACTGTCCACATCAATTCTCTGTCCAATCTGACGGAGTTTAGGCTTTTGTGCAAAGAATCTCTGACCCTACATGTGCAAATGTTGCAAACCCTTAACCTTCCATTTCAGAATAATGGGCTGCCTTGTTTTGGTCGGTCACTGAAAATACCAATAAAATCCCTTGAAGTTTGTTGCTGTAATGTGACAAAATTAGAATGTTTTCCTAGTTTTGCAAGGCACCGAGCTGATGATGTCTGTTCTGCTCAGTGTCGAGCAGAGAGCCGAAATGACAGTTTGCTTAACACTCTGGTAGCAATGATGGAACGTGATACCAGTGTTTCAACAGCCTCAAGATGCACGGCCATATGGCAAGTTGGAGGGGGAGGAATGGCTGCCCGAGGCAGAAAGCTGCCCAGGCATTCTTTGTGTGTGTGTGTGCGTGTGTGTGTTGTCTACCAGGGATCCAGTTATCTTCACGTTTGTTCAAAGAACTAGTCACAGTAACTTGGTTCTTGTAAAACGTCTCCTCTGTCCAGAGTAAGGATGGTAAGACTCCGCTTCACATGGCAGCTACACATGGGCGCTTCTCCTGCTCCCAGGCCCTCATTCAAAATGGTGAGTGAGCTTTGTTTTGTTTAAAGATTAAAATTTATCTGGATATTGGGTTTTTTTTGTAATTTGTGCATATCCGAGTCTTTTCTGTTGCTGCGTTCGTAGGAGCTGAGATCGACTGTGAAGACAGAAGCAGGAACACTGCCCTTCACATCGCAGCCCGCTACGGCCATGAGCTCATCATCACGTCGCTCATCAAAGATGGAGCCAGCACGGCCAAGTCAGTTATGCTGACATTTAGCCATCTGTGTGTGTTTCCCCACAATTAGATTTTTGTTTTAGACACGCGACGTTTGCCTTGCAAGAACTTGTTCTTAGTTTTTTTTTCTTATTTCAGGAGAGGCATTCACGGGATGTTACCGCTACACCTGGCAGCTCTCAGCGGCTTCTCCGATTGCTGCAGGAAGCTGCTGTCCTCAGGTAAAAGTCTCGCTCACACCATCTCATGCCAGCGGACTCACCTGCTTGACATCCAAATTGATGCCGACTGCATATTTTGTACAGGATTTGTCATAGACACCCCCGATGACTTTGGAAGGACCTGTCTGCATGCAGCTGCAGCCGGAGGGTGTGTATTCCTGCTTACTGTGGGATCTTTGGGGGGTTTTGTTTTCCCTGTTCATGTATTTTTTTGTGTGTGTGTTTGTGTATTAAAATTGTACGTCTTTGAATTTGCTGTCAGTTGTAACCATCGTCTTTTCAAACAGAAACCTGGAGTGTCTGAACCTGCTGTTGAACACAGGAGCCGACTTCAACAGGAAGGACAACTTTGGCAGGTAAATTCAAGTAGGGCTGCAACTAATGAGTATTTTAGTCATTGATTGTTCTGACAATTAATCTGATAAAAATGTTGGCATATTCCACATATTTTTTATTTAAGCCTCCTTGTACAGTTTTAGAAATGCATTAAAAGATGAAAATAAACAAACGATTCAATTCCTTTTTAAATGACAAAATCAAATTTTTTTTTGCCTAAATTGGAACAATCAGGGATTCCTTTAGTGAACACTTGAATGTTTCTAGCAAACTGTGCATTGTATATGGGGGGGAAAAAAAAAAAAACTCTAGCCAATGATTAATCCATTACTAAATTAGTTGAAAATTTTTTCAATAATTGATTCATCCCGATTAATTCGATTAATTGTTTCAGTCCTAAATTAAAGCATCGTTATCATTTCTAGAAAAGCAATATCTGTATCACAAAGCTGTCACTGGTTGTAGCTGGTGTTGATTTTTAATCTTTCCAACCCTCGCAGGGCTCCGCTACACTACGCATCAGCCAACTGTAACTACCAGTGTGTGTTTGCTCTGGTGGGCTCTGGGGCCAGTGTTAACGATCTGGATCAGAACAGCTGCAGCCCTTTGCACTACGCGGCGGCTGCCGACAGGGAGGGAAAGTAAGTTTGTCTTTGTGTTTATTGCGACCCATTTGCATATACTCCACAAGTATTTTAATCAAAGGATAAAAGTAAAAACACACTGTTTGGTCTTTCCTAGATGTGTGGAGTACCTGCTGAGGAACGATGCAGACCCAGGCGTGAAGGACAGGCAGGGTTACAACGCCGTGCACTACGCCTCTGCCTACGGCCGCACACTCTGTCTGGAACTGGTGAGCACAGATCCTGCAGTCGGTGCAAATGTTTTCAAGATCAGGTGCATGTTTCTAATTGTTTTTGTTTTTATTCCCTTCAGATCGCAAGTGTGAGACCGCTTGATGTGGTAAGAAGAGAGCTTATTAAGCCAGTGACGCGTCACTTCTGTGATATGTAAATAGTTTTTTGTGTGTGTTTTAGTTAATGGAGACCTCAGGAACCGACATCCTGAGGGACTCAGACAGTCAGGCCCCTCTAAGTCCACTCCATCTGGCGGTTAGTTTGAACATTTAAGAGAGTCTTGTTTCTGGCGTTAAGCGTCCAGGATTTTAGTTACCTTTTTCGTGCTCCAAAGCCAACTGGATCTGTTGGTGTTTGCTTTCCATTTAATCAGGCTTACCACGGACACTGCGGGGCGCTGGACGTTCTCCTGGTATCCCTGCTGGACGTGGACGTGCGCAGCCCGGACGGACGCACCCCGCTAAGTTTAGCCTGCTCCAGGGGCCACCAGGAATGCGTGTCCCTGCTGCTCCATCACGGAGCCTCCCCCATGACCCGCGACTATATATACAAAAAGACAGCCTTACATGCTGCAGGTAACATCATTGATTTTAACATCAAATGAAGTGGTTATATTTTCTAGCTTTTAAAGTTGTTTTTCATTGCAGAAAAATGAACGAAACTTGCCTGTTTCTGTCTGTCTGCAGCTATGAATGGCCACCCAGAGTGCCTGCACCTGCTTCTGAGCAGCAACAATCAACACATCAATGTGGATGCACAGGACAACAACAGACAGTGAGTGTGATCACAGAGAAAACAAATGACTTTGGCTGGAATTTTTTTTATTTTATTTTATTTAATTTTTTTATTAGACTGATTTGTCCACAGATGTGGTGTGGGGATGAGAATAAATGGATGAGTTGCGGATTATTTTCCCACAGGACTCCCCTGATGTTGGCAGTGCTGAACGGACACACAGAGTGTGTGTACTCTCTGCTCAATCAAGGAGCCTGTGTGGAGACTCAGGACCGTTGGGGTCGGACAGCCCTGCACCGCGGGGTGAGACGATCAAACTAATGCTGTGACTCTAATTGTATGGTGGTAGATGGTGGAAAGGTTTTGCGTCTGTTTCAAAATGTCTTTTTTTTTTTTGTGTAACTTTGTTGCGGTCTTTATTATTTATCCAAACGGTTAACTTTTGTCTGATGGGGCTGTTCCAAATTTATTCATACTGGCAGAAATTTAAACTTTTTCTTCCACTTTACGGCTATGCGTTTTTCTTTATTAAAGTTTAAACCCGTTTGTAGAATCAAAAGTAAATAATATAATTCATAAAAATGTGGGAAGTTTTAACAATCATCTTCGGAACCCCTCAATAGGATTTTATTATATATTTTTTTATATATATATTATTTTTCACTGCAGAAACACAAAATGTTACCAAGTGTTTTTGTTCTAATTTGTAGTTCAAATATCTTGGCACACTTGAAATGGGACAAAACTGACTTATACTTTCATCAATAATTATTGACTTAAAACAAGCTCATATGTTTGTTTGTTTTTTGTTGTTGTAGAAAAGTTACTTGTGAGTTAGTTTAGTCTTATTTCAAGTGAACTAAAATAATTGCAAAAAACATTCTGGGTAACTTTTTTTTTTTGCCTTGGTGACTATTCAGCTGTATTAAGTGTATCTGTAATATAATGGAAGATTTTGCCTGTTTTTTTCCCCCCCCTATGTTTCACAGGCTGCCACAGGCCAGGATGAGTGTGTGGAGGCCCTCCTCCAGCGAGGGGCCAGCGTGTGTGTGAAGGACACCCGGGGCCGCACCTCGCTGCACCTGGCTTCGGCTTGTGGCCACGTGGGGGTCCTGGGAACTCTCCTGCAGACCACGCCCCCCTCCCTCCCTCACCTCACAGACAGCCAAGGCTACACGCCGTTACACTGGGCCTGCTATAACGGTACAGGAATTCAACATGCCTGGGTTTCTGTTCTGCGTGAACTTCCCACGGAGCATTTATGTTCTGCCGTTCCTACCGTCTTGCAGGTTATGATGCATGTGTGGAGGTTTTGTTGGATCATGAGGCATTCAGGAAGATCAAGGGAAACTCCTTCAGCCCGCTGCACTGTGCTGTGTAAGACTATTTGTCCTCCTAAATGCAGGTGTGTGTGTATGGAGGTGATGTCTAAAGGTATACGACACTTTTCCGGTTTCAGTATGAATGATAACGAGGGCGTGGCCGAGATGCTAATCGACTGCCTGGGTGCAAACATCGTCAACACCTCGGACTCCAAGGGAAGGTAGGAAATGATGGAAAGTGCAGTTTTTATTATTGATTGAGCGCGAACTCAAACTTTAATACGAACCTCCGGTATTGCAGAACCCCCCTCCATGCTGCTGCGTTTTCCGACCACGTGGAGTGCATTTCCCTTCTCCTGAGCCACGGCGCTCAAGCTAACGCTGTCGACGCGCTCGCACACAAAACACCGCTGATGATGGCAGCTCTGAACGGACAGACCAACGCTGTGGGTGAGCGCGCTCACTGATTGTACGGGTGCTTGAAATCGTTGAAAAGGCTCGAGTTTCAACGAGGTGTATTCAAGTTTTGGAAAGTGCTTGATAGTTTACCTGCATAGTTTTGTTGTAATGCTGTAATAAACATTTAGCCACTACCTCTTACAGAAAGTCAAGTGATTATTTATATTTTATTTGAGCAGAAAGCTCTTTTACCAGTTTGTTCAATGTAATGAATACTTATTCCTCCTAATGACTCAGTGAGTTACTGATCTGCGTAATTGAAGTAAAGGTGGTTTTATATTTTATACATCAGTTATTTGAATAGGAGAATTTTTTTTTGTTTGTTTGTTTGTTTGTTTTGTTTTCAGACCAGTCAGGTGTATCGGGTATGTTTGAGAAAATCCTCAAAAAAAATCTAATTTTGTTATATTTCAATTTACTTCCTGCCATTTAGAGTACTATCACAAGACATTATTAATAACCATAATGAGTCAAATAATTTGAAAGTGTCCTTTGGTTCATTTGTACTGTTTTTATCTCCATTCTGTGATGTTGGGGTTACATGTTTTGCAGAGGTGCTGGTGAGCAGTGGGAAAACAGACTTGTCCCTGCAGGATGTAGACAGGAACACGGCTCTGCATCTGGCTTGTAGCAAAGTAAGAACCTTTACCTTTAAAGTAATTGTCTTGATTTTTGTGGCATGCCTGCAAAATGCAGACTTTTTTTTTTTCTTGCTTTCCATGAATATAACAAATTTCATTACAGAACGTGTTTGATTCTTTGTTGTTGTTTTAAAACTTGAAAATGGGTCTTTTAATTCAACCAGAAAACAAACTAAACACATTTGATACAGTAGGTACCTTTCTTATTTCAAAGAGATGTTTTTTTTTAGCTCTCGACACATTTTATTTAGTTAGAGGATGACTGAAAGCCTCTATTTGGAACAGTTTCAGGCTTCCATCTAGTGGTGGTGGTGATTTTTTTTTTTTTTTTTTTTTTATCTGCACACAAAGGTAGAGCTTCTGAACAACAAGAGAAGGAACATGAACAGCTGCTTGTAGTTTGAGCTGCATATTTTTGAAGGATTGCATGCGTTACTGCAGCTGCACATCTGTGTTGACTTAAAGATACTAAACTCAGTCAGGTTCCGTGCGAAATCTTGAAGAAGGAGCTGTATCGCACTCCAGTAAAGACTCTTCGGTTGTTTTGCAGATGTGATCAGTTTTACAAGCGCTTTGTTGTTTTCTGTTCTTCTCAGGGCCACGAAACGAGTGCGTTGTTGATCCTCGAGAAGATCAGCGACAGGAACCTGATCAACTGCACCAATGCTGCTCTCCAGACGTATGTAGTTTGCAAATGCTGAACACGGCTGAGCTCTGACTGGATGCACATTTGAACCGTCTTCTTCTTACAGGCCGCTGCACGTAGCAGCCAGGATGGGGCTAACCGTGGTGGTCCAGGAGCTGCTGGGAAAAGGAGCCAGCGTTTTGGCGGTGGATGAGAACGGTCAGCATCCGTCTCGGTGATTTCACCAACTGCAACAGCGATGTGTTAAATATGTCTTCTCCCGCTACGTTCTCAGGCTACACTCCAGCTTTGGCTTGCGCTCCGAATCGCGACGTAGCCGACTGCTTGGCCCTCATCCTCAACTCGATGATGCCCGCCTCCCCCATGGTGACGATCGCCGCCATTCCCGCTTTGTCTCTCACCCAGGCGGTGATTAACCACCACCCGACCTCAAACCACGTCTCCAAAGGAGTTGCGTTCGATACTCCACCGTCTCTGAGACCTGACCACGCCTCATACTGCAGGCCAGAGAGGCCGCTGTCCTCCGTTTCCGCGGACGACGAACTGAACGACTCGGACTCGGAGACCTACTGAGGACTTTTGGGGACGGCCTCACGATCCCGGCAGGCTAGCCAACCACTCAGGAGCCTTAATAGATGACTGACTGAAAGATGGGGAAAGTAGAGCAGGTGAATTTTTGGGATAAACTTCCTTTAAATAATTTTAGCTTTTTATACAAACCACATATAGTGCCTTGCAATTGCATTCCTACCCATTGATGTTTTTCAGATCTTGTCACATTACAGCAACAAACTTCAGTTTATTTTATTGGTATTTTATGTGAATTTTTTTTGTCGGTTATTCTTTGCGAAATAATGCAGCCTCAATCGGATTGGATGGAGAGCGTCTGTGAAGATCATTCTTAGAAGTCTTGCTACAGAGTTTCAGTTTGACTTCAAAGTAAATCCACTTTGATCTAAAACATTAAATGGCAACTCTGATTGTGTTTAGGGCCTTTTTTCTGCTATGTGCTAAACCCCACATCCAGTCCCTGGAAGCTTTCCACAGCTTTGTTTCCTATAATGTTTTGCCAACATGTTAAATATTGATCTCAACTGCGGAACTGGAGTAACTGTTTATAACCTAACCTTGTGTTAAAACTTCTCCACTATGATTCTATAAATGTAGCTGACGTCAAATGGTTACTGCGCTTCCTTCTACTTTATAATTATTCACTACCTTTTGTTCACTAACTTGCATGAAATCCTCATTTGCATCGCTTAGAAGTCTGTCGTTGTAAGATGACAAAACGTGAAAAAGTTGAAGTGGTATGAATACTTTTGCAAGGCTCTGTACTTTGGTCCCTGAGGTGCATACCGATGCAGGGCTGGAGCATAAACACGACACTTCTATGAAAGCACTGTATGGTCAGTAAGATGACCAGTATCTTTTAAAACTTAACAACAGTATTTCCTTTTTTAATGAGTTAAGCCTGTACTGTATGTGGATTTTAACCCTTTTGAAAGGTTGTTCCTCCAAATGAGCATCAAGTGAAGCTCAGAGGGAACGGAGGGAGAACCTTGTGGGACCAGCTGACTGTACTTCAGTTTGTTTTGTTTTTTTATAACTTGTTTCTTTGAGCTATCATGGTAGACACTAACGACCGTTACTCATGAACATTAATAATGTTGCGTTGCGTGGTCACCTTTCCCAGGAGGATGACATTGGTATAGATTTTTTTTTTTGTATTTATTTTTTAAGTGTGGACTAAATCTTTGAGCTGATTCTGACGCCAGGTGGATGTCAGACCTCGTTACTGTACACACGATTCAGACGTCTGTTGACTGACGAGCTGAACGAACCCTTGAATCCCGCAATGATGTAACTGCATCATGTTTGTATTCTGTACTGGAGACAGTGTGTAGATGCATGTTTGTGTGTGTGTGTGTGCGTGTGAGAGGGAGAGAGAGAGAGATATAAAGACATGACTAAATATTGCCTTTTGAGAAATATGCAAAGTTCAGACAGGTTGGATGCTGTTTGGTGTATTGTTTGTAAAAAGAATTAAGTAACAGATGAATAAAAAGATTTGTTTTATTTAGTTTGTACATCACAAGATGTGAGATCTGTCATCCATAATCTCAATCAGAACTCGATTAAAGTGTCACTCTGGTGTTCCACAGCAGATCATTCATTATCCAGCTGGTACATTCGTCCGTACAGACAGGCAGTCATCAGGCCTCCGCTCAGGTTGGAGTGTTTCATGGCCAATCTCCCACCTGTTGCTTTCTCCAGCTTATCCGGTTGCTCCACCGCCATGCGGTTCACCAGAACTGAAGGGTACACGTAATCTGTCTGGAAAGTTGCCTCCAACAGGAAGTCCATCTTAGACTCCGCCTCCTCCACTTTCTGCCCACATGAGCTGGCCTCCAGCCCTGCACAGCGGACCACTGCACATACCTGTGTGGAAGAGAGGTAAATGCAGCTGGACTTCAGTGAAATTGTTTATTTAGCAATTTAGCTCAATAAGTGTAACTCGTATTCGATGGGTTACTTTTACGCGGCGTGACAAATTTCCAAAGTATAGGTTTGTTAATCTTGATAATTGTTTTCAACAGTGAAATTAAACCCACAATTTTGATTCACAGCCACTTGGTTTCAGTTACTGAAAACCTCCATGAGGACAGATTGCTGAATCCAAGAGTGTCAATAGAATGTTGAGTGGATGGAAAAACTATGGTGGAGAAGGTGGTCAAACAACAAGGATAAGTGTGTTGCAGTTCCTGTGTTAAGCCACACACCTAAACTAGAGTCAGCGTTAAATGTGTCTTACCTGTACTAATGAGAATAAATACTGGATTGTTATTCTGTGGTACAAAGTCTTCAGTTGAAAAGAAAAGTAAATTTAACAATATCAATGTCCAAAAGGAACCAGATCTGTGTTGCCTGAGGTCTAACATCAATTTCTACAGTAATAACAATTTGAAGAGCCATGCCATCTGATGGTATCGATCCAACGTTCCTTATCAAGTCCAAAGTCACTTCTCTCTCGCTCTCTCTGGAGATTCTGGTGTAATTTTCCAGCAGGACTTTGCACCTGTGCATACTGCCTAAATTACCAATATCTACTTTAATAACCAAGGTATGGTTGTGCTTGATTGGCCAGCAAGCTCACTTGACCCTAAACCCCACAGAGAATTTATGGAGTATTATCAAGATGAAGATGAGAATCAGCGAGAAACGTAGACAAACTAAAGTCTGCTATCAAAACAACCTGTGCTTCCATAACACCTCGCCAGAGCCATGTGCAGATGGACTCCATGCCAACAGAGCCATGACTAAGTACTGGGTATAAACTGTGCAATATACATGAACAGTAGGCCAGTGCTTCTGCATTAAAAATAATTTCATACTGACCATATTCAAATGTTCAGGAAGATGAAAATTGGGTTTTCACTAGCCGTAAGACATAATCTTCAAAATGATCAGAGTCGCAACAAAATTTACAACAGATCCACAAATCGAGCAATGACTTCCCTGCTTCTATCGGAATTTGTGTTTAACCAGTTTTCTCCATCATGCTGTTCACATTAAGACATCATGAGACCAAGACGGCACCAGAAAATAGATCAAGAGTACCTTGCCAATGCAAGGCTTCAAACACAACACTCTCAGATATTGGTGGGCACTGAGGTGAGCGTGTCACCGAGTGTAATCAGATGGTTGTAACAGAGATACTAGAATCACAGAAAGGCAAACAGGTGTATGTCCATCAGGCACAGCACACAGACAACCGTGGTGAATAGTGCCCTGTGGAACTTGTTGATGAATGCTACTCGCATCGAAAAGAAATTATGGCCACCAACTTATTGTGAAACTTTTTTGTTGTGACATACATACCCAGATGCAGATGTTGATGTTTTATTCAATAAATTGAGATGAGGAAATCACCATTCCTTGCTTTTGCTTACATAATATGTTAAAGCATAAAGTTAATAAGATTTTTACTTATTTCACCAAAAGCCAACTATCCCAGACTTTTTGAGTAGTGTGTGTGTGAGTGTGCGTGCGTTTGTTTCTACTACCTTGTGGGGACCGTTTTCCTGATGCATACTACGTTGTGGGGACCCACTGCTCTTTGTGGGGACCGAAGCCTGGCACCCACAAGGGGAAACGCTGATTTTTGGTCAGGGGTCAGATTTAGGACTAAGGTGTGAACTGAGTTTTGGTTAGGGTTAGGTATGTAATGGGTGGGGTTAGGGTAAGGGTAAGGTTTAGGCTGTAGAAATGAATGGAAGTCAATGGAAAGTCCCCACAAAGATAGCCGTGCAAATGTGTGTGTGTGTGTTGTGATTCTATGCTATACATAAGATTGTGGTGATATTGTAATGCCTACCTGCAAGGCATATCGTCCATCAAAGGTGTGCGTTCCTGCAAATGCTCCCATTGCATACAGTTCCTTCCTTTCGTCATGTGCTGTCCACTTGTATTGAACGTGGCAGCAGAATTTACCATCACACACCGTCAGATTGCCTTCTGCCTCCTTTATGAGGACAAATTTAAATGGGTCGTGCATCATGGTTCCTATGAAGGTGGGGTAAGAGGAAGGAGGTGAAGGAAAATCACCACAGCGATCTGTGTGGCAGTGATCAGACTCTGCAGGCGAAGGTGACATTGATTCAGTTGCATTGTTCATCCCAACTGGACTCAAGACTGGGACTGTGGCCACAAGCAGTCGGCCCTCCTCTGGGTCTCCCTTCACGGCGTGGTGGAAGGTAGCAGAAAATGGGGTGTAGATACCACTTCCTGTCATTCTGAGCTGGTCATTTCGAAGGTTTGAAGACAGAACCGTAACATTGGCCCCAAGACTGAGGGCCCTGTGAAACTGGATTGAATCCAGAAGGGGGAGCTCATTCATCCACGCTGTGGGGAAAATCAGCTGACGCACACCCTGGAAAAGAAACAAAAGGACAAGTAAAGAGAGAGTTGGTTCAGTTGAACAGGTCTGTGTGGTTGAAGTTTCCTACCATTTTCACCAGGGCTACTGTGGGATCGTGGAACAGGATGTCAAAGCAGATGATGAGACCAAACTTTCCAGCGAAGGGTGTATCAAATGTGATGAGCTCAAGCTTTGGAGGCGTATCAAAGGATTCTTCAAAAAAGAGGTTATATTTATGGTAACGTGCCACCAGCAGACCATCAGAACTGTGTGGAAGGGAATAAGGACAGGTTTGCATTAACTTCCACAATGCATTTGTGTACTTGATCACTTTTGTATTCAAGGTTTGCCCAGTACTTGAAAGCCACATTGGTGTTAAACTGCCAGCGTCCATCAGGGGGGCATGTGGACGGGACTGTCCTCAAGGGACAGGGTTGCAGATCAGGCATGTTTGCCACCAGGTAGAGGTTATTGCGACGGGCCATGCAGCTCAGTCGCTGGAGAACCTAAAAGAAACTCATAAACTTGATACAAATGCCCCTCTGGTCCAGGTAAAGTTATTGGTGTATACATGTAACCCTAAAAGTGTCAACAAATATCTGTCTTTTAACCTCGGTGTTGTTGTATTTGTCAGGCTCGGTGCAGGGGTTCCAGCTCTCCTCCTGAGGGTCAGGAATGGTTTCCAAGTATCCGGAAATGGATGAACGGGTGAAGTTAAAACCGTGAATACCATCTTCTGGAAACACAAGTATCTGGGCTCCCTGAGAGAGCAGAGAAAGAAACAACTAGTGAATTAAAGGACATAATGAGTTTATCCTTTTTAAGAAAAAAAATAGATCCCTTCTTTCACCTAAATGTTAATGGAATTCAGTCTGAACACTGATCTTTTCTTTCTTTTGCTACTTCCTTCTTTCCTTCCTTCCGATGTGAGATAGATATCCAAAGCCTGGGATAATGTTTTAGAATCTAAATCAGCTTGAAATTTCGCCAAAATGTTATTCCTCTTATGGCTTAATTGAACAGTTTATAATGAAATTAATGTTTTCAGACATTAATTTGCTGATATATATTTTTTAGTTTGATATTCTTCCCCTTTATACTTTTTTACTACTTTGTGTAAAATAAATTGAAACGTCTGAACGGAAGGTGATAAAAAGTTGAAGTGGTCAACAAGAATGTTTTTGCCAATGATTGATGACATTTTTATTTTTCTTCTAGCAATTGACATTACTCAACAGCTATAATCATGGGCATTTACTTCAGCCTTCCCAGTCCAGCAGCCTACCTGCTGTGCAGCTTTAGCAGCCTGCTCTTCGTAGATATCCAGGTTCTTCTGCATGTGGATCAGGGCTTCGCGGCGGGTCACGGGGATGCGAGGGTTCGGGTTCAGGACGACTCTGTGCTCGTACACGGCAGCCACGTACGAGTCCCCAGCGGACTCGGCCTCACCGAGACTAAAGAGGAGCAGAACGACAACCAGCATCTTCCGCTTTTCTAGAGAAATGAACATCGTGCGCGTTTTCGGGTTCAGAAGTCCAAAGTCAGCACAGCTGAGTAAACATTATTTTTGTTTGCTAAGGAGAGCTTGGCTTATTCTGAATGTCAATTTTTTTTTTTTTTTTTTTTTTACCTTGGCTAAAGTTAGATTTTGCTTTATGTTTTCATGTTTCTTTTTATTTTTAAGTCGCTTTAAAATAAAAGTTATCTAAAAGTGATTTAAACTCTCAAATTTGGCGTTAAAATGTTCTTTTGAAAACATACAAAATGAAATTGTCTTCGGTTGAAGTTTAAGAAACTTATAAAATAAAAAATGTTTTACAAAAGTTTCAAGCTTACGTTCTGGTTTGTGCAGCACAAATTTTAGTATGTGCTGCTATCATTTTAAAGATGCAAAGAAATGTTTCTAGAGGTCATCAAAGGTCAACCGGCCCCCACACCTTCCTCAAATCAGACGAAATGGGTGTCAATTAACTCGACTACGTTTGTGCTGGTTTGTGCAAAACGTTTGACACCAATTTTGTCTGATTTCATAAAAGTGGGGGGCCGGTTGACCTTTAACCTTTCATTAATATCTTCAAAGCCAAAGCAGCACAAACGACATTTTTTGTTGCACAAACGTTGTCGAGTTAATTGACACCCATTTCGTCTGATTTGAGGAAGATGGGGGGGCTGGTTGACCCTTGATGACCTCTAGAAACATTTCTTTATATCTTGATAGCAGCACAAACGAAAGTTTTTGCTGAACAAACCAGCACAAACGTAGCACAGACCTATGACACCAATTTAGTCTGATTTGAAGAAGGTGGGTGGGGGGCAACTTATCTCAGGTATTTATTAATACAAACTAAACAATGGCTTAAATAGAGGAAAATGTTGAAATTCTTGAATAATTTGATACATGTATATTTTTTAATTAATTTGAGCATCTTTAAGAAAAGTAATCCAAATTCTTTTGCTGTGACTTTGTCTTTCAATTAAACTCAAAATAGCGTGGGGGGAGAGGCTTCCCAAAATTTTTGGATTAAAACAGCCCTTTTCCACAGAAAAACATCTACACTCGCTCGCGCATTAAATAATGCTTTTATTTTGAAAACATCTAGAGCGGAAGCTAAATACAACCTCCTATTGTCCCGGAAGCAATTGACCAACTCGACCTTTCCATGCTTTCGCTCACAGAAGAAGGTTTCCTGCCAATTTAACAAATTGAATACTTAATTCTGGTGTTCTAATTGAACCGGAACTAGAAGCCGATCTTAATTCAGATGCATCGGTTCGGTTCTAATCGCTTTTAGCCGTTAGCATTAGCGTACAAGCTGTCCTGCACTTTCAATGTCATCGGCTCCCGAGTCCACCGCCGCTCCGTCGAAGCCCCTCTCGGCTTTTCAGGACTGCTGGGGCTGCAGGGCCGTCTCAGGAGGGGGTCTGATCCTGTCTGCAGCGTATGTGTTCAACGCAGCGAGGAGGGTAATGAAGCAGGGAGCTCCTACCTCCATAGGGACGGTGCTACAGCTCACATTCGCTGCAAGTAAGTCTTAACTTCGCTTCCACCTTATTATTATTATTTTTTTGCATGATACAATCTAAAGCCTCAAATGTTCTACTGTCTCTCTGACAGGTCTGGCTGCTTGGGGAGTTGTCATCATCGCCGATCCGGTTAGAAACTCGCATAGGAAGACCGGATGAATGAAGAGCTGCACATTTTAACGGGACAAAACTCACACGGGGTCATAAAGAGCCTGGTCCCGAGCAACAGCAGAGAGACACTTGAAGCAGATTGCTGACTGGAATGTCTTGCATCATTGATTTATTTATTGATTTTTGGTTATGTGAATCGTCACTGTATGGGAGCTTTGCATTCGACATACAGCTGCGATGATAGCTGTGTAGCCACCTCGACAAGACAACAAATAGAGCAAAAAAAAGATACTGCCAGAACAATGATTGGTCTTGTCCTCTATCAAGATAATGCTGTTTTGAACAGTTCGTGATACAAGAAGTAAATGCAGAGTTTACTGTATTAAAGCTGACATAAATACAGCACTTGAATCAAGTACTAGATGTAAAAATTCTCTAAATAGCTGTATTTCCAAAGGCAATATTGACTGGATTGTTAACATCTATTGTGAATCCTTTCAGTCCATGCAGAGAAATCAAACCATAGATGTCCATAAATTGTCTAATGAAATGAAATGTCAGGGAACATGTGCTTTTGAATGCTTATTAAAATGTATCTAAAGCTTGATATGAAAGCTTCTGCTGGTCATGACCTCTCTAAAACATCTACAGTATGGAGAAACTAATCATGTGCATTGCTAATTTCTTCCACACTGGCCATACAATTTTTTTGGCTGCATTTAATTTCGTTTTCTTGACTGTTTGGCTTAACGGTCTTGCTTAAAACGGCCATGTCCGTCACTCCAGAAGATCAAAACTGCTTGCGTTTGTGCATTAATCCTTCCTTCAATCACGTGCCCCACATCATAATACACCCACGTCCAAACTTCACTGATCGTATAATGTTTGTGCAATTACATTTTGTACTTTTTGACCCCCAAACATGTTGTGCATTGTGGCATCACTGATTAGTAATTACTGATTCATTTGAGACCAGGACATTTAACATGTTCCTAAAATGGGGGGGGGGGGGAAGCTAATCTGTTGGGAGAACGTTTGCCATTTGTTCTTATTGTACCACCAACTAGATAGCAAAAATAAGACTAAAATCAGCTATTAATGTATTTATTATTTAAATTTGAAGCCATGCTCCTTACAGTGAATTGCAGGGAACCAACAAGTCTCTCCTGAGGGTGGGCATCTAACTGCTCAAACTATTTGAAAAAAAGCATTAGTGATAAGATTCAATGTTTTTTTTTTCCCCCAGACAATGTGTTAATTAAATGTTCAGATACTCCATAAAGCTCTATTTTTAATTCAACAAGGGATTTCTTATGTTTCATAAAGAGCTATACGGCACACAGCTCTTTGCGAATGACATCAAACACACTGAAGACAATAGGGAAATATGACTCCTTTAGTCAGAGTTACCTTTTATTAGTGTTATACTGATTTGAGCACAAGTGCTCACCAGGAGAAGTTTTTGAGTACGATGCCAAAACACTCCCCAAAACCCCAAAGCGTTTTTGAGTCGCGTAAAATGATCATGACGTTCCGATGGATTTTCTTTTTTCTCCTCTTCTTGGATAAAGAAAAATATGAAAATAGAGTTGACAGTACATTTAGGCACACTATTAACACATAATGTACACAGATATGCACTCATTTTCTGTATCATAGATTCATATATACTGGGGGTTAAAAAACAAAACAAAAAACAAAAACACTTTCTGCATGGAGAGTTGAGCAGAAAGCTAAAGGTGACATCCCCCTCCCTTAAAGAGACGCCTCACATCCTTCTTGCTCCAGCCAATCAGAGTCTTCCACAGTTGCTACAGTGCGTGCTAATTAGCAATGATTCCATTGGCCACAGTCTCTTCTGTGATTTTGCTGGACCTGGTTTTAGCAGGTTGGCGGGAGGGGCTTCACACAAAACAGGCAGTGGAGGCAGTCGGGTCAGAAGATCTCTGCACTCAGCATGACAGTCTTGTACGCATGAAACACCATTAAGGAGGTTAAAAAGAAGCAGTTCGAGACCACCTCTGAACTAGCTGTAGTGCAGGAGCTGATCGTTCGCTGATTACTAACTTTCTCGATACCCACAGCAGATACTCTGTGATCGTGAGCATGGGATATGTGGACATATTCTGCACACTTAAAAAAAAAACCAAAAAAAAAAAACCTCAGACTTATAAAACAAGTCTGTAAAATAAACAATTTACAACAACGGAATGTTAAGTTGTTGGGGTTAAGACGACGTCTCGATGTTTTCTCCTAATAAAAAGATTACGAATGACCATTTTCAGTACACCGTGAATCAAAATGCACATGCATTACACAAAAATATATTGCACCAAATCAAAAGATTTTTTTTTTTCCTCTCAGAATAAAAGTGATAATATCTCCGTCTCTCCTTTTGATTTTTTCATAAAGTCCGATCGCGTGACGGAGAGCTCCCTCTGCCGTGCACCTCTTGGTCAGTATACACTGTATATGTATGTATATATATTTATGGACTTAAGGCTGGTTCACTCGCTCACACTGGCACAGTTTCTGACTGAAGACGGGTGTGTCTTTCAGCTCAACACACACACACACGCACACACACACCTCCCACACACACTTACGCAGAAACCTACGCTGACCAGAACGTACATTCCCCTCACCTTTTAGCTCATTAAAGGTTTCTTTCTTTGCATGATCAGCAATAAGAAGCGAGCGCATACACACTCACACACACACACACACACACAAACAAACAGCATGAGCTTTAGTTATCACAGGCTATGACAGTTGCATTAAAGGGGATGTGGCCCATCCGTGGAAAGGAAGAAAACTAATGGCAGGGGGAGAAAAAAAACAAAACAAAAAAACAGCGAGCAAAACGTTCCGACTCTTTCTTGTTCGCTCACATTTGCAGTTTAACTCAGTGCTTCTGACATTTGCTTGGTTGCAACGGATACAAGAATATGTGCTTCATGTGTCGACTGCGTGGTGGTATGCATGATTACAGCTCTGTGGCTCCACAACATAAGAGGACTGAAGCGGGAAAGTAAGGCAAGGTGTGGGTCTGCACTATTGAGTCCTGTAGTCTAAAAACAACGCAGTATTTTTATAATCTGCTCGTCTAAACCACAAGAAAGCAGCATTGGCTGGCTAACGTAAAGCTTAACAAAAGTAAAAAGTCCAAAAAAAAAACAAAACAAGAAAAAGTTATAGAAACTAAAAGAGAAGACTGTCATGTTCAGCCTCTTGGTGCAAATGATATAATTTGTGTTAGAACATGTCTTTCAGAGCTGCTCATTCTTCGGTTTCCGTGTCAGCGGAAACAATCAGGAGTGTTTCCCCTCCCCCTCGCCACAACAGGAGTGTGTGAGGGCAGGTGAAGGGCAGCGATCACACGTGTAACACCTCCCTTCCTCGCCACACACTCACTGACGTCCGGCCCGCGTCCCAACGCCGCCCGCGCTTTCCTGTCACCTCTTCAGCGAGGAGCACTGGAGTTTCTGGCTGTATCTGTGAATGCGCGGCGAGCGGGAGTGCAGCTTGACGAACAGCTCGGGGAATTTGTACTGGGGGAACATGGTCTCCAGGAAGCCCTCCAGGAACACGTAGACGAGGCGCCGGTTCATGGGCTGGTACTGAAACATGTCAAAGACGCGGAGGATGCCCTTCCTGGTGGTGTCCGCTCCGATGATGTGCTTCAGCTCGTCTGAGGGCAAAAAGAGAGATACGCCGTGGTCGTCAGCGGTGGGCTGAGATCCAAGGGGTGACGGTAGCGGCTTGACACTGGGGTGTTAATATGATTTTTTTATTTTATTTTTTTAACCAGGTACTATACATGAAGAGAAAATCGGAAGAGCGTGAAAATTGATTTGTAGTGTTCACCTGGCATGATGCCAAGCAGGGTGGTCTTGGCAGCGACTCGCGTCCTCATGCGGATGCACTTGTCCCGGCGCGGTGGGGTCTCGGCTAGAATCCCATTGGGCCAGTAGGAATCCCTGAGCAGGGAGGGAAACACTCAGTTTTCTCAAAATTCCTCTTAAAGAAAATCGGACAAATCGGGAATAAAATGGCCACCTGAACTTTTTCACATATTCCGCCACCTGTTCTGGAGAGGTCATATAGTCGACATGATCCACAATTTTCCTTCGCAAACAAAAGAAAAGGTGTTACAATTGGACTCGTCAGGGAGTTGATTATTTCTTATGATCTCTTTGAAGGTTGGGCGAATCTCTGACCTGTTGATCGTGTCGCCGTAAGTGGCTCTGATGAGCTGCTGCAGCAGGTTCTTGATGTTCCTGCGCAGCCACTGGTTTTTCTCTTTGAGATCAAACACCTCGTCCATCAGGAGCAGCATGACTCGCAGAGGGATGTTATCGTCCACCTGGGCAGGCGGGGGGGGGAAAGCTCTTACCGTTTTTACTGAAATCTTTAAAAAAACAAAAAGAAAAACAAAAACAGGTCAACTAGAAACGGAGCAGTTTCAGACTCACATTGTCGTCCAGCTGAGCAGAGACTCGACAGTGTTCTGGGTCGATGTCGGATTTTGGAAGAAGTGGAGGCACCTTTAAAAAAAAAAAAGAAAAAAAAAAAAGGCTAAGGTTAGATGACTGAGTGACATTGTGAGAAAACCAACAGTGGATGGAATTACAGGGTTTCAGTGGTGTTCTCCTCAAAATAATGTTTTTTACAGCCAGATTGCAGATGAGGCAGTTGGGTACGAGTAACAGAGTCATTCCAGCAACAGGCTTTTGGAGAGAAAATAAGCACACTTCACAGAAACAATGCTGGTCAGAACAGGAGCAGGAGTCAAAACATACCTAAATGCCAGTTTTTCAGGGTTTTGAAGGACAGTTTTTGTCACTAGTGGTGAATTACAGGCAGACTAGGATCACCACAGATCACTTTTAAATCTCTGGATAGAGTACTGATCTATTAGCTACTGACTTAGAAAACAAATCACTCCCTTTTGCTTATATTCCTTCCTTCATTTTTTTTTAAAACAAAACAAATCAAACACGTTTGGAAACTTGAAAAATAAGAATACATGATATATTTTACTTAATAAGCATTTTGCTGACCTTAAATATGTTCTGTTTGATGTCCTGACCAAGTCTTTCTGACATGCGGCCCATGTTGTCAGAGACTTTATTCATTCCCTCGGCCAGGCTGTCTGGCAGGGATTTCACTGCATTGGACATGTTCCTCATGGAGCTCCGCAAAGGATTCACAAATGTGTCTATCTGAAGACGAACCACCAAAAACACAACAATTCCATTTAGTGTTAGAGAGCCAGACGACGCACAATGGTTTTCAGATTAAGTAACACAGAAAAACTCATTTTCACGTGAAAAAATTGTAGAGACCTTTCGTGCAAACTCTCCTTTGCCCTTGCTGTAGGCCTTGTTTTCTAGGAAGTCATAGACGTAGGGAATCAAAGTAGGACAGGCCTTCACCATCTCTGGGTTTAGCAGCAACTGAAACACACACACACGGAAACTCATTTACACACGACAATAGAAACAGAAACTAAAGACTACTGACATAGTCGGCAATTCGGAGTTCCTATATATTTTTTTAAATAAAAATGTCAGATTTTTCCAAATTTGGATGGATGTGAAGGAAGTAGATAAGGAAGGAAGAAGAAATAGGAGGGAAGAACATGAGGAACAAATTGAGGTTTGAGGGAAGCAGGGTACAAGGAGGGAAGGATAGAGGGAAGGAAAGGACGGGCGTAGAACAGAAGAAAGAAACTGAGGCATGGAACAAGGAAGGAAAGGAAGAAGTATGGACAAAAATGTAAAATTAGGAATGAGAAACACTTTTTCATAGTCTTATTTTATTTTTTCCTACTTATACACATCTGGAAAATACTAACCTCTATTTCCAGACTTTTCCAAACGGCATAGTTGCCTAATAATAATTACCTGAAGGTAAGCATTGAGGTCTTTTTTTCTCTTCTCCAAGAAGTCTCTGTCCATATTGTTGAAGGTTTTCTTTCCTGGAAGCCTGAGGATCGACGTCAGGTTCTCAAACTAAAACACATTAGCCGCATAAAGAAAATAAATAAATAGTTTCAATGTTGCAGCTGCACATTGGAAACACTGTAGAGACATCCATTTTAATCACCTGCTCCGTTATTCTCATATGGAAGTCATGGAAGTCTGAGTAGCGGCGGTATGTCTTCCAGGAGTCCTCGCTGCCGTCTGGGTTGCGTCTTATCACGGTGATGGCGTAAAGTGCGTAGGTCTTACCATGATCGTTGCAAACCCCTGCGGCACCCCAGAAGCCAGGAAGAAAAGAATCAGCTACTCCGTCCGGGAAAACATCCCAAATAAGAGGAGTTGGAAGATGAAGGCAGGAGTTGGAAGATGAAAGGAAGAGAAAGTAGTGGGCAAAAAAAAAAAAATGGTGTAAAAAGTGGGAGAGGAAAGCAGGCGAAAGAAAGAAGAGAAAAATGTGTGGAAATGAAATAAAAAGGGAGAAAAGGTAAGGGAGAGAGAAGGAAGGAAAAAGGGGAAGAACAAAAAAAAAACATTGAAGGTAGTGGAATGAGAGAAATAAAGAATACTGGCACTGCATGAAGTGAGATAAACATGGAGACGAACAGAACTTGGAGGTGAAATGTTTAGAGAAAATGCGGGGAGAAACTAGAAGGAGCTTAGAGGGTTCAACTGGACAGTCACACATCATTCTGCATGAAAGATAAGATGCATCTGAAAACATCCACACGCAAGTTTTTATTCCTCAATCGTTGAAAAAGGCATATTTCCAAAACTGCTACAAAGGAAATATCAACTCCAAGAGCAACAAAGCTGCGTTACGAGGCGCTAGCGGACATACCCGTGTCAGATATGAAGGCGTGGAGCTGCAGGAATTCATCATGGCAGGCGTTGGTGAGGTCATCCAGCGACTGAAACCATACACAAGTCATTATGAACTAACAGAGCAACAAACCAACAAAAACAGAACTCCATGTTCATCTCTATCAACTACAGCAATAAAATAAAGCACAGCTATTGAGTGACTCTTAGATAACTTTGGATTTGGTTGTCACTCTAACGGGTTTCCTGCAAGAATCATCAGCTCAAATTTAAGAATTCATAATGGTGCAAATCAAAAATGTGCGAGTTGCACTTACCCAGGATAGATGCAAAAAAATTTAAAAAAAATAAAAATAAGCTGGCTAGCTACCAAGAGTATGTTAGCACCGAGTTACTTCAACTGTCTAGAGACTATCTGAGTGAGACTCAAACTTTAGCCTAAACAGAAAAGTGCCGCAAAAAATATTACATGGAATATGAGATTAAATAACCCTGTCAAGACAAAATTGAAGACCTGGGATTAACCTATTAAAGGCCAAATTGCATTAAGTTAATTGAAGACATTTTGAGCCCTTAATTTTAGATACATGAATTAAAGACTAAATGTGGACAACCTGTACAATAAAAGTGTGATTTCCCTTCTCAGCTGTCAGATGAGTTCACTTTGTCACAGGATCTTCTATTGAAAAGGATATTAATATTTATTTTTTGCTGATAATTACAGCCTTATTGATGTATCTCGATTACGCAGGCTGGACTGAAAAATCACATGGGTAAAACAAAAGCACAGAGTCAAATATTTTTCCTTAATTATAATTTTATTTATTTATTTTTTTTTCATTTTTGGACTATCTAATTCAAAAATCATTTAAACTTTAACATTGCCAATTAAAATGAAACCTAAACAGAAGGGGAATCATGCTTCTCACCAGGTTTAGGCTTCCTGTAGGCGAGCCGTTGAAGGACTCTCCATCGCCGTCATCAGATCCTCTGTAACTCGGCTCTTTCAGCATGTCCAGCTCTGCCAGCATGTGGACGTACAGGGGACTCTGCTTGAAGGACGGGTAGAAGCGCTCGTCACGTAGCATCATTTCATAGACCTGTGGCGTGGTCGAAAAAACTGTTAGCAGGTGGGAGACGATTGTAAAAGTCGGTCTGTGGAAAATAAAATGCAACACTTCAGTACTTTTCTCTGAACTTCATCAAATATCTCAGGCGTGGGGTCTTCTTTCTGCAACTTCTCTCCCAGTTTTGTTACCAACTCCTTGTCCACCTGTACCCTGGGAGACGCCTGTTTAGAGCAGATTATGTTTTATTCGAATCAGAACAATGAGTTCAAAATGTGTTCCTCTTTCTATTTCGTAGATGAAGCCAACAGAAAATGCTTGACGTGGCAAAAACGTGCTTGGAATCTACATGTACGTCCTACCTTGTCAGAGAGGTACTGCTCATAGACCCCCAGTGCAGCCGCCTTCAGCAGGCCCTTGGTGGCCCCCGGCTGCTTCTTGCCGTCTTTCTGCCAGCTCTGCATCGCCTCCAGCTGCTGCTGAGCCGTCACCCTGTATCCCTCCACAGTGAGCCAAAAGAACAGCTCCGCCTGAGCCCCCGCTGCCTGCATGAAGTCTGCGTGAAAGGACGGGTATAGCTTTGTCTGAATGGCGCAGTTCTGCGATTGATCTCCAATTACAACAGTGCCTGAACACGAGTACCACAGTTAACACATTCAGCTGCCGTGTTTTGGTCTGTGGCTCTGCTCCAAACGAGATCTAATGAGAGTTGGCTCGACTCCGTGCACACATGCACATGTGATCGTAATCTGATCTGTAAGCGGAGTAAGCTCTTAACGTCTGTGGCGAGGTCAGGAGGGAGCAGGCTGGACTTACAACATTAAAAACTGGGATAAATCAAGGATTATAAGGATGATTATCAGCAGAGTTCTGGATTAACCACAGTGAACATTAGCGGCCGAGTGATGCGGTTACCCATGAAGAACTGCAGCGCTATGTTGTGGACGAGGATGTGATCCAGTGGGATAACGCACAGCTTGCCAAAGCTGGCTGCCAGCTTCAAGGCATCGACCTCCTACAAGAGAGAGGGACAGGATGAGCAAAACTGACGACGCACACTACAGCACATAGAGACCAAAACACAACAGCAACACGTTATTTCAGACTCTTACGTTATTCACATTTTGTCACATGACAACCACAAACCTCAATGAATTTTACAGAAACTTAATTTGATAGACACAGTAGTCTGTTACTATGAAGCAGAATGAAATTGCTTCTTTTTTTTTTCTTTTTATGTCTCCCTGTTGAAGAAAAACATCACTATACCATGAACCTGCCTCCCCAGGTTTCACTCTGTATATAGTGCGTGTTCAGGGTAGAGCTGGGCGACATGGACTTAAAAAGTTTTATCACAATACTTTTGGTTCTATTGTGATAATGACAATAAGAACTATTCCTGTTGTGTTGCCTCGCAAACATAAATGACGTATTTTCCGGACTATCGAGGCCACCTCACTATAAGATGCACCCACAAAGTTAAAAAAAAAAAAAAAAAAGGAAACGCACATATATAAGCTCCATCAGGCTATAAACCGCTGATATCTCCGCCGCTCTCGGTTTTCCACAGAGGGTTGCGTCCTTAATAAATGTTCGGCCTCTCCAACGCCGAACCATGGATACGTTCATGCCGAGCTTACGTGCAGCGGCTATCGATCTGTACTACCAGATTGAGAGCCCTCAACTTAAAAGCTGCATCATATGAACTTCTTCGTGTTGTTTCCATAAAGAGGGGATAGGAGTTTGAAAGCATTTGTCTGTCGTGCCTGCTGCTAGCACGCGCTTGTTCTAAAAGGAAATTGGAGCTTTCTTTTGCAATTTCTAATTTTGACTTCTTAAGATTCACTTCCTGCTAAAGAGCCCCCTAGTGGCTAAAGGAAAAATCCACAGAAAAGCCGCATCAGGCTATTCAAAGCGTGGGGGGAAAAAAAGTAGCGGCTTACATTCCGAAAAATCCGGTACCACTCTTGAGAATTTGTAATATCCTTATTGAGACACACGAATAAGTGTGACTGGCACCACTAATCTGCACACATCAGCTGCATGTAATCATTTTACGAAATGCATTTATATTTATTGATGTTTTCATTGAACAAACAGTGGAGAAAAAGGTAAAACTAACACCTCCGAAAATACAAACAACATTACTTGGAATTTACCGTGACAACCATGAATCAAAATTCTTTCCATGACAAGAAATTCAGCACGATAAACGGTGAACAATACAATAAATTCCCATCCCTAACTTTAGGATGATGTGTGGTGGCAGTTTTGAGTCACAAAGTGATCTACTGAGTAAAAAGTTAAACTTTTGGTCTCCTTTGATTGAAGCAGCTTCTACTACAGGTTTGCTGTGTCCCAGGCAAAGCTTGCGGCAAGCTGCAAATTCTGACATCTTCTGACTTCTATCAAGGCCAGATTTGCTGAAAGCATGACTAAATGGATGTCAATTTATCTCCCACTTAAGAATTGCATACCTTTCGCTGATGTTTGCAGTTGCATTGTGAAAAAATGCGCAAATATTTAAGGGGTGTGAATACTTTTGCAAAGCAGTGGATGTAGATGAATCTGTGGTGCAGTTTCCCCACCTTTCCGGACTGTAGTCTCTGGATCCTGGTCTCACACACCTTCTTCACAAATAGAAGACTGTTAATCTGGTTTTTGATCACATTGATGTCTAAAGAGGAAGAAACAGAAGAACCAAGCAACCGATGTAACTTAGCCAACATTATCTTTATTCATTTGTTCACTTAACTGGTATGACAAGTTAATCGGGAGCCTCTTGATGCAAGTGTAAAAAATCGAGAACTCACCATCTCCAGCTGTGTCCAGTGAGCGGAGATACAGCAGCTCCTCCAGCACCTTGTCTTTAACAGCTTCCAGCTCGGCCGGCTTGTCTGTCAACTTCAAGATGTTCATGAAGGCTTCATAGTTGCAGCTTGAGTCCCGAATCTAGAAGCAGAAACGTTGCACCAAGGGATTTATTCCGACTGAAGCACTAAATAAAAACTGGTTTTCAGATTGCGTCTTGGTTTGGATGCTCACCATCCAGATGACAAACTGGTTAATATAGTCCGGGTCGCTCAGCTGATTGATCAGAGGAAGTAGCACTCCGTATGCTAGCACCTCCTAAATAAGAGAAGCTTTTCTTGAATAATCAGGAAATTACACTACAAAAATGCCACCGCACAGACATTGTAGAATCACACCTTATGCAGCATGACCTGCACAAGCTGCTGATTCGATCTGTGACTGCAATTTTGCCTTTCTTCTCTTCAATTTGCATTTAAGAGTAGATAACATCCACGTGTAAACTCACCCTCAGGAAGTATCTCATGCTTTTGTTGTGGAAATCTCCAGGAGGTAGTAACAAATACAGAAGCAACTCACACAAGTCTCGAAGAAAACCTGAAAATGTACACACACACACACAAAATGTTAAATAAAGCCATTAAACCCTGAAATTGATTCATAATCCGTTACAAAACTCCTTCAGAGAGAGTTTGGCTTACCTTCTTCATCGCGGTGGGATGTGCAAACTACGTCTCTACAAATTTTTCTTTCCATCTCCACTTCAGCCTCAAAAAATGAGTCAACCAGCTCATCCGTTATGTCTCCTGTGAAGAGGTTCCTCTCATTACTAACCAGTAAATTCGCCTCTTGGATTCTTCTTATATTAACAGTGCCTTGCATATGTATTACGTTGGTGCATTAGAATGATCTAGTCAAAGCCCATGACAAAATCAAATCGAGGATCTGTAGCTTCACTTTAAAAACTGATGATCACTTGCGTCAGATAGAAGAAACACTTTTCAGATTTTTATTTATTGAGAAATAAAAGCCCATTTTCTTTCTACTTTCCAATTATGTATAAAGCTTAGAAAAAGGGAAAGGTCTAAAGGGTGTGAATACATTTGGCATTGGCAGCCCACTGCAGACACAGTAAATGAGTAAAACAGGAAGTCGGTATGACTGTGTGTTCTTACTCTGCTTGTCCTCTCTGTCGGCCAGGCGATCCTGGGCTTTTCTAAAGACACGTAAATGGGTGGCGAAGTCGTCCACCAGGCGGGTGGTGAAGTAAGGCTGCCAGTCCACCTCTTTGGACCTTCAGATACAGAACGCACAGGTATGCTAAATACCATTTTCAAATGCAGCCTTAAGAAAGTCAGCAAACGTGCACCGTGTACCGCGTGGAGAACTGGATGAGGGCATTCTGCAGAGTTTGTCTAATCTCCAGCAAAAAGGACTCGTCTTCACTCAGAGTGTAATACCAGTACTGGATATAGTCTCTCAGAGCAAACTGGATGACCTACAAAACAAACAAAAAATAAATAAAAAAGGGAGGATTCAAGAGGTGCACACAGATACCAATATCATTCATTTATATATTAACACTGTTTATGCTATCTTTAAAAGACTCTTGCATAAACTAAAAGGGTATTAAGTAGATCGACTAGACAACTCGGTAATTATGGCCAACGTTAACAACTCTTTGAAGCACAGAGAGGGCGGGATTTCTCACAGAAAAAGTGACACAAATTAGATAACTGCATTTTACTTGCATGCAGTTGGCTGCATTTAACTCAAGGTTCACATGCAGCTGAAATGCCAGGCGTTCATTCCCAGGGGGTGAGGAGGAGACATTGATAGTCCAGTCATTGTCATCTGACCATCACTAACTGCTGTGTCTGCACTTGTCAGCGACAGGCTGAGGACAACATGCTGTAATTTTGTTTCCAAAACCCAAGTATTGCAACCACAGGACAGTACACAAAAATGAAAAGAAGTGAGAAAATGACCAAACAGAAACTGCTTAGTTGAGTTTCCCCCGTCTGCACTGCTATATTTACAAAGGTAATCACCGGCAGACTGAAAATGCGTCAGCAGTGCAACAGTCATTACTTTGTGCTGGAGGCACATGTTACTAATTGCTTTACTGAAACAAAACGGAATGCTCCGCTTCCCCTTTTCATCATGTTTTAATAGGATCAGCTCTTTTTTCTAATATACTGAATAAGATGTTAACAATGATTAAATAAAAAAAGAAAAAAAAAGAAAACAAGAATGTCCTGAGTTTAAATCCCAATTTGGGATCTTTCTGCAAACTTTGCATATTCATGTACACCTTTTTGTCCCCAAAATCAAATGAATGCTCATCTAATGTAAGCTGTCTCGTCAAGCTGCAGCTGCATCACTATGAGTTATGAATTCAACTACTTTAGTCTGTTGTTCTTATCATTAGTTTCACACATATACTTTTGTTAGACTTCGTCTGGTAAAGCGTCAGAGATTGTTACGTCACAAATACGAAGAAGTGTGATTTCATCTCGGAATCCTCTTATGTGTGGTTGAGACTCTTATTTTGAAGTTAGATAGGCAACATTTCCTGCTTAGCAGCATTTTTTTGTTTTATAAACAGACTGCTCACTTTGCTCATCAAGACGAGACAAATTGACCCCCGCCTGTTCTTGGTTCAGTATTTGTATGGGTGTTCTCACTTAGTCCAGTTCTTAGCTAAATTCAACACTCCCGTCAAAGGATAAAGATGGATAAGGCCAAGTGTCGACCTCATGGCTTCAGAATAACAATATAGATCATTTGTTTTTTTCTTTGACATCCTCCCCAGGCCTTTAAACAAGTTCTGATTTGATTTAGACAACGGGCGCAGAAGCTTTCCCCAACAACGCCCTGTGGCGTTTGTCATCCGTCCGTACAACTCCTCAGATAACTACAGTTATTGCGAAAAAGCAAAAAGAGGAAACAAAACCAAACACAGGGGGCCAAATTTACAGGATGTGGCGCTGGAATTACAAAGAAAGACTCCAACACACCTGATGTAGTGGCTCATCAATGAAACTGGACCCAGTCAGTCTCCTGTCAATCTTTATTGGCTTTACCTCCAGCTTCATGTCATCCAGTGTCTGAAAGAGTCAGCAAGCCAAAACGAGAGAGGTGAGAGGAAGTAAGTGGCCAGCCTGCCTTATCAGCAAAACAATTTGATTAATGTGTTTGTTCAGGAGAGGTTAAAATATGCATGCGGGTGTGTTTATGGTATGTTCTTACCTTGGGTATACCAATTTGTGTGGGTGGCAAATAAGAGTGTTCGCATTTTTCCAGGTGTTTCTCTGAGTTTATCTTTCCATAAAGCAAAGTGACTGCAAAGCCACTGAAAAACAGAAATCAACAGAGGCAAAAAAAACAAAGAAAAACATGTCAGGGAGATGTTCTGCCAAGTTTAAAAGCAGAATTCAGGTCACGCAACTCACCCTCCAATGAAGCAAAAGATATAGAAGGCCAGGTAGAATATGGCAAAAGGTCCAAAGGTTACAAAGAACAGCACAACTCCAAGACCCCCCCATCCCCAGATGGACAGACTGGCCTAGAAGACAGAAAGGAACAAAAAATCATTAATACTTTCCACTTGCTTGTGTTTACTTGGCAAGAAACCAAACTAGACTGTTTCCAATCACATTTTGGACACCCCTGTTTAATCCAGTCTTCACAGCTTCATATAAAATAGTGAACATTCAAACCAATCATGACTCGCTGAAGAAATTGACTGACGCCAAACATTGTTTTGAAGTATTGTGCTTATAGAGCAAGAGTTCTGAAGTTATATCTTTAACAATCATATAACCCAACATAATTGCTTAAGTGGTTTTTCCTGAGGAAGGAAAATGTGACTTTTTTTTAATTCAATTTCCTTCAATAACTGATGATTCATTCATGCATACTTTCTTAGGCATAGCATTTGTTTCACATAAATGCTATGTAATGTTTAGAATTGATTTGCACCTTTTATAATTTAGCGGAAAATCTCAAAACATTATATATTTCATATTTCAATGATATTTCAATCCATCTCCTGGATGATATGATCACTGACCTTGTTCTGTTTATTAAAACGAGACAGTTTTCGAGCAGACAGCGGAGCATAAGTCCTCTCTTGTTTCACTGGGATCAAAGTAAGCTGCAGACACTTTATGAATACCTCAACAAATATTTTAACTTATCAAGAAAAAGGTGGTAAAAAGTTCCTACTTCTATTTACTGTGTGTGAGAATTTGTATCGTTTGTACTGTTAGGGAGCAGTAGACAAACAAAAAAACGACAACATGTGATCAAGTGTGTGACTTCCAATGGTTTTCCTGTTATTGTCATTCCAGGAAACAAAAGTTCTGGTTTTTAACCAATATCTCTTCCACTTGCTCAAGGATATCACTCCTTGAGATTGTTGGAATACCTAGCACATGAAACCAAACTTTAACACCAGTAAAACATAGCTGCTTCTTTGTTTTGTTAAGTTAGCCTTGGGAAACACCTGATCACAGCATATTGTTGTATATCCTTTATCCTGTGACCTAAAGGAAGGACACTTGCTTGGACTCGCGTTGAATCGCCGAAAAGTAAAATACCTGTAAAATTTTACCCTGCAAAGGCTTTAACTCTCTCTGTCCGAGTGTGAAGCCGCACCGAGTGACGATCAGTGGCGATGATCTTCACCTGACCTACATTTCCTAGATAAGTAGCGAGGCTGATGGGACCGACAGGAGTACACGCAGCTTCCTCAGGACACTGACCCATTGTTCTGGAAGTCAGCGTCGAATGACACGCATAATATGAGCTGCCAACTGTGTCACATTTAGAACCACGGGCCAGATAAATTGCTGCTATGCGCTACGGTTGAAAATATCTCCATCCTGAAGGAATACTATATTCTTTCAAAACAGGGTGATCTGGATTGGAATGCATTTACTAGGCATATAATAAATTCAACAACATAAATTAACAGAAGAGAGTGCTGCTGGATGTCAAGATATTTTGCTGGAAATTCCAACGGTTTTGCACAAACGTTTTGTTTTTTTTTGTTTTGTACAAAAAGACTGGGATAAAAATGAGATCAGTCGAAACTTTGTGTATAAACTCATTAAGACTACTGGCTGCATCACAAGTCATAAAGTCTCAAAGAACAAAGCTGGGAAGAGAAATAAGACTGACCAAAAACATTACATTTATGCATCAAGTAACGCAATGTAACGCTATTTGAAGAATTTACAGCTTGCAACAAACTTTGGTCGTCTTAAACAGACCGCAGGGTCCTGACATTAAGACATAAGCAAGCTACCCCAGATTGTTAGCCACACTGTTAGTGCCATTTAGAAGAAAACCAAATGAGCTTGCAAGATGAACCTCAATGGAAGGGAGAACTACAAGAATAAAATAAAAATACTTCTCTCTTGTCCAAGCAGCACATCCACAATAACATTTCCCTTGTGGGAGTGGTCAAGGAGTTTAAGCAAGCCTGAGATCCACATTTCACATGGATGCCTAGTCGCTTTAAAATACAAAAGGCCTTTCATGAGATATGTAGCATTAAGGGCTTCAGCAGTCTATGAAAGCAAAAGCAGCCATTGATTTTGACTTCACTTTTACATAAAGTAAAGTCAATGGATTCTTAATGGATCCATTGGTCAAAGTAGCTGAATAGGCTATAGCCATAAAATTAGACAAGAGCCAAATATCTCCATGTGTGCAATTTCTTTGGGCAAAAAAGTCACATCTCTACATTCAAAGGCCTCATCTAAACACTATGAACCTCTTTTCAATTTATTTGCGTTATTTTGTACCAAAGACAAATAGTTTGATGCGAGCTAGAATATTAGTTTAAGAACAAGCGAACAAACATTTGAGAAAGACAGAAATAGATCAACAAGTGCTTATGGTCACCAACAGGGCTAGCAGCAAAGTGGAAAAAAAAACCCAACTATAAACACTTCCACCCAAACGGCTTTCTGCAATAAAGTTTTCAGAGGAGAAGCACAGCATTGATTTTCTCCGAGTCAGACCGGGAGCCACTGAGAGAAACCTATTACTGCCGTATGAACACATGAGGAGGTGCAGCAGTACACGTACGGGCCACAACAGAGGGAAGGTGGAGAGGACTGAGCAGCATACAATGGTATGTTGTAACAGAGTATTATGTGGGATGAGATGAACGTATAGTAGATGCACTTTCTGTACTAATTTATATTTTTAAAGTTCAGAATCTTAATCTGACTTTTCTTTTTTTTTTTTTTTAAACCGACACACAAGCCAACAGGAAGTGGTACTAAAAGCAACTCTGTCCTTTATTACTACAATTCTAACAGGAATCCACTGAGAATGATTATTGTTCAACGTCATTTATTAGAAGTAGACTAAATGAAACAATTGTGAACTAAATTTCTGGATAACAGCCAGGGCAGTTGACAGCACAGGGATACGCCACGGTCTGTTCCTGTGTGCTTCTTTCCACACAATGTGTATTCGACAGATAACAGGACTGCTTGTTTTAATCTTCAACTATAAGAATGTTTGAGCAAAAACCGGAATTGATGCCGGAAGCAGAAAGGTGCTGCTTTGTCATCAGGAGATGTGACAGATGCCGGCTAGTTTGTATATTCACACAACTTTATAACGTTCCGACAATCGTCGGCAGCACAACATTTTTGGCATATTTTCAACAAACTCAACAAGAACGAACAGAGTGACACAATTTTTGGGGATGCTGATAAAAAATCCATATATCACACTGATATGAGAAGGAAGGTTTTGTCCTCCAACAATGTCAACTGGAATACAGGGTGGGAATGAGTGCTTTCACCATTCAGCTGAAAACTTATATTTGTTTAAACTTCATTTTATTTTTTCTTGTTCATTTATATTTGTGTTGTGCCAAAAGAAATAACCAGGAGAAAACTTTAAGCTTATTAAACAAATCACATTATACTTCCCACAGTGAAATGTACATCTACCAGAGTGTTACTAGTATGAACTAAACACCAGTTTGATGTATTACTAAACCAGAAGACACAGAATTATCCCACATATTTTATATCCAATTGGGAATTACAGTGTTAAACATCTCTAAAATTACAGTATAAGTCTAAAACAAAAAGCATACTTAGACTGAGTATTTACAAAAAGGAAATACTGGTCAGAGGTCATCTTGGAGGGAGGTCGGAGTGGCACTCTTCTCTTATTTAAATACATGATCATATGGATTTTTCTGAACTGCCAATCAGAAGCCAATTTCAAAGAGCCTGCTTCAAATAATACAGAGAAATGTTATTCAAAAAAACAATCAAGCACAATTATCTGCTGCTCCTTTTCATAAAAAGTCCTTTAATCAACTGTTGGCCACATGAACCTGAAACAGAAAAGCTGACGACTGATTCTGTGCAGATCGAACCACGCCGTTGTGGGAAGCTAACGAAACCTTAACAAGAAGGTTTTCAGAACACGAGGAAGCCAGCTAGCGATAGCAAATTATCTGGAAACAACATTCCAAAGAAATGCTTAGACCGAATGCAGTGATGTTCGGCAGACTTCTTTTTATTTATTTTTTTGGTTTCTCCAATAAAGTAGCATCAGTTTTCCTCCTTCTGTATATGGAGTATATAAGCATTGTTTTTGCAAAAGTAATAATAGAATGTGTTAAATCAAAGCAGATTCATGTGTTGGACTGGCCCAGTCAAATTTCAGACATAACTGATACAATTTCTGTGGCACAGATTAATAATTGATATTTACAAATGCTCTCCATCATATTTGACTGTGTTACAATTATTTTGAAAAAAAAATAAAGAAGAGGCATAAACGTGCAAAAGTGATAGAGACAAACCCCAAAAGACTTTCTGCTAACATTGCAACTAAAGGTGGTATTTAAAATGATTGACTTGACACTGAGTACATGTTGGCCATGTTTTCCTCCGCACTTTTTTTTAATTTTTTTTAAATTATAAAATCAAATAGAAATGAGCTCTGTGGCTTTGATCAACACTGAAACGTCAGGAGCGTTGTGAGACGAGACTGAGCGAGGAGGCTGGACTCTGACGGCAGAGATGGTAGCTGACACTCCTGAGTCATTAAAGCTTACACAAGGTTTTAAACATGAAGCACCTGTTCCGGAGATTAACACCCAGGGCCCATCAGGACACACACACACACACACACACACACACACAAAACACAATATCAGGCCAAATCCTAACACAACCCATGCTTAAAAACACACACACACACACACACACACAAAAGCAACCAAATATTTCATTGGAGATATTCAGTAGATGTGCAGTATAAACAAAGTTTCTCACAATAACTGCCAAAAAATCTCATTATATCATTAAACCAAAATTACATTAACTTATATCATAATGTCATGAACATTGTCATTTTCTATAAGTACACATTTAAAAGAATAAAACAAGACAGCCATTTGCAAATGAATACCATGTGGTAATTTAACGATTTAAATTAACTAATTATTGCAATTCTAATGCTGTAATCACTACGTCAGGACTACTTTGTAATTCATGCGCTGTAAATTCAAACCCATCCATTTATATCTGCACATAAATAGATACACGTAAGAGACTGTCTATTTTATGGCGGATTTCTATTTATGCGACTCGTGTGAGATTACAAATAGCTGTAACTCTGACCAGTGATTGGGTTAAAGGTTGCTTTAGGTCACCAAACTCTGCTCTCTGGAAAAGCTTCAGGTAGTGATCAAGAGGAAGAAGTGTGACAGGGTGACTGTCACACTCAAAAAAATAAAAATAAAAATCACCAAATGATGGTCTATTTCTAAAGGAAAACAAGAGAGTTTTACCATCCTTCTGACACAAAAACTGAAAATTGTTTCACAAATATTCTGAGAACTTTTTAAATGCTTAACTCTTTTTGAAAATGTTCCATTTAGCTGTAAATGTCTTGTCAATCTGCAACGTAAAAAAACTTAGTTGAACATGAACAGTAGATGATTTCCTCATATTGAAAAGGAACAACACATTTATGACTAAACAGTGTGTAATACTTTTACTTGTAACAAAAGAGCTTTGATAAAATCTAACTGAATTCTTCAGCTTTAAATGTCTTTTTTTTTTTTCTGTACAGGCCAGCTAAAAATCTCCAGCAGGGTATTTCATCATCTGAAAGTGACAAAAAAACAAAACAAAACAATATAGTGTCAGGCTATATATGAAACAACAATATATGAAATACATGAAACTCTAGACATGCTTAACTTTGTTCTTTAACAGCTCAATATATAACACAGCTGGAAAAGTGTGACATATTTTAAAATAAATTAAAGGAAAAAGTTTAGAACTAAAAAATTAATGACAATTTATTAGTTCTTGTTCTTTCTTCATCAGTAATTGTTTTCTCTTAAAGATGATTTTTAACAATACCTCGAACTTTCCAAACATTTAGCAATCGTCTTCGTCAGTCGGGTTCCAATTTTCTCATGCAGCTGTTGACATATCTGCTATGCAACACAGAACATTGCAATAGACTAGCAGTGTCTATTCAACTTCCACCACAAATCTTTAAACAGATCGATGCCCAGACTGTTTACTGGTCTTGTCATTGAAGTGAAGCATCTTTTCTGTAGAACAAACTTTAATCTTTGGCTAAATCGATTTGACTCCTGAAAATGCACTTATTTATTTATTTTTTTATATATATATAATTGCATACTATTCGTTTAAAATTATTTCAACACTCACGCAAATGCAACTAATGCAACGACTGCTATTACTGGAGAAGAAACACCCATCTTCATCCTCATCAGTGTGTTTGGAAATGTTTCCTTGAGCCAGTTTTCTGTGTGTGTTATTCATCCTGCGCCAAACAAAAGTCCCCAACTCATCTCATCTCCTCTCCTGGCCAAAAGTAGGTCTGTGATTCATCACTGAATGTCACTTTCATCTTCCACAGAAATGCTTCTCTTCAGGCAACCGAAGTCATGTTTTTATCCTCACAGGTATTTTTATGGTTTACCATTTGAATCCGACGATATGGTTCAATTGTATTTGAATCATATGAACTGAATTTCGATATGGATTCTACCTAACTGGATGTGAATAGAGCAATGGTTTTTTTTATGGTAACCAGTTTGACATTGCATCCCATGAAGCTCCAATCGGAGCTTCATAAAATGGGTATCAATGGCCAAGTATGGGTCTCCATTCAAGCCTTACATCACTGAAGTGAAGCAGTCAGTGGTGGAAAGCATGTTGCCAGTGCACTAGTGAGGTGGAGTTGTCTGCACTGGGGTAATTAAGCATGCCTGGTAATCAATTGGATGAGTCGAGATTTGGCACTTAACTGACTATTCTGTCATGTGCAAAGTTTGATGCAGAGAGGATTGTTGTGTGGGTCGGTTTTTAAGGAGTTGGACTCACCTTACTAGGCGCAGAAAAAGGAATTCAATGTGTCACCATAGCGAAACATTAAGGGCAACTTAATGCTTCTAACTTTGCACAAAATCCTGACCTCAACCCAACACAACACCTTTGCGATACGTCAAAGCAGAGACTGAAGGAGCTAGTGTTTCATGTCCAACATTCGTGTCTTAAATCACAAACAGGTTTCTAGAATAACGACCAAAAATCACCACACTCCCAAAAGCAGTAGAAGACTTTCAAGAAGGGTTGAAGTTGTAATCAGCTTTACGAAACTATAAGAGAGGTAGATCTGCGGATAAACTTCAGCACTCGACTGCAGGTATGTTCTCACACACTTCAACAGAAGGTGCGTCAAAAGATGTATCTTCAGACCTTCAAATGTCGAACATGTCTTTCACAACTAAGTCGCTGAATAAGAATAGAAATGACAGAACCTCACAAAAAGCAGGGCTCAGACTGGCTTTACTTTAAAAATGTATCCAGGTAGACAGATGCGTGCGACTTGAAAGTGAAACTATTGAATACAGTCCAAGAACGTGACATGCTAACAACTAGTACGAAGACAAATAGATATTCCTATCCAGCTCTAACTTCTGTAAGGGAATAATGTTAGACCAAAGTATAATGTAAATAAAGAAATATAGAGAAGATGGTGTTATTTATGTTTTTTTTTTAATTATTATTATTATTATGTGCCTCAGCAGGCAGTTTGGGGTCTTTAAGAGACCACAGAGGAGAGACAGACTCATAAAGCTCACAGCATCATTAAAGTCTTCAAACACAACACTGTGGCACCAACACACATTTTTAATAAATTATGTGACCCCATAGTTTGCCGCAGGGCCTCAAAATGAGAACTTTCAGACCATCGGTACACTAATGCAAAAGATTTTGTCAGAATTTTTGATGAAGTTTCACAACGCTTTAAATGTTATAAGTTATGTAGGTTTAGTGGTTTTAGGTGGAAGCTGTCAATAAGCCAGCTGTGACAGCTCATTAAGGTCTACGGCAAAGCTTTAGTTTCAGTCTAAGCAACACATTTGCAGCTAAGCTTTCATTTCAGAGATAAAAACTGGCAGACTCTCCATACGTAATCCACAATCTTTTCTTAACTTGAGCTGAAAAACATCAACAATTACAAATTAAAGGTATATGCCTCATAAAAGTGGCATATACACTTTTATGTGGGTGTATGTATATTAAATTATTAAATGCATATTACATAAGAGAAATGTAAATTTTCTTTCCGTACATAGAAAGAAAGTTTTTTGTTTTTGTTTTAACCAGTACTTGTAAATGCATTAAAGACAGAAAGTGAGATATTTTCTCAACTATATTTCACGTCCATTTTGTTCTATCTGGTTCCCCTGATGTTTTTCAAAAATCAATGGTAGTCTGCACAACAAGAACATTTATTTGAAAATTATTACAAAAAGTAGTGGTTGTTAATTCTACAATTTTGCTTTGTTCAAATAAATGTTACAAATAATTGTATCATAATTGCAATAATAAATTAGTCACAGCAGCTGTGGGGAAATTATAGCTTTCATGTGTTAGATAAAAATAATTACATCATGACACACATTTTAAGCACTTATCTGATGTGTCCTTGCCAAGTGACAAGTTTTATTTTGGCATATGGTAAGAGGCTTTAAGGTTTTAAAAGTTAATGTCTCAAAATTGTAAATGCTTTCCATCATCTTGTTGCTATAGTTTAAAGTCTATTTAATGACAGGCCACATAAAGTAAATGTAGAGCAAAGAGCTATTTCTCTACCACTTGTTGCTGCCGGTCAGCTGGCTGGAAGAAGGCTACTGTTTTTTCGCTGACTTATAAGAGAGACATCCAGAATTCTTTGCAACTGGAAATCTATTTAAGATAACCCAAAAGCGCATATTACTGACATTAAACTTACTATGTCTTATTGTGCTTTTCTAAACGTTTATTTGGCAAGCTACAATAAACAAGAAAAAAAGCAACAAAAATTTTTTTTTTATTATGTTATACATTTTAAGCTAAATGTCTGCATATTTACTTCTTAAGCTTGTACTGTGAAAATCTCAGCATTGCCTAAACACATCACCTACAAATAGCTTCTGCATGGCACAGCCACTCTTGTGAATACACTAAAACAGGTCTGATCAGGCCTTTTCCTCCTTGGAAGTGTCCAGCTTGTCTAGCAGGCTACCCAACCTTAAATTAGGAGAAAGGCAGGCTTGCCATTTGAAAAGTAGGCCTGATGTGACAGTAAACTGGCCTCAATGTCGAGCAAGCTTTTGATTAAGACGGCTTAATGAGGTTTAGCCAGCTGTAAAAAGCCACTGACAAAACTATGTCTGCAACATCTAAGCCTTGGAGATAAAGTTTAACACCTAACTTATTCATTAAACTACCAGCATCAGCAGTGCCATGTAGATACAGAAAGTACTAAATTGGTTTGAATATCTGCACATGCCATAACTTGAGTGTGTTTTGTTTTTTGTTTTTTTTTCCTGGTATCTCCCTGATAAAGAAGATCATGTGAGAATTGCAGCAAAACACATGTAATTACACGTCAGGCAGGAAATCTCGACACTTACTGAACAACAACTCACTCAAGGCACTTGAAAAATTTCAAGACATTCTCTGTTTTAGGCCATTTGCTTATGACTAATAAATACATTTTGATGGATTCCATGAAGCAAGATAAACGAACAACAATAACTTCCCGACTACATATGTATTTATAGTTTGTTCAGCAACAAACTGGCTTTCTTATTAGCTTCCCAACAACTGCAACACTGCTAACGCCTAGCTCACCTGTGTCAGCTGTAGAAACGTAGAAATTTGCTGAAGGACCTTAAACATAATCTACACGCATATTGCCGACATTGCTTGTGTCCATCTAATTCCAGTGCAGTGTTGACAGGACAGATATTTTAAGCCTTTTGTATTAACGCAGTGTTATCTGTGTAATCCGTGGTTGACAACCACTTATAGCTGACAGCCTCTCTGGAAGCCAAGCGTGCCGTCCTCTCCATGTCTGTCCGGGCTCTGTGTTTACCTGCGCGGGGACTGACGCCGAGGCGCTAGCCGCTCCGAGCTAAGCAGCCATATACACCGCTTAAAAACAAACTACCGTAACGACACACGCCTTAGATTCACCGGCGCCAGCTTACCTCTGCAAACATGTTCTTAAAAAAAGCTGTGCGCGTCGTGGCTCCGGCTAACCCCACCACATCGTATTAGCCGGCGTTGAGGTTATTTTTCGCAGCTAGAAAGCGGTCGTTACTCCAAACCTCTGTGCTCTCTTCGGAGCGTCGCCATGTTGGCAAGGTTTACGTCTTTGGAGCGTCGTCTCAGGACGTCGCTGCGCTATTGGCTAGAAGACAATGACGCAGAAAGCATCGCTAATCATGACTGACCTAAATAAAAAAAAACCCCAAAAAACACTACTAATGGAGTTATACTTGATAACAGAAATACATTGTTTCATTGTAGGAATAATTTAAATCCATATACTGTTTGGCAAGTTCTGTACGCATAGAGTCAAACAATAACTGAAACAATATAAGGGATTTTACTAAGATTTGCACTCGGCTCTTTGACTCATACACTGTTATCTTTTTATAGCTTACATATTTGCTTACATGCACCTACTTTGTGTTGGAATTTGTTTTGCTCTATTTTTAGTGCATCATAATTTGTTTATGTATACAGTGTTCCATTAACAAGAAGAAAACATTATTGCAATAGTGTATGTTGAAATAATTTCACCATCTAATAATTCTCAAGCTGGTATATTTTTGATCAAAAGGTGAACAAATTAAGTAGATACCTATTGTTACTTCGCCCATGTTACAATGAAATGTAAATATAATATAAACGTCGTGTCTTGTATCACTTCAAAAATGCAACTTTTAAAATAAACAACATTTGACTCAAACTTGTGTGTAAAAAGTTATTGTCATAAGTGTTTTTATGTTGTTGTTTTTTGTTTTGTTTTTACTTAAAATACATAGCGAAGGGCTCGTTAATACAATAAGGCCAACTTCCCAAAGTATGATTTCCTCATTGCTCATTAAATAAGGAAAATCATAATCTATCCATTCTGAAAAAAAGATTGTTTGGTGTCTGTCTAAAAATTATTATGGTGGAACTTTAGGTTAATTGATAATAAATATTATAAACCAAATGACTTTTAGAGCAGGCAATGGTCTTACAAACCCAGCAGAATTTGATTTTGGACTCACTGGAACTTTAGCCAATTGCCGTTTTTAATGTTTTTTTTGTTTTTTTTCCAAAGTAGCCACTAAAATAACAACAACAACAGGTGATTACTCATTTACATAGATGCATTCCTAAAACAGAAAAGCCACTGTTAAAACCTATTTTTATAGATTTGTATTTTTGCACCAAAAAATCCATCAGATTATGGACGAGATCTAGAAATAAAACAACAAAGACAAGATCTGCAGACCCCACCTAAAATCATACATAGCATTAAACATCATATTTCAGCATGGTGATATGGAAGTGAGGTTCTGGATATGTTTTTTCAGCCACTTTACCAAAGTATTTTAGATTCAACTAAACCCTGAAAGCAAAACAAATTTTTCTCTTTATGTAAAATTTAGCAAAACTGACAAAAAGCTTTAAATCTCCTATATTTCTTCTGACAGAACAAACTAAACATTTCCAGTTGGATTGTTTGGTTCACCAGGGAATGCAACACAAACTTGATCTTAATACATAATCTATTGACTTGGCGGGCCTTCTTGAAGCTGAGCTGCACTTTAAACTGCCTCTCCTACAAGAATGAACAGAAACCTGAAGTAAAGAGGTGAAGAAAAGGACCATTGAAAAATATTAATAGCTGCAACAGAGATAAATAATGTTCTTGTTGACATTTGTACCTGTTTAATAGTTGACAGAGTCTGAGCCAAGCCACACTGCAGCAACAGCAGAAGAAATATAAGCCCTCTGCCTCCTGCATGGACAATAGAGCGCAGTGCACACAAAAAGCTGTCCATTCGTTTAATGTCCAGATCCAGACAAAGGAAAGAGTCGCTCATCTCTCATGTTTCTTGGATCTTGCATTACTTTTCTTTATCCTAACAGAGTCAAGCTCTCATTCACAGACAACCCACAACCAAGATATAAAGAGTAGACTTTACACCCACATTTTATGATTTACAAGGGGAAAGGCATGTGATGAGTTGGTTGTGTTTTTTGTTTCTGTAAACCTAGATCAAGTATTTGGAATTTTCAGAATGCTGGAACAAAGAAAATAAAAGAAACTCTCTGATTAATCTGTTTGGAATCTCATAGAAAAAAAGAAGAAAAAAAATACATCAGCCCAATATTTAACACCTCTAAACATTTTCAAAAGTTTTCGATAATTAGTTTTTGTGGGAGTTCTGAAAGCAAGTTCTAGTGAAACCCACTCCTCCAAACGTGCAGTGCTGTATTTTAACCACTTGGGGTCAGTGTCCACAAACAACACATAGTGGGCATGTATTTAAATGCAGCAACAGTCTTTTTTTTTTTTACAGCAGCAGTATTTTCCCAAACTCCAACCACAAAACCCAATGTTATAAAGCAAACTGTATTTTAAAAAAGTGATTTTCTTTTTAATTAAAAATGTAAGTTTAGACTTTGAACTACATGGACACACAGTTGAAAATGCAAAAAATGTGCTTACTTGATCCACTGATGAGCAAGTCAAACTCTCCTTTTACCTTGCCAGTTCCTTACTCAACCTGCAGATTAAAAAGTAGTTAATTCAGTGTGTTTGTAACTTCTGAATGTCTCTCCGTTGTTCTAGATGACAGAAGAACCTCTGAACAAAAATCTAAATTTTTGTTTTGTTTTCCTAAACTTCAAACTATTTCAATATGCAGCAGTTGAGTGAGAAGTTGTGCAGCACTGAGTTCAGTTGTAACAATGTTCAATGCAAGAATTCATTGGTTTCTACTTGACCTGCCTACATGCATTTTTTTGTGCAGAACTCACCATCAAGCACAAGATTTGCCATTAGATGCGAACAGCTCAACATGTTTAAGTCAAATTTTAATTTTAGGAGATGTGACTATATCCTGTTGCTCTGGAAATAGTGACATCATCTGTTGCTCTGCTTTAGGAGACAATAAGTGACCTGAGGCAACAGTTGGGCCTGGAGGAAGAGGACCGGTGTGTCATAGTTCAGAGGTCAGGAGGTGGAAGGTGACAGCCAATGGTTAATTTAATGACCAAGGAAATGGATGATATAGCTCCAAAGATTTTGGGGTTAGGGTTGGACACCTAAAAGGAGTGACAACTCCAAAACAACAACAAAAAAAAACAATACAGAGAACTTTTTGTAGCAGCACAGTGCCAAGTGGGCTTTCCACTAGATCTGAAGTGCTGCAGAACATTTAACCAAATACCAAAGTGTGTGCATCTGACGATCAATCATTACAACAAGCTGATAATAGCACATAGATGGAAATTCACAGAAGGCTTTTTATTTAAAAGACGCCCCTCACGTGTGAGGTTCTGATTGACCTCTTCTATCATGCAAAATTTCTTGTGTCTTTATATTTGTACATTAGTTAGCGCCATAGGAATGCCCAGTTTCTTGGCTGCGTGTGTTCCTGTTGGGTCTTCTGTGACATGACGGTGACACAAGGCAGATTAGGGGTGGCACTGGCTAAATGTTTGCAGATGAGGGCTCCTAATATTTAATCACCACAGTTACAAGGGTCACTAGGTTGGGCGAGGGAGCCAAGTAGCCCACGGGTGTGATCAAGGAAGATGTTTTTTTTCATAAATCTATTGTGTATTTTGAGAGTGTGTGCATGAGGATGAGAATGTGCTTGTGTGCGAGAGCTCCTAGTTTTCCTCTGACCACTTGCCCCAGGGAAAAAGTGTGCTTGGTCACTGCTCTTTTAAACCTTGTTTAACACAGCGCCTCACCCCTTTGACCTGGACTCACAGTCACTCATTCCTGGCTGGATTGAAAGTGAGGACACTTTCTGACACATAAACTCCAGCAGTGGAAAATATAAAAGCATTTTATTTATTTTTTTATGGCACATGCGAGAGGTTCTGGATCAAACTATCTATAAGCACGAAGAACTGTGGATTTAAAAATTTGCAAAAACATAAATTCATAATCCTTTACGAATCCGTTCTTATTTCCAATGCAGCCTTTTGTCAGTTCCTGCTACACAAGCACAAAGCTGAAACAACACACTGCGTAAATGGGTTCAGTATATAAATGGCTAAACAGTACATCCGATTATTTATTTTTTTCTAGTAGGTTGGGTTTCATATACAGAGGTTGATGAATGGCTCAAAGAAATGATATTTGTAAACCAGATTTATTGTGGTTGCATTGCTGGAAAGTACTTGGAAGGGCCTGAGGGTGTTGCTTCCAGGAGGGAGGGAACATGTCGTCCAGGATTCATTCCAAATGTAGAGACTGAGCAATCAGTTTTAATTTAGAAAATCTGAATAAAAGGGTGCACTTGGAGTCCAAACAAGTTGTTGTTCTGACACCATGTAGTGAAATTACTTGTTCTGAAATATACCATAGAAATAATAATCTTTCCTTTCTCTATATGATGCTGTCACCACAATGTTTCACATTGAGCATAGTGTCTATAGAGTAAAGTGATATGGAAACTACTTAAGTATTTTTTGAAAGCTATGCTCTAAATATCAATCTTCAATCTAGCGGTCTGGGAATGTTATCTGCATGTTCCAAAGAGATAAAAACCAAAATTGTACCTGAAATTGTACATTAGACACACGAGAACAACGCTTACTGGAAAAACCATACTTCTTTTTCACTTCATTTACAGGTGAGTTGTACAGTAGCACATTTTGAGAAAATATATTCCCATTCAGAGTTTGGATATGTAGTTGCAACGTTTTTTTATCCTCTGAATTAGAATGGTGCACCTTATTTTCAACAACGATTAACAAATGTGCTCAGTTCTTGAGTATTTCCTTTGTATTTTACTCCCAAGAAACTTGGCTTTGTTAAAGTCTTTTTAGGGTAGATCTTTATGGGATTTGTTGTTTAGCAAGTCCAACATTTAGTTGGGAATTTGATCAGGAATTTCGCTCGGGCACGGAAGACGCATCCTGAATCACCCAGTAAACACTGTCTGGCAGACCGAGGCTTTTGGATACCATCTGCAGTTACGTCACCAAAGAAACACGAGCTCAGATACAAGACTTGAAAAACTGCGTCACAGGGGTGCACTAAGGTCTCATACATGTTTCATGAATCCCAACTTGTATTATAGGATTCAGACGCAAAGGTAAAAAAAAAAGGATGTAATTTACTGGGCAAAGGGGATTTTGTCTTGAAAATGTCTGAAGTTCATATGGAAGCTTCACCTGTGAGATTGTGCTCTGTTCACCGCTTTGCTCTACTGAGCTGCATCAGGAGATCTTGCTGTCACTAATCTACAATTCAGAAAATCACTGTTCAAATAACTGAAGGGGTTGATCTCATATGTTTTTTTTTTATTAACAGAAGTCACAGTTTATATTAGGAAACAGAGCAGCAAATTTCATGGGAGCATCACAAACCAAAAATCTTGTCGTTTATTGAATTCCTCCACTGCAAACTGCACATGCATCCATAAATAGGACTTTGTCGCAAAAAACAAAACAAAACAAAACAAAAACAACATTGAATAGTTCTGTCCTACTTTTTGTCTAACTCTAACACAAAGCAACTCTTTTCTTAGAACCCATTACATAATTATCTGTTCAGTAAAATGACTCAACCATTCAGAGGTATGGCAAAAATACCTCAAATAAACCTGCTTTGTGTCCGTTTGGGAAATTCTATGGACGTGTTGCACGGATACTGAGAGCAGGAATACCTCAGGTCTTCTGGGAGCAAATATTTCCCGGAATTTGGGGGCCTGTTCAACCACAGCGACTGCTCGTTTCATTTCATTTTCATAAAACTTAAATGCAGCTCGGTTTTTGAGATAACGCAGGTAGAGAAGCGTTCTATCTCTCCCGATCATTCCTCTCTCAGGGGCTTGAAATCCAAACAATAAATGAAGGAAAAAGGACGAGGGAGAAGGAAAATGTATTGGAAGAGAAAAATGAAACAGTGAATAATTTGTGTCTCCTGACATGATGCAGCCCAGGCCCACTTCCTGTAGCTCAGGTTTCACTGAGTGTGAGTGTAATCTGCTACAAGGGGGAGGAGGAGAGGGTTCCACTTCCTGCCGCAATTCATGATTTTTGGGACTTTGGATTTGTGCAAAGGTTATGGAAGGTAAGAAAAGCAGGATGTTGGAAAAAGAAAATGAACAGAGCTGGGTGTAAAGATTTCTGAAAACATGTATTGACAGCAAATAAACAACTAAATAACTATACATGATGAGCATTGTAGATGGAAATAACGGTGCTAGAGACTTTTAAAGGATCCTTTCATGTGTTCTTTGTGTCATAAATGTTGAATGACATAATTTACGCACTCCCACCTATCTGAGGAAAGAAAGGGGATTCATGCATTAATTTGTGCAGGTGTGGATTATGTGTGTAGGTTCAGGAAGAATCTGGCTTAGTCATTATGCTTTCCCATCTTTTCATAGTGAATCATGCAGTTCTGAAGTTTTGATGCTGAGTAAAGCTTCCCTTCTCTGATATTAATCCGCATATGTTTTGTGCTTTGCTTTGCTTTGATTTGTAATGGCTTTATTTCTTAAACATTGCTTTGTGTCTGCGTCCATTGGGGTGTGTGTGTGGGGCGGAGGGGGTTGTGTGCATGTGTGTGTCCAGCTTGGGGCTCCGTGGTGTCTGTTCTGAGGTTTCTGTGGCTGCAGGTAGCGGACCTGTTCACTTAAAAAACTGTACCTCTAATGTACTCCAGATGATCCCACTATTTATAACTCTCCTGGATGCATGTTTTCTCTCTCTCTCTTGCTCTTTCTTTCTCTCTCTCTCTCCCTCTCCCTCTTTATAACAAGTACACACACTGCACACTCCCTTGGCTTGATGTAATCCTGGCGCCTGCCTTTTCTTTTTATTATGCCATCACTCCTGGAGGCTGTTTTGAAAGAAACAAACACTTGCAGACATACAACCTGGGTGTTGAAGAAGTAGAAATGCATGTGTGAACTTTAAATAAATTTTACAAAAGGCTTATAAACATTTGGGGGTTTAAATAACAGCTGGAAAAGCATTGTAAGTAGTCTGTAACTGCATAACACTTTATCAAGCCTGAGGACCCCATACCACAATGGTTCCCAAAGATTTTTTCACACTTCAGGTTGCAACAAAACAAACTACAAACCATCCATACCGCTTCCCGCGGCCGCCCCTGCAATGGTACTGACCAGTATAGAAACTGGGCTTCGCTGTTATCTGTAGATGAGGTGGCGACATGCACCAAAAGTGTAGTAGCTGTAATTACATTAGCATCTACTACTCAGTTAATGCAAAGTGTGGACCCAGGACATCTGAAGACCAGTGTTTGTTTTTTGAAAAATTCTTAAAAACTATGCGCTTTTTTATTTCTATTTCATAGTTCTGCAGTACTTTGTGTTGTTCTCTAACCTTAAAACCTATATATAAATAAAGAAAGAAAAGGTTTTCTGTTGCAACGTGTCAAATTGTCAAAAGGTTCTAGGTACTTTTGCACGGATGTAAAAATATTGTAAGGAGTCGGGTTTCTTTTTCTTATGCAAACTGAATGATGTGTGCTTGGAACCAAAGACCAAAAGGACCATTTACTGTGTTATCAACAAAAGTTTATAATCCAGGCTGTGTCTGAACTTTGGTTTGGAAACAGAGTTTCCTGTTTTCACCATGCATCTTTTCTTTTTTTTTTGCTTTTTACAATATGTACTTTTGGTCCCAGGACCTTTTGCCTTTTTTATTTGATTTTTTTCATTTTTTTTACAAGGCGGTTCTACTTTACATTTGCTGTAAGAATGCCAAGACAACGGTTCAAATCACTGTTTGCATGTGTGCATGTTTGCATGAGAAACTTGGGAAGTTGGCACTAACCTTAACCAGGCACCCAGAGGGAGAGAAGAATTATGGGGCATTTAGGCCAGTTTTACAAGAGCTGAAAAAACACGCGAAAGGTTCAAATGACACCAAACACCGGCCCTATAAAATCACACAACCAACACCTTTAGAGAGCCACGCAGACAGAAAAACACCAGCCAGAGTATCACATATCATGTTCTAATATTAAACTTTTTGCAAAGTCAAAAAAAAAAAGAAGAAAGAAAGAAAAGAGGAAAGAAAACACCCACACAGTGATTCAGAGCACAACTGGCTAGAAAAATGCTGCCTGGCAATTACCACCGCATCAGCAAGACTTTGTTTTCTTACAGTCCCGACATCGTTCTCTTTGTCTCGCTGTAGTTTTTTCCCTGTTATGTGTGCTTGCACAAAGTTTTCAAGAGCGGCACAAGGTAAGTAAAAGACACAAAGAGCGTTTTGGAAAAGCTAAAGAAGAGAAAGAAAATGGAGTTTGAAGCAGAGAAGGAAGTGAGCCTGGAAGATTATGTGATAAAGTGAGAGAAGACAGAAAGGGGGTTGATTTAAGATGGGAACGTTGGATCAAGGGAGAGGTAGAAAGACCACCTCAAAGTAATGAGAGAGGGAGCAAGGAGATAGAGGTAAAGAAGGTGGAGACTGAAAAGGAGAGAGAGAGAGGGGGAGAGACCACCCCACATTTAACACCAGAGGGAAGACTGTACATTTTTAATGTCTATTTTCTCTTCCAGCTCAGCTCCCCTTGGACCAACACCGAGGCTGGAGTCTCTTGGCTGCCAAGACATCCCTCTCTCCGCCCTGATGTGTGTGTTTGTGCATACTCACTCATGACAGGGGCCCCCAGAACGCCAATAAACTACGGCTGCGCTCTTCTTATTGCTTTCACCAGACAGAGGCTCGAAAACCCTTATATAATCCCAGGATGATGCAACTGTACGTGTGTATGTGTGTGTGTGTGTGTGTGTGTGTGGGTGTGTGTGTGTGTGCGTGAGCTGTATCGGACGAATCAAAGCTGCTCTTAGCAATCTTTCACACGAGGAAGCATGAATTTCCCCACACATTCCTCACCCTATCCAAAGGCCTACGTTGAGGCGAACAATGTCCTCTCTCAGATGTCATTCTGTGTGTGACCTGAGGTCTTTTTCATAGCAATAGTCTGTAGATCTCTCCACGATAAGAAGCCACTGTGGTTTTACAAGGTAAACAAAGAAAAACCTCTTTAACCTTAATCAACAGACCTCCTAAAAGGTCCCGAAATTAAGCATTCTGAAAGCTTGAATTCAATAAGGGCACTTTGTGAGGGGAGCGGTAAATTAAGTTAGGAGAAAGAGCCCATGTGTTTGATTGAGCCGTGCTGGTCTTTGATAGAGCGCTCCGTGTTTATGTTTGTAAAGCGAGGCTGCTGCGATATTGTCTGGTATGCGGAGAGTCATGAAGGTCTTCTGTTTAACTCAATCTGCAAGATAAACAGCCGTGGGCAGGAGAAGCTCAAAGGATTCTTATGAGTTTGTTCCCATCTTTCTGAGATTCTCTTCTTTTTCTCATCGCCGCGCTGGCCCGGTCCTTTCCATCGTCTTTGCCAGTTTTGTCTGTTCTCCTGACGTTTTGCCTGTGGATTGTTGAGTTTTAGCAGACTGAATGTAAATTTTCTGGGAGTGAGTATAAAGGCCTGTAGTCCAGCTGGGGGTCACTTCATTCAATGCAGGGGAGTTTGAAAGGTCACAGGTCAAGACTGATGGGCGCTGTTGGCACCGACCTTAGGGTATGTGTGTGAGCCGCTACTCCTCCAATTGATAGACAGCGGGGCCAACTGGGAGGTTACCCTCACTTCCTCTGTCGGCAGTAGCCCCATTATTCATTCTGACCGTTTTTAGATGCATTTTGGTCTTAATTACAAATAGGTTGCAAAAACAAATTTAGACAAGTTACACTGAGAAAAAAATAAACATGGAATTGTTAATTTAAAAACACACACACATACACGCACACACACACACACACACACACACACACACACACAAAATTTTAAACCTCAGGCAAAGAAAATGTATTGATGAATTATTACCACATATCAGTCTCTGGCACTGCTTGTTTGACAATTGTGTTGATTGGCGATTTAGGCAATTTAGAAATCATTTACTTAGAGTTAAGAAAAACATTTTCAGTAGCTTGCAGCAACAACAGTTTGATGATTTACTTGATGGTTCAGACTGTCACGTCTTTTGGAGACAAGTACCACAGCCGTGTTTTAGTTAGATTGAGATCTGGACTTTGACTTGGTCAAGCCTTCCTTCCTGCCAGTCATTCTGGTGTAGACTTATTGCTGTGTCACAAGCACACAGCAAGAAAAGTCAGGCTTGATGGCCTGGTATTTGATTTCATAGTTCTGTGGTTGATAGAGGATTTTATGGTCAACTTTATAACCACAAGATCCAGTATATGCAAAACAAGCCCAAAACTGTCCCTTCCCCACCGCGCATGACAGACTGTGGAGACCTTCTGCTTCTGCCAGGCACAGGATTTTGTTTTCACCGAGCACTGCATGACACAGTTTCATCCAACCTGTCGAAAGGACACTGAGGTTTGGTTGTTTGCAATGGTGATGCAGAGTGGCGTATTTATGGTGTTTATGTCATGAATACCTTCCACACCAGCCATATCTAGTGTCAAGACTGATGGGTGCTATTGGCACCAACAAGCAGCCTGCAGTTTAACCTGCTGACTGAGTTCTGTAGAGTCAGATTGAACTCTACCGTTCATTCCAGTGTCTTTGAGGACCTTGTATCAATTTTTTATTTTTTTACTTGTTTTGGTAAAGATTGGAAAGCTTCAAGCTTGGCAATTGTCTTTAATGTTTTACACTTATGCCCAAGCATTCTCACTGTGAAATAACTTTAAATTCTTTAGAAATGATTTTATGATCTTTGTTGGGTGACAGTTGCTTGAGTAATATCATTGCTACGGTCTTTCCATTCTGGCATTGTTTTAACACAGACCTTTACCGGGATTATGAGTTGTAAAATGTGCTTTTCTGGAGTGACACTTCCCACTTGTCCTTTAATCAGGTCCTTTAACGTGGATGAAAGAAGTAGAGGTATTCTTAGTATTTTTCCCCCCTTTGCTGCTTTTGACAGTTATGAAAATCCTCCATCCATCATCACACTTGGGTGGTATGAACATCTAGCCCCATGGGAGTTTTGCTCAATAATAATTTCAGCAGCCGAGTTGTTTTTTCCTCACTCCCACTCATGCTTTTGCAACAACACTACTAAACCACTATAACCCCAGACCATCAGTAATTCTGACTTTAACTCTAGACATACTCAATCAATTAGAATATTCATTCCAATGAGGCTCATTTGTCAGATTAAAAAGTATGCTTTGAACATTTTAAACATATTTTTTATTGAGACTAAAGCATTTTTGTTTTATTGGTTTTAAATGTTATGTTTTCATTAACTGCTAGCAGAAAATCACTATAATTAACAGAAATAGAGGCTTTAAAACACCAGTTTGTCTGTCATTATCTATCAGAATGTTTCACTTAGTGATAAAGTTTCTGAAATAAATTAACTTCTCAATGATATTCTTATTTATTGAATGGGACTTTACATTCATCCAGTGTGAAAGTGTCTATGAATATCCATTGACATGTCTTGGTCCATAAGGGTCACAGGAACACTGCAATTTACTTTGGGTTATTTGCAAAGTTTCCCTAATCCAAATGCAGTTCTGACTGCTACCACATCGGGATGCTGCCACCACTGTGTCACTGTTCAGATGGTATGTCCAGGTTTTTTTTGTGTTTTTTTTTTCCCCACAAATAGTGGTTTGAACGGAAATGGTTCAGCTTCGGTCACGTCTGCGTCTTTCACATCTGCATTTTCTGGCAATCGGCAAACCTGCCTTTTTATGGCTTTCTTCTCCCCTCTCTATGAAGGTCAGATTTGCTGATTGCACATCCCATCTGAACTGTGGATCTGTCTGGCTCCTCCACAGTTATCATTGGTATGTACACCTTTGCAGGGCACTGGTCCACGTCACATCACATAAGGCAAGTGAATGTCAAAAAAAAAGTCGTTATTCAAAAACGTTCATGCAAATTTTCAAGATAAAGACTTTGGAAATGATCAGCAATGAATCTGAACGTCTGGCTCTGAAGCAAAGACATTCTGTGCTCTTCCAACCATTTTTCACCGATTTATTCCACAGTGACTCACATTAGTAGAGGAGTTAAGCAATGTGCCCCAAAGACTGGCTGGAGGCACAAGTACCTCTACTTCAGCTGCATACGTGAAAACTATCTGGAGTACACACATAAACATGTTCATGTATATGCACACACTAACTCTTTAGGTTGAGATGAAACACAGATAATTAGCTCTAATGGAAACCAGACTTCCAAATCAACTCTGCTTCTCCCTCTGTCCGTCTCAGGCTGACTTCCTTCCCCCCTTGGTCTTTTTGTGGTGTTGAGGGTTAATGTAAACCAGGGCTTGTTGTTCCATAATGGGGACCTTCACAGAGACACTGGAGAGAAGCGGCGCTGGTAAAAGCAAAGAGAAACAGGTTGACTTCTGCTGGAGTGTCTAAACAGCCAAACACACTTGAACCCAGGCCTGTTGTTAGAGTGTAATTCATCTTTCGGCCAGTGTGTCACACACGGAGGCCTGCGCCTTTGGTTTGGATCAGCGTAGGGACTGCAAATCCAAACGCGAGGCGATATAAAGCAGTGATTAATGAGTGGGAGAGAGTGTGTGTGAGTTTGTGTCAGTCATCAAAGAGTCTATAAATCATAGCACACTTAAAACTGGAGAGCCAGATGCCTTCACACTGATAACAAGCGGTCAAGCCATTACTTTCAAACATCAAAGAGGGCAGGAGCCGGGTTGCAGGACCCCCTCTTCTTGCTGTCTCTCCTTCTCGGCGTGGAATGTATTTCCCCATTTCATAGGCGTGAGAAATCTCCCTCTTTGTGTTTATAACCTGTATGTGTTTGTGTGCGTGTTTGGAAGCCTTAGAGGTGACATTCCTCTGTGTCAGAGCAACAGCCTCAAGTTTAAGATAACACAGCCACGGTAATCTAAGGGTGGGAATCGATTCCCCCCTATTGGTCAGCGGGGTCTTCAGGGTCGGAGCTGATGGCTTTACCTTCTGCACGCAAGCTGTGGCGCAAAAACACAATAACGCTTCGATAATCATCTCCTAACAACCATGTAGAGAGGTAGATTTTCACACAGCATCCACATCAGTGTTACTGTAACCCTCTTGCCTAATCCTACTTGAAGTTTTTATGTGAAGTAACTACCTGGAGGAGATTCTTTTGGGGAAGAGTCAAAGAATCCAAAACTTATACACCTAAATATAATATGTACTATTTTAAACCTGTTCTTGTTGGATGTGTATCTTACAGGTACATATATTTGATACATGAGCAGATTATTTTGTTCTGTGTTGGGGTTTTTTATGAGAATCATTACATTTATCCCATTTTGTGCTGTAGTTTGTCTCAGTTCCACAAAATTATATAAAATTCCATGACGGATTACAAAGATTTTGTAACACCTCTGCAAAGTGTTTTACCATCTGATTTTTAAAGATTCTACCCCATTCTTTATAGGCTGTTAAATTCTATTTTTGTAGTGGAAGTTGCTCACAAATTCATTTCCAAAGACATTTTCAATTCGCTTTATTAACCAGAGCATGTTTTTGTTTTTGGCAAGACTCTTGAGAGCTAGCTGCTGTAGCACCTGCAGCTACCTCCCCCAATTCTGGCTTGGAGGACATCTGCGAATATCATGTATGCCTTCCACGGTTCTGAATTCACCACGTTCAAACAGACCACTAGATAATTATGGCTTTCCCAGATCCCCGAGCTCATGAAATCACTGCTGAATATGCCAGCAGTGTGAGATGTTTTCTTTTGCCCCCTCCACTCTGCTTTAGTTCCCTTGGGTTTCATCAACAACCAATGAAAATAATGTTTACATAAACCTTAAAGTCATTCCAAAAGACCTTGAAGTGAAAGCCCTGCCATTGTTCAGTTTATTTAGGCTCACAAGCGCTTGAACGAACTAACAAGACAGCTGAAAGAGATGAAAGATTGCATATTGTTATCTTTATTTAACATATCATCAAATATTTACAACAGGGGAAAAAAATGATTTGTCCATTCAACACTGTTTGATAACCTGAAAATAAATAAGCTTTATTGGAGAAAGGGGATAAAAGGAATTTCATACCTGCATACAAAAATAAATACAAAATACTTCTTTTTTTTTTTTCTTAAAAAATTGTCACGGAATGTGGAGTCTTTTTTTTTTTTCATGTTTCAAAACAGAGCAGTTCGTCAGGGGCTTGTTTTGTTTGTACAACATTCATAGTCGCAGTGGTCTCTCTCTTTCTTCATATCCGCCCTGGCAGTCCAAGTGCTCCCCTTGCAAACATTACAATCCACGCAAAGGGAAAAGTGAAAGGGGCGGCTTTCCTCAGAGGCCTGAAGCAAAGCAACAGATCCTGGGCCTTGGCTGTCTTCGGCCTGAGTCACTCGTTCTTCAGTCTGTGAAAGAAAGAAATATAAATTGTGTGTCAAGAAAACAAGTATCTGTAATCAAACATTGATTTTACATGGTATTTGGATCAGGTCTTGAGATTTTAAGCCAAAGGTGGTTTCTGTTCAGTCTTTAAAGAACGAAACCTGGTGAGAGACATATTCCTAAAGATTTTATTGCAGGTAAAAATACCCTTTACCTGCACTGATATAGAATGCTATGGGGATAAAAAAAAATAGTTTTTTGACAGAGAAAAGCTCTGCATTGTCTTTTTAAAAAGTGACTTGCACTTATTGGACTGATAATCCATGTCAGCAAATGGACATTTGCAATAAGGTCTTTGCAAAACATTATTGGAAGGGCAATGCTTTGCACCAACTGATCCAAGATTTTCAGTAGTAATTAAACTATAAAACCTGGTATGTGATAAATAAATTGTACAGATGACATTATGTAAGATTTGAAAATAGTTTAGCAATAAGACTCTAAAGCCTTTGTGCAAGTAAATATACATTTATTTTCACTTTCAATTATATGCACGTAATATCGTATTTCGCTGTTCAAATGAGGCTTCAGCACTAGCTGCCAGAAGGCCGTTTTCGCAGACTGACGTAAATGCAACCCTGTAAGTGTTTAAGTAGGTGCCATACAGACATTGGACTGGAAATAAGCCCAGGTTCCATTACATTGTGACCCAGCAGTATGGAATGCTGAAGTGTCCCAGCTTACCCTGATGCCTCATCACAGACATCCCAGGTCCAGTTAGTGGGAAGTGGTCGACAAGGACCACGCGCCCCCCATCCTCCAAACTGAGAATGCGTAGCTCAAGCGCTCGTGCGCCACGTAGCTGCAATTGGTCCCTCGCGCGTCCAGCTCGTCACTCTGGAGAACCTGGCACAGAAAGTCAATATAGCGGGCCGCCAGCTTCAGCGTCTGGATCTTGCTGAGCTTGTCAGACGGGAGGGTGGGGATAATTTTACGTAACGACGTGAACGCTTCGTTCAACGACTGCGTCCGTTGTCGCTCGCGGATGTTGGCCATCACACGCTGAGTCTGCAGGTCGTCGAAGGAGCGCGCGGGGCTGCTGCTACTGGCCTCGCTGCCGCCGCTTCCTCCGTCGTCGCAGATCTTTCTGCACTTTTTCTTGCCACGGATGGAGCTCTCTACGCCTCCCTCCTCTTCCTCCTCCTCGTCCGTGCTCCGCCGCGCTGCCCGCCGCTTTCTCGCCCCTCTCCGTGGCAACTGACGGTCACTCTCCTCTTCGCTGTTCCCAGCGCTGTCCATCGGGGAGGAGTCGTCTTCCCGCATCGTCTTTTCAGACGGACTTTTTTTTTTCTTTTTTCCCCCCTTTTCCTTTTTCGGATATGGTACCGTTTTTGACCCCTGACCCAATTAACTGTCACAAATATCAACAAACAGGACAGCTATGTTAAGGCGTTTGGCTTGCAATGGTTTTTAGAACTGAATTAGGAAATGTAGTGCGCAACAAAGAGGGAGAGGTATCTGCCAGGCTGGGACGACCCCAGGCTCTTATAGCGAGGAGAGGACTGGATGATTTTGGGGAGGACTCTCTGATTGGGAGAGGAGGGGTGAAATATAATACTGCGGGAGAAGGAGACTTAGGGAAAACTCCTTAAAACACGAAAGCTTTTCCACACAGAAGTGGGAGGATGTGGTGGGGAAACGTTATTAAATCATGCATCTTGTGCAAACACTAGCTGTGTGGAGATAATTTCTTCTTCTTTTTTTTTCTTTCAGTGTTGCACAAAGCTTACAAAATAAGTGGAATTCCTTTGAGTTAGAAGGCCCCCGCCCATCCATACTGTTCATTTTTCATCCACGGTTTGCTTTAGTAGCGGCCTCTAGCAGGTCTGCATTGTTGGGTCTGGCATCTCTCATCTTCCTCTTGGCAATATCCCACAGATTCTTTACAGGGTTTAGGAGAGGCCATTTTGCTGTAATGAAGCCCACTGGTACCATAGTCATTAAAACAGGTACTTTTGTGAGCACATTGCTGGCGATTGCTGCTGGAATGCTATAAATGTTCCTTCTGCAGCTCGATTGAATTGTAAGATGCTTTTAAATTCTCCTTTTGATTCTACATGTGGCACAACGCAAAGAAGGTGACCAGCGATGTGTCTGGTCGCTGTTAAAGCTCTGACTCCCACTGCAGCGTATACCTTGTGAATCCCGAATCTTTTGAATGGGCTTGTTCTCATTAGTTTCAAGGGTGCAATTGTCCCTATCGCCTTTGGACACGTTTTCCTTCCACTAAGCTTTCCAGTAATTTACTTGAAAGCAGACTTTTACCTTATAACAAAATCTGTTTACTTTCTTGGCCTTATGTAGTATTCTGCTTTTGTTATAAACTGAATTGTGTTTTGTGTTTTAATAAGCTTTAAGCTGCAATTATCAAAATT